>NC_132878.1:87120354-87484104 GCF_030463535.1 Salminus brasiliensis
TCTCTCTCTCTCTCTCTCTCTCTCTCTCTTGCATCTGGTTTAATTTATATTTGGTATTTGATATTTGGTTTCTATATTGAGAATAAAGCTCACAGTATATGTTCTAGGTAATGTTCCAGGTATAAAAGCTTGGGCTACTCGCTCCACCGCGCGTTTAAAGTGATGATCAGTGCTTGGAAACATTTCCTTTGAGCGTAATGGGCTTCACAATACCTGCTGCTATACTGTACAAATTAAATATAGTCAAAATATGCATTTCCACGCTGCCACTGTGCCACTAAAATTAGTTTAGGCCTTGCTGTAGTGTTCTGTGCCCGTTTGGAATCGGCTCGGTGCTGTGCGCAATTACGCACGAAGCGCGCCCGGTTTCTTCAGACATTATGCTCCACTTAATGCACTTCTAGTCTTATACATGTGTTTGTTATACTTATTGGTTTTTCTAGAAAAAGTGTGTGGATAGCAGCATTAGAGAGCAGGTAGATGTGTGTGGTCAGATACGCAGCGCTGCGGTGGCGAGGTTGGGGATGCACGGGGTCAGCTTTTAGGCTGGATTTGTACGATTGTGCCAGACTACTGATTCTCGGTGCTGTGTGCAAACGCGTGGAGCTCTAGCTGTGCACAGTATCCCTCCCCAATCTCTACCAAGGTTGTGTTTCGGTGCTGCTGTTGGGAAAGGTGTGCGCACTTTGCGCATGAATGTTTGTGCCATGTGCAGTTTGTCCAATCTCGTTTTTATCCTCATGAATATCTGATTGATCCCAGGCTCTCCTATGTGTGTGTGTGTGTTGTGCGCGTGCTGTGTGTGTGTGTACTGGTTGATCTCTTGTCTGTTAGATCTATGGCATTGAGACAATGAGCAGGAGAGCACAGTTATTGGAGCAGCTGCGTTTTGTCCATCTAAAATGCACTCCTCGAGGTCAGACCCTCTCCTGCCTCCTGCCTTCTACTACAGTCCCTCTAAACAAGCTTGTTGTGTGTATTCCTGTCTGGGGGCTTTCTCTGTTGCATTCACGCTCTCACACTTACACACACACACACACACTGGCCTGTTTGGGTGTGCGCTCCGGGTGTGACTAAGTGCAGTGCTGGTGTGGAGCTGAGTGTGTGGGGATTGTGATTTTTGAGTGTGATTTTCTTTATTAGTTTTTCTTTTTCTTTTTTCATTATTTGAATGGGACTGTTGAGTGGGGTTTGCCTGTGTGTGTGTGTGTGCGCGCGCGCGTGCGTGTGTGTGTGTGGTTGTGTATGTGTAGTCTCTCGTGTTGCCAGTCCAGCAGGAACACTGGTAAACCTATTTAGAACTGCCCCTAAACGTTGTCCTCTTAAACCGGCCAATGCTGATGTGAACACAGATATTAAGCTGACAAATAATCCGGATTTTGAGGCGAATTTATTTATTACACGAGTTTTAAAATAACACTGAAGTTTTCAGCTGCAACAACAAGGCAGTGATTTTTACCATTAGGTTCGCAACTCGGTTTTCAAAAAACAGCTTCACTGATTATTTAAAATTAATACAGAAAACGGATTTTTAAAAATCGATTTATTTACTTAAACGTCAGTTTTACAACACAGTGATTTTTAAATCGATTTTAGCTTCATTAAACCTCAGTTTATTGACCTTTGTACAAAAATATAATTTTTTAAAAATCGATTTTAGCTGCTTAGACCTGTTTACTAACCTAGTTAATGAAAAACATTTCAGTCGTTTTTAAAACCAATTTTAGCGAAATAAATATCAGTTCATTGAATTTTTAAAAAGTGTAAAAACAGTTTAAATCGATTTTAGCTGCTCAACCCTTAGTGCACGTTTTTAAAAGTAATATATAAAATATATAAATATAAATATCAGTTGTTTTTATTTTTTGTAAATCAATTTGATCTCATACCTTACTTATTTTTTTTAAACCTAATAAATTAATCACCGCTCATTTTTAAATCGATTTAAAGGTTGAAGCATTAAGTCAGACACCTTGACCTTGAGTCCATATTAGCCGCAGAAAGCAGAACTGTAACTTATTCTTAAGGTAAAACCACAGATCAGTCGTTTTACTGTAAATTTCAGCCAATTAGCCTCCCCCTGCCAGCAGCTCGGTTACTTCACAGTCTTTGAAGGGAAGGAAGCTTCCTCCTCTTTGATTCACGAAGCAAACTGTGTTTATTACAGAACTCCAGCAGACTGTTCCCTAAAACAGGGGCTGCTTTTAACTGGCCGGTCGATTCACATTACTGCATGCTTTCTGAGTCCTTCAGGAACAGTCCTGTACTGCTAAATAATCAGCACAGCCTGCATTTACTACTGCCTGCCTCCCTCCTGCTCTCCAAAACCAGCCAACCAGCCGCGAGGAGAAACGCTGTTCAGTGATGAATAACCCTGCATTTATGCTCCCCAGCTTTTATTACACGAAGAGCTCAGATACTGTTGATCAAACACTCACACGTGTGGCTAAATGTGTGCGCGCGCGTGTGTGTGTGTGTCCATGAATGAGAGAACGAGGATGAATGAATTTGACACGGCTGGAGCATAAAATGACAGAGGGAGGTGTGTGTGTGTGTGTGTGTGTGTGATGTGGGTGGGTGATGGGGGGGTGCAGTAAGAAACTTTGAGTCATTCTCCAAAAGCTCCACGTAACGTGGGACACTTTGACGTCACACCGTTCCCCCTCCGCGTGCATGAAACGGATAGAGAGAAGCGCGCGCGCGCTCCTCCACTAGGTTTTGCATACACTGCAGGCTATTATTAATATCATTATTGTTAGTAAAGTATTGATATTATTATTATTATTATTATTATTATTATTATTTGATTTTTCTGTTATTAGTATAACAAAAACACATTTAAAATAGTTATACAGTTATATTTATATTAGTTATACTGTGAGAATTAAGACGAAAAAACTCAGTAAAATAATATTAATAACATCCATAAAGAAAACTGTGCTTTTCCATCACTGTGTTCATTAAAACCTCTCCAAAGCTCTCCTCATGAGAGTCTAGTATTATACACCTGGTTTGGTGAATCAGTGCTTAATGATAGTAAATCAGGTGAGCTGGTGATGGAATTGAGCACACTTACATTTACATTTATGGCATTTAGCAGACGCTCTTATCCAGAGCGACTTACAAAGTGCTTCACTATTTACCCAAGAAAAGCCTCAGCTAGTTAGAATAGGCTAATAATTCAAAGGATACCTCTAAGCTTAGACATTACTAAACACAAGACAATAAGGTGACCATAGTACTCTATGGTACTCATAGCACATCCACACTGTGCTGGCTGATGAGGCCATCTAACAGAAACCTGGAACCAAGCTTTGTTCTTCAGACTAGCTCAGAAGATCTCAACTACGTTCTTCAAAATGAGAACCTCTTGTTCTGTACGTTCTCTAAGTTTTTTACAAGCAGGAACTCTCTTATTGCTGAGAGAAATAATGCCTTGAAATAATGTGCACAGGACCTAACGTCTGCACAGTATTGTGTATTATTATTATTATTATTATTATTATTATTATATTTAATCACAAAAAATAATTACCACAACATAAAACATAATAATGCTTAAAGAAAAGAGACATCACGTCACCCCCCACACACACACACACACACACACGTGCAGAGGTGGGCTTCTGTGGACTGAATATCAGCGCTAGTAGGTAATGAAGTTATATACACGTATTTGCCACTGTCCTGCTAGTGTAAGTGGAATGATGGGTCAGCAGTTCTGAAATGACCAGTGTGTTTGGACAACAATACTGAAACTGATATTCACAATCTGACAATACATCTTCAAACACTACATGATTGACTCTCGGAAGAAAAACGTGGGCCAGAGCTGCTGTGTGTGTGTGTGTGTGATTGTGGTTGTGTATGCATGGTGCTATTTCACACAGGGTAAACGGTGCAGTCCATAGATAACTGGACAGGGACACAGTGTGGGTTGTTTGGGCTCAGTACTCCGGCACACTGGATTTGAACTGAAACAATGGCTGTGAGGTTAAAGAGCAGAATGCCAGGACTTTCTTTAAAGCTGTGGACAGTCCCCCTCATTTCAGTGGACCAAAAGTAATTGGACACATGCATGAAACTGTTCTATTCATTTTTAGACATGCGTTACTACTTGCTTGCAAATCCTTTGTATTTGCTGACGGCCTGAAGTAGACACCCACAGATCGTCACCACATGCCTGAGCACCTTCTCTGGTTATGCTCTGCCAGGCATGTAATTCTGCGTTTTTCAGTTCCTGCTTGTTTTAGGACGCCTTGGCCTTTCAGCGTGGCCTTCAGTAAGTGAAACACACGTTCAGCAGGGTTCATCCTGGACGACTGACTTAGAAAAAACAACGTTATTCCTCTTTTAGGTTTGTGCAAAACTCAATGTTTGGTGCCCACCATTCATTGCTTGGTTCTGAGGAGTTCAGATGTCAGATGAATTCTGATGAAGTGGCACGCTGTGGACCATGAGCCTTGTTTCTGCACACTTTCTGTTCCATCTCTTTGCTGGAGGTTACACTTGACATGTCCACGAGAACCAGCCTTTTAACCTTTTAAAAGCTGCAAGCTCTCCGTTCTGTTCCTGAGGTCTACCGGCGGCCTGTATCTTGCGGTAAATCTTCGAAGGTCACGCTGGGGCGTTCTTCACTTCATAGCCGTTGACACTTCTGCACCTACATCCTGGAGATCGTTCTTGATCCGCTCAGCAGCTTTTCTTTATGTGTAAAGGGCTGAGCAGCCAACAGGACAGTTTTACTTATGAACATGTCACTACTTATGGTCCCCTGAACACAGGTGGACTGTTTCTGATATGTACAGTAGGTGCTTAATGCGTAACATGGGCTTTGTATTATAATGGAAGGTGTAAAGATCAAATTAAAGGGGGGGTCCCACCTATTTTTACATAATGTCACAAATCAATGGTTATATGTAAACAAAGTCATTCAGAGTGGTTTGGTGTGAAACGCTTTCTTCTAGAAACGTATCTCCACAGATGTTACCACAGTTACCAGTGGTGTTGAGAGGAACCAGACACCTAAGGAGCTTATTGTCTCTGAAAGCTGCATCACAGAAACATAGTACACAGTATGGTTACAAATACATTGCCTGATGCCAGAGACATTGATTTATGATAGTTCTGAGATTTAATTTGGACCTGAAACCTGTTTTTAAAATGTATTTTGATGGTGGAGTGATTTCCTTATAGGGCATGTAAGAAAGACAGGCAGCCAAAGAATGGACCATTTATTATTCATTTATTATTAATTTATTAATAATAATAATAAATAACGTAAAAACACAGCAAATGTGCCAGTGTAAATCATCACTGTTCAGAGTACAATTTGTAACACTAATAGTGTTGATTTAACACTTTACCCACATTTGCTGGGTAAAATGCCTCTATTTGTGTTGTAATCAATGCAGCCCTGGTTCCCACCACCACCACTGAAAATTCCTCTTCAGTGCTTTTGAAAAAACGATTCCTTTTTAAAGCTGATATTCTTCACTTCTCACAGTCATTGTTTCGCGTCAAGTCCAGTGTGGTGGAGTAGCGAGCCAAAACAAGTCAGAGTTTTTCACTGTCCGTTTATTTATGGTCTGCACCGTATCTGCCACGCTAACCTTCCTTTCCAAGGGAATGTATTTCTGTACTAACTCGTCACTAACAGAATGAAGCAACAGCTATGATGCTGAGTGGCATCTTACACTCACTGATTTAACCCCTCAAACTCCTTATTGTTATTGTTGTTTGGTTAATAATCTTAAGGCATATTGGTCAGTTACACTCTTAAAAATAAAAAAAAGGAGAAAATAGGAAAAATATTTCATTGGTTTAGAACCTTTCTTTTGCTAATGCAAAGGCTCCTTAGACCTTTAAAATGTTTGTCAGCAGACCTGAAAATGTTCTTCAGGTCTACTTATCTGATTTACAATAAATATATTATATCATTATGTAAAGAACCATCAATTGAAAGGATTTAGGGAATGAATGGTGTTTTTTTGCAGCACTTCAAAGAACTGCCTTTATTTTTAAGAGTGTATCTACTATGAATTATTTACTAAATCCAGAATGGAGTACTGCTGCTGTCACACAAAAAACTTGTGTCTCCGAAATGGCAACTGTACAGGAGAAGGAAAAACATCTTAACTTACAATGTATAGTCAATGTAAATAGATTTCATTCCATGTCATTTTGGAGCATTTTTATTGGACCATTCATTACAGAAAATGTAATTTTAAAGAACAACTGCCAGATTGACATTATGTCTAAAAGTGAACAAGGCAAAATGGAGATACAAGGTTTTTGCGCAGTTGATAATATGTAAATTGTACAATCAGACAAATCAGATAAACATATTGTCACTGTATAAAAACAACACATAATGACTAATAAAAAAGCTGAAGTAACAAGGTCATTTTGGAGCATTTCAATTGGTCCATTCATCAAGAAACTGCAGCACAGCAGCTGCCGTGTTCAAATAATGCAGAAAAATAAAAATGTACTGGGACATGTTGTTTTTTTAACAGTGACAATATTCATGTGCACTCGCTTTCCTGGCTCTTGCAGTTTAAGGGATTTACTATTTAACCATTCTACTATAAAAGCTCTTCCTCACAACGTCTACGTTCCTCTCTCCCTCTCTCTTTCTGTCTTTTTTTTCCCTCCACAGACATGCCCTGCGTTCAGGCCCAGTACGGCCCTGCGCCCCCCGGATCCAGCTACTCCACCCAGTCGTTCGGTTACCACGCCGACTACAGCGCTGACCTCATGACGGACTACGCCAAGTGCGAGCTCGGCGGGGGAGAGATTTCGGCGGCAGCCGCCACTACCTCGCTACCCAGCTTCAACGTCTTCGTGGAGGGTGGCTTTGAGCCCAAGCCCTCCTGCTTGTACCAGCTGCCTCCTCAGCGGCCCACCATCAAGAAAGAGGAGGAGAGTTACCCTCCAATGGTTTCGGACGAAGCTATGAGCGGCTCCATGTACTTTAAGCAGTCACCGCCCTCCACGCCCCCTACCCCACTGCACCCCGGCCCGCCCGGGGCGTCCTCCTTTATGTGGGAGGACACCCATGCCTTGCCTCCTGTCCCCCAACCCTGCCTCATGGAGGCTTCCCTGAAGGGTCCTCGTTTTCCACACTTCTACGAACCCCCGGCCCCATCCTCCAGCGGCTACGAGACGCCGATGGGCCTGCAGCTCCGTTCTGAACGCTCACCTTCATCATCCTCCTCCTCTTCCTCACACCCGCCACCCAGCCTGGACTCTCACGCGCACGCTCACACGCATGCGCACTCGCACATGTACCCGCTGAACATGGGTAAGCCTGGCGCTCTGGCCTTTCGCTCACTGGGCATGGGCCCGTGCCCACCCTCGCTGCTGGGTGAGAGCCTGCCGTCGCCGCCCAGCCGGGCCAGCTCTGGGGAGGGAACGTGCGCTGTGTGCGGGGACAACGCCGCCTGCCAGCACTATGGCGTCCGGACGTGTGAGGGCTGCAAGGGCTTCTTTAAGGTAAAAAACAACTTCATAATAACAGTAATTTTACATTTCCAAATAGGGCTGTGTATTGACACGAACCTGGATATGTAAATGGGTTGCAATTTACTATATTCTGACATAGCAAAGCAATATATTGTGATATTTCTTATTACATTTTAGGAAACTGTCATAGTATAAAAACACACCATCATGTGAATTAAAGAAAAGTTGCCTTTTTAGCCAATCAGAAGAGTGGAATCTAAAGACATCACTACTATCTAGTGGTGAGAATCTATACAGTATTGAAAAACTTAATATTGCAATACTTTGATTTATCATTTTTTTCATATACCCGTATTTCCAAAGCTAAGTTCACTTTCAGAAGAAATAATCATAAAAGAACAGAGCCCAACCATGAAGCTGCTCAATAACAACAAAAATATTACAAAAGTAAATCAGAAGAGGAAATAAAAATAATAATCATTAAAACATAACAAATTAAAACTAAATGCTACTCAGGTGATGAGACTGAGAGAGTTTTGTTAGTCCTAATCATTAGTCTGGCTTCTTAGCAAAAATAGAGGTTGCATTAGTTGGAGTTGATATATAAACTATATCATGGTTAGTGAACCAAGCTGTCTGTATACATGTACAAATACCAAATAAAAGATACTGATATACTGTGTAACACTGTTAGAAATTCAGAAATGTGCAGTTCACCCCCTTATAGAGCTCATTTAAGTAAACAGAAATGCAATGTTTTGAATCCATCATGGTTGTGATGTCACAGATTTAGTACATTTCCTTCTGTCTGAGCCTACAGCAAGTCCAAACTTAATGTTGTGTCCCATTCATTTCAGTACAGATACAATACAGGGCAACCAATCAGAACAGAGGCTGTTCATCATTCTTAAAGACACTATATACTTAAAGCACAAAAATAGCCTGCTTTAATTCATACGGGAAAAGGAAAAGTTGGAAACCAGTAAAAACTATGGACTAAGAAAACCACACAAACATCCTTAGTTATGGAGACTATGCCCCCTTTAAATGCACAAGTGCTTCAACAAGCATTTTTACATACATCCTGTTGTTAGAGCCACAACATTTATTTATATATATATATATATATATATATATATATATATATATATATATATATATATATATATATATATATAGTGTAAAACTGTCTACATGTTTTATTAATTGTTAAATAGGCTTCTGATATTCTGCCTAGGGCACCAATTAAAACCAAATGGCACAATAATGCAAAAAAAAATATATATATATATATAATATATAAAATGTATCATATATATAATACATATATATAATTGTTTTTCAGTTCCTAAAGCTGTAATTAGCATTACTTTGTTTCTGTACATTCTGTGGTCTATGAAATGTGTAGCAGTGTATCTATCTATCTCTCTATCCATCTCTCTCTCTCTCTCTCTCTATATATATATATATATATAAGAGGAAAAGCGCTCAGAGTGTTGAATTGTGCGGTGCAGTGTCGTTTGTTCATGCCACCACGGTGGGTGTTGCTAATTGTGTATTCATTAGTGCCCATTAGCGTTGTTCTTGGTGTGAATGGAGCTTTTGGCTGAAGAGCGGCACGCTGCTCCAACGTGCCCGTAGAGAGCGATGTTCAGGGTGAACCCACTATTGTTACACACTCTTCAGGCTTTTTAACCAAGGCCATAGCCCACTACGTTAAGAGAAAGACTTGTTGTTGAGTGCAGCATGTGTGTATGTGTGCGTGTGAGTGTGTGTACTCGAGGTAACATGCAAAACAATCTCTCCACATTTTCAAGTACTGCCCTTTTCAGGAGTTCATATGGTGGCTCATAAGTGAGTGGATGTCAGGTGTTATATAATCACATTACTTGGTAACATCAGTAGTAATAGCTGATCAGTGTTAGCTGTAGTAAACAGTAATAGTAGGCAGTTGCTAGTGTGTGGTATGCAAATGGGCCGTGGGTTTGCTCAGCGTTTTCTTGAACGTTTTGGCTTAAAACAAGTGTGTGTTTGTGTGTATGTGTGTGTCTGTGCCTGAGTGCCCTCACAAATCGTCTGACCGGCGGTTGCCACGGCGCCTGTGAGGGTCATCTCCCCTGGCGACCAGTAAGAGGTGTGACAGAGGCGCACACTTAAAATACAGCAGCCTGGAGCGCTCGCAGGCACTCTTACACACACACACACACACACTCACACACACAGACACACAGAAAAGACCATCAGTGGTTGGCCCAAGTAAAATGTCTTCATGTAAAACAGTCACACAAAAGGTGAAATCTATATTTCTCACATATTAACGAATAAATTAGATGCTTTAAATTATTTGTTTGCAAATGACAGATAGCTAATTAGTTAATTAAGCAATCTGGTTGTCATGTAAAAAATAAATAATAACAGAGACGTTACATTATATATACTGTTTAACCCAAATATCCTGATAATTTTTCAGAAAAGTACAGATTAACAGTTTATGGCTGTTTTGAATCCATCATGACTGTGAACTGCTCGTTCAGCCTACAGCAGTTTAAACACACCCGGTTCAGTCATTTTCACCCACACTGATTTTTAAAATAAGCACAATAGAAGTAGACCAATCAGACCAGAGGTCATTTAAATATATTCATATATTCATCAACGCTGCTTCACTTCTAAGGGACAGGGAAAGACTGGAAAACGCTTTGTTTTCATCACGCTAACAATAAAAAATGTATTAGGAATCATATTGTTATGGAAAATAGTTGCTTTAAAAATCCTCAGCAAGTTTCAGATAGCTAGTTTGGTAATTAAGCAGTTGGGTTATCATGCAGATATATCAAATTACACTGTTTATACTGTGAATATGCTGTAAATTTGATATTTTGGCTTCTACTGATTTTTTCTTCTCCTGTAAAGTTGCTTTTTTTGGAGATAGGGAAAGGCTTGAGGAGAAAGTTCAGAAATGGTCATGTAAAAATTAATCATGTCATGCTGAAATCATATCAAATCTGTAAATAACAGATTTTTTAATTTTACAGATATTCCAAATCGATATATGCTGACATATTTATTGATGATAGTTAGGTTATGCTGGGCTGCTGCATTATAGCTGCATTTGAATAATGTACTGCCTTTGTTACCCCAGTAAATGTTATTCCTCTCAGTAATGTTAATCCAAGCATCTTTAGTCCCATTTTCTACCGTACTGACAGGAAAAACATTGGCTATCGGCATTGGCCTACAGTTCCAATATCAGCACACCCCTAATTGCAGTTAATGCCAGCATACTGCCATTTCATACTTTAGCCTGTTTGGGTCATTTTCCTAAGTGTAAAGGAAAATTACTGTAAAGTAAATTCCAAATGCATTCACAGGCCCCTGCTTTTCCCAAGCTGTATGAGAATGAACACAGAGAGCAGGAGGGAGAATAAGACATAAAGAGGGCAGGGGAAGAGAAAAGAGAAGAAAAAGACAAGACAAAAGAGGGACGATGTGGAGAGAGGGAGACAAACAGAGGGCAAGAGAGCGCGAGAGAGCGAAAGAGGGAGAGAGGGGGGAGAAAGAGTGGCGGGCCAGAGATAATTGAATATGGCCTGTGGTCTGGCGCTGAAATAATTTATCCCTGTTCAATTAGTTTCACAATTTATTTTTATTTAGTAATTAATAAAAGCAGGGGTTGGTGGGCCTGAGGCCTTAGTGGCCATCACAGCAAGACACACACACATACACACACAGAAATAAATGACAAGCACATGTGCATGCAGACACACACACACACACACACTCACATACACAGGCACACAAGTCAGAGACAATCAATGGACATATTTTACATACTGGGAAGTCAGACAATTAGCATACTTCCACACAGACAGACAAACAGACTATTTAATTATTCCCAAGCACATTAACACATAATACAAACATTATTAGTGAGTGCATTTTAATGCAGGCTGCCCATTTCCGTGTGCGGGTGACTAGCATTCTTTTAAAACACCTAATGACGTCTTTTATAGCCAAGAAAGCTTATATGTAGCACAGTTTTTAATATTCCTGCTTGTTTTAAATAAATTACAGACACAAAATATGCAGCTTAATGGACCGGACATATTGTTATATATGTACATCCAGGGTCTCTGTTAATTGCTGATTCATTCGGGGGTTGTTGTTTTTTGTTTTTCTCCCATTAAGTTGCACCAACGGCATTTTACGCATTAAATGCTCCATATAAATGATAAACATAGGCCCATTTTATTGCTGCATTGAATGGCAGTAAATATCAGTGCATTGTATTTTTTTTAATTTCTCTGTTTCACTCACTCCGCTCTTTCACTCTTTATTCTTGGGTTTTTGTAGTTGGCTGAGTGAGTCATAGTGTGCCGTGTGTGAGAATATTTATTCAGAATATTTACCTAATGGAGAGGCAGGAGAGACTGGCTCATTCACAAACCCACACACACACACGCACACACACATACACACCATAAGCAGCCGCAGCCTTGGAAGAACCCGACTCCTTTCACAGGGCCCTTGCGCTGCCCGGGTGGTAACTGGATTACGCACGCGCACATGAGTGAGAGTCATTTTCTCCATGTGTCTGTGTGTGTGTGTGTGTTTGTGTTAGTGTGTGTAAAGCACAAATCGAGCTGGATACATGATGCCTATGTGTAAATATGACACGTCACATATTACAACAGGCAGCCCTTATTTAACTATGATTGTACACATTAGCATTACACCACAAGCATGAGCTAATCTCCTAAACACTAACAACACAACATGCAGTGTCTGTTAGCAGGCCTTGCTAGTGCATTACCTCGGTGGAAATGTGAACCAGTGCACAATTTCTGATAGACATTTTATTTTATTTCAAACCCCTTTACAGGCATTTTGTCTGACATTTAACATTTGTACCAGATTTAAATCACACTAATCACACTTAAAGCAACAGTTCGGTGAAAAGGTTCATTTACATGATTGATAACTGAGCCGAGATGCAGTCAATCAGCTAAGACAGGTTTGAAATCTGAAATGTGCTTCTTTAGTTCACAACAGCAGATGCTAGGCAAACACTACTAACATACACTGAAATTAGACTGTCACCAATCTCCTGTCTGTAAATAAATAACCAACATATCAACGTATTTGCTTGAAAAATCCTTGGAAATGCTATATAAACAAATGAAAAAGTAAAACCTTATATTTATTAATATAATATACAACAGCCAAAACCAGAAGTACATTATTATTCACTGCCGATGAGGGACCTTAGCTAAACTTACGAGAATATGCTTTTCAAAACTTTTCTATGCAGCTTAAACATATAGTAACACTAGGGCATTTGTAGCTCACTACACTACAACGTGCTAGAGCAAAAAAAAAGATGCGAGAAGGATGTCTGAATGAAGCTGACCGTAAAGAGAAGCGTGTATTTCTGCCTGTCGCTGTTACAAGTAAACATGTTGTTTCACACAGAGCAGCTGAGCTGCTTACGATCTGTCGGATTAAGTATTCCTATATCTTTAAATGCCCAGTTGAAGCTGAAATGGATTGTTTTTGTTTTATTTATGGTCAGCCCTGGCATTTGGCAGCACATTTGGCAGCTATGTTTGAATGACTGGGCTGAATGATGCTTGGAGCGGCGGCTGCAGGAATAACTATAAATATTGAAATGGCTATTTTTCACATCCTAATGTGGGCATTTTCTCTCCGAATTCAACTATTGAATTATTCAAATTTTTCTAATTGTATATATATATATATATATATATATATATATATATATATATATATATATATAAATATCTATATATAAATATATCTAATTATATATAAATAATATATATATAAATGCATTGACATATAATGCCATCAGTTGCTAGCCATTAGTTTAGCATATAACCTAAGTTAGATATCCTTATATTTATACACACAATTATATATATATATATATATATATATATATATATATATACACACACACACACACACACACACACACACACACACCGATCAGCCATCAGCCAACATAAGCACTACTGACAGGTGAAGTGAATTACATTGATTATCTTTCTCTACAGTGGCATCTGTTAAGAGGTGGAAACATACGGCAGCATGTGATCAGTCCGTTCTTGAAGGTGATGTGTTAAAAGTAGGGGAAAAAATAGCAAGAATAAGAATCTGAGCCACTTTGACAAGGACCAAATTATGTTGGCTAGATGACTTGGTCAGAACTTCTTCAAAACATCGGGCATGCCTTGTTTTTTCTGGTATGCAGTGGTCTGTACATAACAAAAGTGGTCCAAGAAAGGACAACAGGTGAACCGGTGACAGGATATGGGCTCTTTAAATGACAGGGCCTCCTTAGTTCAAATGAACCCAGCTCTACTAGGGCTAAAGATGGGAAGTGATACAGTAAAGCTGAACCTTTAATGAAACGCACATGCAGAGGTTTCGCTCTGCACACAGGCACAGGCACTGGTTAAAAAATAGAGATATACAGAGATGGCAAGCACTCACACATTACAGTGCACACACACTTAACCAATTAATGATGACCCAGTTCCACCTCTCCTCTTGAACAAACACACACTTCTAATTACACACCCAGAGGGGGGAGAGAGAGAAAGAGAGAGGGTCTGATAGTGTCTGATTAGGCGAGAGGACGGATGGAGGGTCCCTGAAGGCCTTTGGATGTGCGACTGGCCCATTAGCACATGTTACATGTCATGAATCCACAGTCGCTTGTCTGTACCAGCCCCGCGGACGCTGCTGCGCACTGGACCGCAGCGGCATGTGAGTGTGCGTGTGTGTGTGCGATGATTCCCAGCAATGACTGGGGATTTGCATTTTTGTAGTCTGGTTGTTTAAGGGATGAGGCTAGTGTACAAGCCCTGCTGAGCGATATATGACTGTATAGAAGTGCATACAAGTATGTGTGTATATGGGTTTTAGGCACCTAGGCACATCTGTCTCCGCAATAAGAGTTTTTACTGAGATCTTGTGAACTAGTTTGAAGAACAAAGCTTGGTTCTAGATATATATACATATGTGTGTGTATGACTGTATATTTAAAAGACATGTATGCCACTCCATACTACGTCTGATTGTTTTTTCCTTCTAACTTCTATAGTAGAGGCACTAATAGGAGATAGGTGTATAGATAAGTGTGTGTGTGTATGGGTCATTTATTAGGAGCATTCATTAAGGGGTTCTGCAGATTAGAACACTGTAATACCAAAAGTCAGTTAATGCTATTATCTGTTAGCATCAAGTCAGCTTTACGTCCAGGAGCCCTTATGAGATATGAACATTTCATAAATGTCATGAGATTCCAGTTCAGCAGGCTCTTGTGGCTCCTACAAAAATAAAAGTTCTATTTATGGATACAAGTCACTGTGGCAGAATCTATTACAGATCACACACACACACAGAGAGAGAGAGAGCAAGGAGCTCAGTGTGTGTGTGTTATTGGTATATGTCTTGCCATGTCTGTGTGTGTGCATGCATACTGAAAAAAATCTGCATTGAATATTGTATATATATATATACACTACATGGACAAAAGTCTTGTGACACCTTTTTATCCATTGTTTCTTCCTAAATCAAGAGTACTGAGTTTATCCTGCTTTTGTTGGAGTACCTGTCTCTACTGTCCAGGGAAGGATTTCTACTAGATACTAGATTTGTGCTAGCATTGCTATGAGGATTTGATTGTATTCAGTGAATGATCACCACCGCTTCTCATCCCCGACTCCTATGAGGATCTAGTTATGGTACCAATAGGTTCTTGTGTATCTGCTCCAGAGAGTCCTATTCTGTTGTCAAGAGGTCTCTAATCCCTGTACTCCCCTAGACAAGCTGTGTTAGAGCATTTGTATATCTGTGCATCTACAGCAATGAGTGTATTGTATGTGTTGATCCTCCTCAGTCCCCTAAAACTACCATTTCATAATAACAGTACATGGGCATTGATTACCTGTTTTTTCAGATCTTTAGACAGTTGCTTAGAGGAGCCCGTGTTTGATGAGTGTTGGCACATGGATTGAAGGAACTTGATTCATCTGAAAGTTCCTAATTACAAAATGGAAATAATGAAAAATGGAACAAATGGGTTTTGTTCTGAGAACTATTGGTTATAACAGTGGGGGAACCACAGACGGTTCTCAGGATTTTAAGAGGTTATATTGATATCATTATAGTTTATGTTATAGGTTATTTTAAAACATGCTGTTCAACCTTGGTCAATCTATGCAAATTAAGCTGAAAAACAGCCCATTTTGATTGGATTACTGTTGTGATGTTACAAAAACACACACACTTACATATGACCACCTATTCAGCCAACAGCAGTTTAGCCCCGCCCATTCATATTCAATTTACTGTTTAAGGACCATTTCAGCTTGGGATGCTGACAGGGGATGCTTTTTAGATAAGGTGCAATATAGGGAAGCCAATTGGCATAGAGTTCGTTTGCATACCTCATTTACATAATGTACATTAGAGTAAAGAGAAACGAGGCATTTAGTAGATTTGTAATAAGCCGGTATCAGAAAAAGTGGTATCACCCCAGCTTTAACTGGAATTTTTAGCTACACCCTTGGTGTGTGTTTATGTGTATGTGTGTGTGTGTGTGTGTGTGCGTGTTTTTTTGCTGGGCCTAAAGGTGTACATGCCCACTGTTGTAAATGACTGAACAAGCTTTAATGAAAAGTTCTGAGTGTTGATTTTCTCACGGCGGCTCCAGCTTGCTTGTTTTGGAATGGACTCGGCTTCATTTGCCTCTTAATTAAATGAGACTGAGAATTAACGTCATTTGGATGTGAACTGAGGGACATATGCAAAACCAAAATCTGTAAATTGGATTAACTGGTAGCCGCTCACCAGATATCTCCATCAAACACCACTCTGCATATGCTAGGCCTCGCTGTGTGTGTGTCTGTATGTGTATGTGTGTGTGTGTGTGTGTTTGTGTGTTTTATGCGCTCGGGGCAGCCCTTCATATTAGATTAGACTGGTCCATAACTAGCTCGCGCGCTGCGTCCTATTAATTTAAGAGAAACAGGAGAGATCACGTCACGTGACTTAGGCTGTGCGCGAGCGTAGGCCTCGCTGCATGCTAGGATGCTGTGCATACGTGTGTGTGTGTGTGTGTGTGTGTGTGATACGTTCACCTGTTGATTAATGGCTCCGTTTGAGCTGGTGCTGTTGATGTCTCTTGTGCGCGCAACCGGGCGTCGGAGTGAAGCGCGGGAAACCTGAGGAAAGGAGGCAGAAGGGAAAACGGTAAATGAAGGCGATGGACTAATTGAGGGAGCAGAAGTTCGTTATTTCCGATATTACTGTTATTATAGCCGTTATTATAGCCGGTTCGTGTTTTTATACATTAATCGCCAGCAGCTCAGGTGCCTTCTTACTCTCTCTCCCAAACACACCCGCACACAACCTGTGTCTGTCTGTCTGTCCGTCGGTCTGTTTATCTAGCTAGCTAGTTATCTTTTCCTCTTTTTCTTTCTTTCTATTTTATCTCTCTCTCTCTCTCTCTCACCCTGTATTTCTTTCTCTCTCTTTCTCTCTCTCTCTCTCTCTCTCTCTCACACACACACACACACACCCTGTATTTCTCTCTCACCCTGTATCTCTCTCACCCTGTATTTCTTTCTCTCTCTCTCTCTCTCTCTCTCTCTCTCTCTCTCTCTCACACACACACACACACACACACACCCTGTATCTCTCTCTCACCCTGTATTTCTCTCTCACCCTGTATCTCTCTCTCACCCTGTATCTCTCTCACCCTGTATCTCTCTCTCACCCTGTATTTCTCTCTCACCCTGTATCTCTCTCTCACCCTGTATCTCTCTCACCCTGTATTTCTCTCTCACCCTGTATCTCTCTCTCTCACACACACACCCTGTATCTCTCTCTCACCTTGTATCTCTCTCTCTCACACACACCCTGTATCTCTCTCACCCTGTATCTCTCTCACCCTGTATTTCTCTCTCATCCTGTATCTCTCTCTCACCCTGTATCTCTCTCTCACCCTGTATCTCTCTCTCACACACACACACCCTGTATCTCTCTCTCACCCTGTATCTCTCTCTCTCACACACACCCTGTATCTCTCTCTCACCCTGTATCTCTCTCTCACACACACACACCCTGTATCTCTCTCATCCTGTATCTCTCTCTCTCACACACACACCCTGTATCTCTATCTCTCTCTCACACACACACCCTGTATCTCTCTCTCACCCTGTATCTGTCTCTCACACACACACCCTGTATCTCTCTCATCCTGTATCTCTCTCTCACACACACATACCCTGTATCTCTCTCTGTCATCCTGTATTTCTCTCTCACCCTGTATCTCTCTCTCACCCTGTATCTCTCTCTCACACACACACCCTGTATCTCTCTCATCCTGTATCTCTCTCTCACACACACACCCTGTATCTCTATCTCTCTCTCTCACACACACACACCCTGTTTCTCTCTCTCTCACACACACACCCTGTATCTCTCTCATCCTGTATCTCTCTCTCTCACACACACACCCTGTATCTCTCTCTGTCATCCTGTATTTCTCTCTCACCCTGTATCTCTCCCTCTCACTCTGTATCTATCACTCTCTCTCACCCTGTATCTCTCTCTCTCTTTTACCCTCTCTCTCTCTCTCTCTCTCTCTCTCTCTCTCTCTCTCTCTCTCTCTGTATCAGTCTCTTTCTCTCTTTTCCATCACTCCCACCATGCATCTTCCTGAATGTTCTCCAACAGCTATCTGTCTATCGCTCTCTCTCACACACACACTGTATCTCTCTCTATCTCTGTATCAGTCTCTTTCTCTCTTGTTTCAATCTCTCTTTCACCAAGTATCTGTGTGTTTGTGTGTGTGTCAGTCTCTCTCTCTCTCTCTCTCTCTCTCTCTCTCTGTCTCTCTCATTCGATCTCCTCTGTTTCTCTTGCCATCCACTCCCCCCCCTCTCTCCCCCTCTCTCTCTCTCTCTCTCTCTCTCTCTCTCTCTCTCTCTCGGTTTTTACGGGGCGGTCAGTTTTGATTTCTCTTTAATAAGGTCAGTAATAATCGCGCTCGGGTGCAGCGGAGAGAGAAAACAAGGTCCCGGAGCCCCTCTCTCTCTTCCCTCTCCCTCCGCTCTCTCCTCTCTCTCTCATCATCTCTCTCTCTCTCTCTCTCTCTCTCTCTCTCTCTCCCCTCTCCCTCTCCCTCTCTCCCTCTCTCTCTCTCTCTCTCTCTCTTTCTCCCCTCTCCCTCTTTCTCCCTCTTCCTCTCTCCCCCCTCTTTCTCCCCTCTCCCTCTCTCTCTCCCTCTCTCCTCTCTCTCCCCTCTCCCTCTCTCTCTCCCTCTCCCTCTCTCTCTCCCCTCTCCTCTCTCTCTCCCCTCTCTCTCTCTCTCCCTCCCCTCTCCCTCTCTCTCCCCTCTCCCTCTCTCTCTCCCTCCCTCTCTCTCTCTCTCTCTCTCTCTCTCTCTCTCTCTCCCCTCTCCCTCTCTCTCCCTCTCTCTCTCTCTCTCTCTCTCTCTCTCTCTCCCCCTCTCTCATCCCCCTGTCCTTCTCTCTCCCTCGCTCTCTCTCCCCCTGTCCTTCTCTCTCCCTCGCTCTCTCTCCCTCTCTCCCTCTCTTCTCCCTCTCTCTCTCTCTCTCTCCCTCCCCTCTCTCTCTCTCTCTCTCTCCCTCCCCTCTCTCTCTCTCCTCTCCCCTCTCCCTCTCTCTCCCTCTCTCTCTCTCTCTCTCTCCCTCTCTCTCTCCCCCTCTCTCCCCCTGTCCCTCTCTCTCTCCCTTTCTCTCCCTCTCTCTCCCTATCTCCCTCGCTCTCTCTCTCCCCCCTCTCTCTCCCCCTGTCCCTCTCTCTCCCCTGTCCCTCTCTCTCTCTCTCTCCCTCGCTCTCTCTCTCTCCCTCTCTCCCTCTCTCCCCCTCTCTCTCTCTCTCTCTCTCTCTCTCCCTCTCTCTCTCCCCCTCTCTCCCCCTGTCCCTCTCTCTCCCTCTCTCTCCCTTTCTCTCCCTCTCTCTCCCTATCTCCCTCGCTCTCTCTCTCTCCCCCCCTCTCTCTCTCCCCCTGTCCCTCTCTCTCCCCCTGTCCCTCTCTCTCTCTTTCTCCCTCGCTCTCTCTCTCTCCCTCTCTCCCCTCTCTCCCTCGCTCTCTCCCTCTCTCCCTCTCTCTCTCTCTCTCCCCCTCTCTCTCCCCCTGTCCTTCTCTCTCCTCGCTCTCTCTCCCCTGTCCTTCTCTCTCCCTCTCTCTCTCCCCCCTCTCTCTCCCCCTGTCCTTCTCTCTCCCTCTCTCTCTCTCCCCCTCTCTCTCCCCCTGTCCTTCTCTCTCCCTCGCTCTCCCCCTCTCTCTCCCTCTCTCTCCCTCTCTCCCTCTCTCTCTCTCTCTCTCTCTCTCTCCCCCTCTCTCTCCCCCTGTCCCTCTCTCTTCTCCCTCTCTCTCTCTCTCTCTCTCTCTCTCTCTCTCTCTCTCTCTCTCTCTCTCCGTGTTTATCAGGCGGCGCGCGCTCTGTCCCGCGGGAGCCGCTCATCTGCGCTAATAAAGCGCTCGCGCTGCAGGCGAGGCGAGGCGTGGCGGGAAATTAATTTTTTATCTAATTACACTGATGGGGCTGAGCGTTTTTATTTTTCACATTGTAATTAAAATATGACCTGGAAGCTTCCCTTTAATTCTTAAGGGAAGAGAGGAAAAAGGGAGGAGGGGTAAAATAAATAAATAAACAAATGTTGTTGATTTTTGTTTCCTGTTTATTTATTGTGTTTTTTCTGTCTCTGTCTGTCTGGTCGCTTGTGTCCACAGAGGACAGTGCAGAAGAACGCCAAGTACGTGTGTCTGGCCAGTAAAAACTGCCCTGTGGACAAAAGAGACGGAACCGCTGTCAGTACTGCCGCTTCCAGAAGTGTCTCAGTGTGGAATGGTGAAGGAAGGTAAGACCTCACACACACTCTTACACACTGACACACACAGAGAGTGTGTATTTCTGCCTGCATTAGGTCCCTTGACTTCTGCAGGAGTGTAACTTGGAGCTAGCTACACCTGCCAAAGGTCCTCACAATCTTATAATGTTACACAGGGTCCCCACATCGACTGTAACCACTTGTATTTCTGTCTATATGAGGTATTTTCATTAAATGCCACTGTCGTAGAAGAAAGGTATTATTCTACACACAAACCCAACCTTTCTTTATGTTAAGAAGTGAAAAGGAACATTTTTTTGTGTTTTTCCACTATCCTGAATATTCTGGGTCCCCACGACATGTTGAATACGAACACAAAGCCACATACAAACATGCTTTTAGTTACTTAAGTAACTGAATGATTACATAGATATGACTAGATCTCCCCAAAATGTTCAAGTCCAACCCTAGCCTTACCTTAAGATCGACTCAGAATGAGACCAGCTTCACTAATGAAAATTGGGCACCTACCACCATCACACTGGGGTCGCCACAGCAACCGTCATCACTCGTATTTTCTGTCTGTACTGGGTATTTCCATTGAGCTTTACTACTGTTCCAAACCCCATTAACGCTACACCTAAACCCACATGCTTAGAGTCTGTTTTACCATACCTTTCCAGCATCCTGGATACCCTAGGTCTCCCAACATGCTAAACACACAGGCCACAGGCACAAATGCACGCACACACACACACACACAGAGTGGGTAGACTTTCATAGGGCGCTTCCTAGTAAACAGCAATCCCCCTGGTGCTCATCCACGGCCCTGCCTTGTTTGACTATTTATCATGGCAATTATAAGGCCCATATGACCCCACCTGGACCTGCCGTTAGAGACAGACGAGGTGGAGGAGGAGATGGACGGTCGCCACCTTAATCGCCTAAAACACACAGACACACACATACACACACACACACACACCAAGACACCGCAAACCTGGAGGATATGTGCACTAATAGAGCTACAGTGCTCAGCTGGCCTGCTCACCCGGTTCAAATGCGTGAATGAATTAAGCGGTAATTGGGATGTTTATCGGTTACAGGATTACCCTCGCACACTCCATCTCGCCAATCAGGTCTGATCCGCCGCCGTAATCACACAGTATAGAGCACAGGCATGTATAGATTGCCCTGCGTTTTGGGTAATCGTGCTTATGGGGACATTCAGTGTCTGCTTGTGCAGGTTGAGCATTAGGGATGGTACATATGTGCATGACTCCGGTGATTACTGTAAATAGGGTGAATTTGCTTGATCGTTTGGCCGTGTGAATAAGACATATCACACACTATTGTGTCTTTCAGCTCGCTTACTTTGGGCAAGAATTATGTTGATATAATATCTTATTCATGTGAAAATGATGCTCCCTTTTAATCAGGTAAATGCATCACTTTTGTTTAGGGCATTGATGTTGAATTGGCTTTGTCTCACAGTTTCCTGTTTTTCCTAGAGACGGCCTTTAGGGTTCGGACAATGGCACAGCTCTCAAGCTCCCTCTACTGGTCCGTTAGAGTGAATGTTAGGTGGACAGTTGGACAGAGGGATCAGCCTTGCTGTAATATTATAGTACATTCCACTGAGTACTGATTGCTTTCAGAGCATTGCTGATTTTCTCTCCTTTAAGAAAACCAGAGACTAGTGCCTACTGCCCAATACGTATTCTATGCTTTTATATATAGCTAGGATTTTCATCCAGCATGAGGCTTTTGTTTCCCATATCACTATCAGTACTGCACAAGTGTCACTCAACACACCTGATGCAGCTCAGGAATTCTTGATCATCAGTTGATGAGCTGCATCAGGTGTGTTGTGTTAAGGAATACTTGAAACCCTGCTGTAAAGCAGCAAGTGTACTTTCTGAGACTGTGTATAGTATTATTGCATGAGCAGGCCATCTTCTGAGACTAAAGTTTGTGTGTGTGTGTGTGTGTTTGTGCTTTGTGCAGTGGTGCGCACAGATAACCTGAAGGGGAGAAGAGGTCGTCTGCCATCAAAACCAAAGAGCCCTCTCCAGCCCGAGCCGTCGCCTCCTTCACCCCCCCTTAGCCTGCTCAACGCTCTGGTCAGAGCCTACTCCCAGTCCATACCCCGAGAACTGGACTACAGCCAGGTACCTGTGTGAACTTTGAAATGAGATGTTTTTTAATCGAAGTACTTCAATTAAGACGAGCATCTGAAAATAGTCTACCATGCTCAGAATACTGACACAGGAGGAAACACACACCTAACAACATCACACAGTGTGAGTGTGTGCTGCTTCAGACTAGATTTGTTAGGAGATCGGATTGGAATAAATGTTCCCCCTCAAATAGCTGATAAAGAATTTTCTACAGTCTGATACTTAGATACTGAGACCATTAATCAATCAATCCACCTTTATTTAAAAACAAAAATAAAAAACAAAAACAACCTAAAATAAAATTAAATCAATATAATAGAAGATTAAGAGGGTATAACATTAAAAATGAATATTTTATTGGTAAAAGAAAACAATCAAATAAATAAAAAGTGATATTCAATACCAATATTCTTTCTTTTTCTAAACAAATAATACGTCTTTAATATTAGAACTGTTATTATTATTATATTAGTAACTGCCGAATGTAGTTAGCTACTTGCCTCTGCTGATACTTTTTTTAGCTATGCAACAGGCTTTCTTTCTTTTCATTATGTAGACATTATGTGTCAGAAATCACATTAACAGGTCTATTTGAGATTGCACAATTAGATTTAACACAATTAGAGGCAAGTCAGTGATGGTCTATGTCTGCAGTTGACACAATGTTAATGTAGTGGTATGGAAACTTGCATTACATCACTTTAAATCAATCAAACACAAATTCAGACTTTGTGCTCTGTTCACATTAAAACCATGTTGAATTAAATTGAAAAACTAAACTTTCTGAACTTCCTTTTATCTATCTCTGTCTCTCTTTGTCTGCGTAGTTCAGTGCAGTAGAGACGGGTGGTCTAGCCGAGGCTCAGCAGATCCAGCTGTTTTACAGAGTGCTAACAGGTTCCATGGAGGTCACACGCTGCTGGGCAGAGCGACTGCCCGGATTCTCCGAGCTTCACCACGACGACCAGAACCTGCTCATAGACTCCGCCTTCCTCGAGCTGTTTGTGCTCCGCCTGGCCAACAGGTAGATCCTTAGACACACACACACACACACACACACACACAGACACTGCCATGAAAGTGAGTTGGAGAGGGGATAGTTAGCGATGTTGAAAGGTAGTCAGGTAAATTACACTACCAGTCAAAAGATTTAATACACCCCCAGTTTTTTCAGTAGTCCAGAGGTAGTGTTGCATGACCCAGGCACTTTACTGCTTACCTTTGTAACATTTTATGTCACTTGACATTGTACCATTACAGGTTATTCACTTCATTTAAAAAATATTAAATTCTTAATATGTCAACAAAAACTGGAAAAACTAGGAATGCGACTGGCAGTGTACATCTACAGCACTTTTCACATAACAGCAGCATATAAGTTCTCAGCCCAGAGAAGCTCTAATTGTGTGACAGCTTCCGTCAGGCTTTCCTAAATTCTGGGTCCATCCTAAATGGTAGTGCGAAAGTTAAAAGATCCAGGTCCAGAATGGTTGAGTCAAAGTCTTACGATTTAGACAAACGGGAAGCACTGACCTCTTTGCTCTCAGTTGGCTGTGAGCAGTAAGGTTGCTATGGTCACTGTGCAGACCACCCTCAGCATTCACTTGTTTAAATTTATGGGCTAGCAACCCTCCCTAACCCTTTCTTTAGTGTGCATGACACACATACAACCCCCCCCCCCCCCCCCCCCAAAAAAAAAACCCTCCACACACACATACACACGTCATGTCGCCATTCCAGATAGTCGTTTATGAAACAGCGCATACGTTCCACTTTTGTTAACTGATGCAGGGCTTTTTTTAAGCTGAACTCGTGTTGATTTTTGCCTTGCGAGAGTGATGTGTTTGTGTGCAAGTGACTCAGTGGTGTTCAGATGTTGGTTTGACAGGAAGAGATTTTTTTTTGTTGGTTGAGTTCAGCTGCTCCCCATTTAACTAGCATTGCAACCTCTCTCTCTCTCTCTGTGAAAGTGAGGGAGCAGGTGCAGGGAGGGAGGCCAGTGGGTGGTGGCGTCACAGCCTCAGTAGGGGGCTCCAGGCCGGGGTTCTGACTCACTCTAGCAGGGGGATTCATCCGGGCCTATGACACACACACATATACATGCACTCATACAAACACACACTCAGACGTTACATGACACCTCATGTCATGAAGTGACCCCTTAAATGTGGTGAGAGGGTATGACACACTTTTTTAATATATTTTCTACTAATGAGTAAAACTAAAATGAGCATCACAGGAAGAATGAGCTCCGCAGGAAGAAACACACACCTAACAACATTATACAGCATGAGTGTGTGCTGTTTTAGGCTAGCTTTTCCCTCCGATATAGAATTTTCTGCTGACAGCAGTCTAATACTGATACCCAACAATACCAGTATTCCTTACTATCTTAAATCTACAGGCCTATTATTAAACCTAGGACTGTTCAGTGCCTGCAGAATATTGTGGCTTCCAGTCAAAAACTTTGCATTTCCAAAACAGCAGCTTTACTGAAGAAGGAAAAATAAGCTTTCAATAGAAGACAGTGATTCATCATGGATCATCAATTAATGTCAAAAAGTAAGAAACATAAAAATATATTGTTGCTGTCACACAAAATCCTTGTATCTCTGCAACTGAGAGATTAAAGAATTAAGCACAGACTTTCTCTTACACACACCATACATTCAGAACACTCACTGCTATTGTAGAGTGTCTCTCACACACACACACACACACACACACACACACACACTCACTCTCGTAACTGGTGCACATGGCTAAGCCACAGATAGTAAATGAATGAACAGGCCGGCGAGTGAGTCGCTCTGACGCAAACTAAAAAATGTGCTCTTTAAAACCTTTTGTTCATTTCCATGTTTCAGTTCTTTGTCACTCACCCCTGTGTCTTTACCACTCACCAAGTAATATGCCCCGAACTTGTGTTTATGTATGTGTGTGTGTGTTGTGTCCATTTCTATGAATAAAGCTCATGTTCCGATTAGCTGCACCCCAGGGCTTTAGAATTAAATAGATGAGATTTTAATATTCCTCTCTTTTCATTCTCTCATACTCTTTTCAATTTTGCCCACTTTCCTCCTGCTCTAGTCTCCTCTCCTGCTGTGCGCAAGAGTGTGTGTGTGTTTGGTAATTGGGAGCTAATGAAGAACAGCTCATGAGCAGAGGCCGAGCCCCTCCACAGGAAAAAAAAACGACATTTTTTTCTTTCTAAAATTGCAGGGTTGTGAGTGAAGAGGTAGTCAAGAGGTAGTGGTGATGAAGAGGAGAAACGTAGAGATGAGATGAGAAGAGAGGAAAGGAGAGGAGTGGAGGGGCCAGAAGAGGAGAATAGAGTGGAATACACTATGTATACACTCAATACACTATATGTCCAAATGTTTGTGGACACCACTTCTAATGAATGCATTCAGCTACTTTAAAGTTGTGTCCATTGCTGACACAGGTGTGCAAATGCACACACAAACAGCTTGTCCAGTCCCTGTCGAAAAAACATGCCAATTAAATAAGACTTTGTGGAGCAGATTATCATTTACCTATTGGCATCATGCCTAATGCTAGGGGTGGGCTAGAGTACCCCTCTAAAGCCCCTCATAACTGAGCTGTGGAGCAGTGGAACTGTGTTCTCTGGAATAATGGTGCTCCATCCAGCATATTTGGGATGAGTTGGGAATGAGGTGTGGTGGTGATCATCCAGCATCCTGATCTCACTGAATGCTCTTGTTGCTGAATGCAACCAAATCCCCACAGCAGTGCTCCAAATATACTCCAACAAAAGCAGGATGAACTGTTTCTTATCACCCTTGATTTCAGAAGAAACAGGGCAGAAATTAGCAGGGGTCCCAATACTTTTGTCCATATAGTGTATCAACATTAACTGTTGTCGCTATTCTACATCAGATTGACGTTGGCATTAGACATTGTCCTGACATTGACTTTTGGTCAGCTGACGTTAAGACAAACATTCAGCAAGATAACAATGTCTGTTGACTTTGGTGGCCAGCTGGGTTCATATTTTACAAATATGATTCTTAATGGAACCAAAAGTGATTCTTCTATGGTTTTTGAAGCACCTTTATTTTTAAAAATGCAGGGCAACCTTTTATTAATGCGTTAAACTGGTGCAGCTGTCCGTCATTCAGTTGAAACCACTCTAAATAAAAAATTTAACAACTTCATGTTCTATCCCACACTAAGACAGACCCAGAGAGAGAGAGAAAAAGAGAGGGGGTGGGGGAAGAGATATGGGGGGTGGTGGAGGAGAGAGAAATCTCAGGAATGTTTTAAAAGCTTTAATTGGGAGAGCTCAAACATAATTAAGTCCATTCCAATCTTTTGATGTGCTCTTCCCTATGCTGGCTTTCATTTGTCGCCATGGTAATTGTTTCCGTGCATAACAACTTGAACCGAACGCAGACTTTTAGCATCCAATCAGGGCTGGGATTTATAGCCGTGGAGATGAGAGAACGTTAACGTTTGGCATGCGTGTGCGTGTGCATGCGTATATGTGCGTGTGTGCTCGTGTTAATATGGAATCGCAAAAATGGAAACCGATATCTCGCCCCTTTGGTGCAAGAAGAGACGGAAGTGCAGTGATTAATTAAAAGATGAAAGATGGTGACTGAACTTCAGCCATCAAACGCCACCTTGAAGCAGAATAAATAACAACAATCCTTGATCAACCTGACCCCTACCCCTCTCTCTCTCTCTCTCTCGGGTTCTCAGGTCGTTGTTGGCAGAGGAGAAGTTTGTGTTCTGCACAGGGCTGGTGCTCCACAGACTGCAGTGTCTGCGAGGCTTCGGAGAATGGCTTGACTCCATCAGAGACTTCAGCGCCCACCTTCAGAGTCTCAACCTGGATTTACCGGCCTTCTCCTGCCTATCCGCCCTAGTGTTGCTCACAGGTAACCCACAACGAACACATGTACACACTCACGCTTACTGCCACTGACCTATCTGTGCTCCACCCATTAATACACAGTACAATACTGTTGAGGTTGGACATGCTTGGCAGAACAATGACAGAAATCCTATTGAGAGAAATATAGAAATGCTATATGAGAAATTATATTTCAGACAGATATACTACAGAAACCTCCATTAGGTTGCTAGATATTTAACACCAGCATATACCAGCATCTATATACATTTATAAGAAGATCAAACCGTATTAAACCATGGTACATTTAGAATATAGCAATAAAACAACTACGCCTGGTGATTACTGTCCCCCACAGCATCATTTTCAAAATAGCTCAGTTTGCTTGGTGAAATGCAAACATGGAGTCTTGACTGCGTCTTAGCACAAGGACAAGTTTAGCATGGTTGTGGACAGATTTATTTGACCAGATAAAGAGTTACAATTTCCTGGCTTTTGAGAATTGTACATCTATTTTGAGGTTTTAAATGAAGATGTAGTTAATACAGTACAATGGTGCCTCAATAATTAAATAAAAGTATGAGTATTCACTTTCAGAAATACTCAAGTAAAATACAAAGTGCAGGTCCTCAAAATAATATTTAGGAACAGTAATAAATAAGTACAGTAACTTAATTATTTAAATGTCCTGCCTATTGAATGTACAGTATATTCTATTAAATACACAGGGCAGTTGTAGAGCAATAATAGAGTTTGAAATATTCTATTTAAGCAACAAGGAGTTGCTCCCTTTGGAGTAAGCTTTGCAACAGGGGTCAGGATAGTAGGGCATGGTGCTAACTTAGTTATCTAGCAGCATTTAAACAACTAAATCCTATTGGTCAGGTGTGTAAGCATATCATCACTGTTATGGAAGAACCTTGCCGTTTTCACCCTTTGACATAATCTGAATCTGAAAGTTGTTCTTTACAATTCTTCACAATTTAATAATGAATGGGTCAATAGAAATGCTTCAAAATGGTTTGGAATAAAATCTCCATTTAAAGCTAAGAGGATTTTTCCTACTCCTGTAGAGTTACAGTTTTGTGCCTGACAGTGATGACATTGTTAAAAAAATGATGAAATAACTAAACACTCCTAACCTGTCCTTAATGTGTGGCCTTTCACCTATTTGTGAAATAAGTATAATTTGAATAATGCACTTGTCTAAGGGTCTGACACCAATTTCTCCTTAAGGTTAATGTCATTTTTGTATAAAGCTTGTCCAACCTAGCAACAGTAACCATGAAAAAATGCTCTTTTGGGAGCAACATGGAGAGGTCAGTCGTGTTGTTATACGAGGATAATCCTCGCTCCATCCTCCTGTCACACTCTGACACACTGTCACCTCTGGTTTTTTCTGCCGCTCTCGCCTTCCCTCGCTCTCCCATTTCCTCGTTCGCACCTCTTTGTGCGGCTGCTGCCAGTTGTCACGGCGATCACAGGTGCGGGCCAGGTGACGCCAGAGATTGGGTTTACCTACACAGGAGAAATAATCCCCTTTTAATCATGGGGAGAGAGAGAAACAGAGAGAGGCAGAGCGAAAGAGAAAAGGCGAGAAATGGGGAAAGGGTTTTCTGCGTTTTCTGTGAGCACAGGTGGGGTTTGTTGGATATTGGGTGACAAAGTAGGGCAGTGTGAAAGTGTGTTTGCATGTTGTGTGGGTCAGCAGGTGTTTCAGGTTATATGCACATGCATTATTAAGACTCAGGCTGAACAGTAGGTTGGCCTATATTCATAAACACACAGCACACACAAACTGTCATGTTTGTTATTTTTAACGCTCGAATAAACAGGAATATGTGCTGAGGACCACATCGACATGTAGATCGCTTGTTGGCAAAAATCAAAAGTTTCTTTTGAATTATTTTTTTGTATTATATAGCTGCCCCATATGTTTATCATTAATTACCGTAATTATTACCTTGATATTGGCCTTTGCAGTACTAATAACACACAACACTGCAATATACAATATTCAACATATAGCATATGTAATGCAGCAATTGTAGATCATTTTAGTGCACATAATAGACGACAACCTTTAACCCTGTCATATCACTGATTCACCAATATGCTTTTATAATTTCGCAAGGTGTAAATACAGTTGTGGTCAGAGGTTTTCACACTCTCATCTTGGACCTAAATATCAAGGCAATTTGAGTCTTTCAGTGATTTAGAACAAAATCTGATTTTAAACCATGTAAGTAACGCTGTTGCATTCAACCCCAATGTGACATATGAAGCATGGTGGTGGTGGCATGATTGTCTTTACTTGCTACTACTATTTAAACTCCTAGCCAACCTCAGACTATCAGCTAGACGGTTGAAACTTGGACACATTTAGGTGTTCCAACAGGACCGTGACCCCCAACACGTCCTGACTTCAACCCAATAAAAAAAAATGGGTGGACTGTCATGCCAGGAAACCAACTTGGACTATATGCCTGAATGTTTGTGGACACCTTTTCTAATGAATACATTCGGCTTCTTCAGCACCCATTGCTGACACAGATGTCTAGCACACACACAGCTTGTCTAGTCCTTGTAGAGAAGTATTGAACTTATTCAATACATGAACATGAACCCATTGGCACCATGCCCAATGCCAGGTATGGAGTAGTGGAACTCTGGAATGATGGTGATCCATCAAATACTTTTGGGATGGGTGTGGGAGTTGGGGATGAGGTGGGGTGTTCGAAGTCTAATAGAAAGCCATCCCTGTACAGCAGAGACAGTTGCTCCACAAAAGCAGCAACTCTTTTTAGTACTCCTGATTTTGGAAGAAGTAATTTATGATCAGATGTCCCAATACATTTGTCCATATAGTGTATTTAATTCCTCTCTGACAAAAAATCCAACCAGAATTCTGCCTGGAGCTGTCGGTGGCTACCAAACTATCTAGTCAAGGTGCAACTTGCTAAAGGACATTTGACCAAAGATGAGGTGTGCTGTATGTATTAGTTTTGAGCCTGTATGTATCATTTTGACCCTGTGTTATTTCAGAACCCCCCTCAAAAGGTCAAATTCTTGTTTTTTTTATCTGTTAAAGATGTATGTGGAACTGATTTTATAACTTGGTTATTTTAAACCCATGTTCAAACCCACCTATCCGTCCATCCATGTGCTCATTCACCCATCCACCACTTATTTCCACCTAGAACCTCCAGCCTTCAGTCTTAGATGGAATGTGAGTGTGTGTGTGTATGTGTGTGTGTGTGTGTGTGTGTGTGTGTGTGTGTGTGTGTGTGTGTGTGTGTGTATTGGCCTCCATGGAGAAGCACTTAGCTCTGTAGAGGGAGGAATCGACCGCTACTCAGCAGAGCCCCGTTCTCCTCCTCCTCCTCCATCCTCCCATCTCCCTCTTCCTCTCTCTCTCTCTCTCTCTCTCTCTCTCTCTCTCTCTAGCTCTCCTCCGCTCCCCCTTCCACTCCTCCACTCAATCTATCGACCCTCTAAAAGTGTCCGCAGTGAAAGAGTGCCATCGATCATCCCCTAGAGAGAGAGAGAAAGAGAGAGAGGGAGAGAGAGAGAAGTAGTCAGAGGGACATTGTAGCTACTCAACACCCACAGCATGAGGATAAATAAAAGCAACACATAATACACACATACTTGTGCGTGCACTTATGCACACACACATACATTCGCTCAGAAAACAAACTATTAGCCTTAAACTGCAGGCTTTTTATTGTGTTATTAGTCTTATTTGGAATACTCAGTCATCTTTTAACCTAGTCTCTATCTGCCACACCTGTATCGTACGTTTAATACACACCTAGTGGAGAAGTCCATGGGCAGGTGCTGAAGCATCTTAAGCATTTGGCCTCTTTTGTAGGTGTGATTTAAAGCAGTATTATGCAAAAATTGGTATTTTTTGCTCCGGGACTCCCCCTACAGTCGGGATGTGAAATTTGGGATTTGACCCACCCCTAAACAACTTGCTTTACACATGCATTTCTTGACAAGCTGGCAGATACCGAACCACTCACCGAAAGTTAAATTAAATTACACAGTTTTACACAGTTCTTGCCAGCATTGTCCTGCCCACTTCACCAGTTGCACAGTGCAGTTAGCATTGATGCCCAGAGTAGCCATGATAGAGACGCTAAATTCCCTATTACAGGTCAGTGGAGCACTAAAATGATTCTGAAGTTAGATTAAGGGAAAATGGCTACATAATCTTGGCTTAATGTTGAGTTTCTGTTCTTTTATTAATCACAGGGAGCATTTCATTTTCATGTTACACATGCAGCAACTAGAGATGCTGGAGTAGTTACTCAGTAAAACTCAGTAATCCACATCTGGGCCTGTTGTGGTTTATAAGGGGTTAAACGCTCAGCACTGACAATTTTACAGGAATTTACATAAACACACTCATCCACAAGCACATACACTCCGAGGAGCGAGTGGTGAAGTGTGTGGAGTGGGCAGGCTCGGCTCGAGGGTTGTTATTGACACAGTACCACCAAAGTGATAGAACTGAAGCTTCACACTAACTCAGTGAGACAAACAGCCAGGAGGGAGTGTGACACAGTTCCAGGCATTTGTCCCTACTGTAACCCTTATACACACTCCTACAGAAGTAGACTTTACATAACGTACAATATTTATCTGTATGTGTGTGCGTGTAGAGGTAGGGGATGAGGGGGTCATGCCTCAATCTCACATTAGGAGGCTGCTGGTGGTGTAGGGGCTGCAGTGTTGCAATTGGTAACTTCATTAGCGTCAAGCCCTAATCAGGTTTGCCTGTTCACAGCCCCACATAATTCTGCTAATTGTACTACGTGTTGATGGTAATCCTTTTAGAGAATCCGTTGTGACTGTGTGTGTCAGTTGTGTGTGTGTGTCTGTGTGTGTGTGTGCGTCCAGAACCCCCAGAATATGTAGTACCTATGGCTGTGTATGTGTTATAGCATATGTAATCAAATAAAAGTTTATTTGTCACATACATAGCTAGACGCAGTACAACTAGCAGTGAAATGCTTTGATAACTGACCAGTCGCGTTAGATAAGCCAATACAGTAAGCATATAAGGTATGAAATATAAAGATCAGAAGCGGAAAAACAGTACAGTTCAATAAATTACAGATGTATGGACAAAAATATTGGCCCGCACCTCGGCCCACATCTTTCCTTCAGTCAGTAACAGACAGAAATATACTCTTTACTTCTATCTACGCTCTGCTTCAGATAAAAGATTGAAGCACACTAAACTAATCTTATAACGTGTTCTGATACTTCACTTACTTTAGGAAAGAATGTTCTGGTTAGCTAGATTGGCTAAGTGCTAAACGCTGCATCCACCCACACTAGTTACAGACTTTCCTTGCTCATGTCTTGACTCACAAGTGTTTCACAAGTGCAGTTATTTGACAAACAGACACAGGAAGAATTCTATGAATTCATTCCTGAGCCATGTTCACAGCCCTGAGTTGCAAAAACATACATAATAAAAACTAATTTATGGTATAACAATGTGTAATAATTCAGAAAATTCAGAAATTGGATTTGGAAAATGGCTTCAAATGTTTTCAACATTATACATTTACATAAATATACACATACATAAAAAGTTTGTACTTTAAAGTCTCCCAATATAATACACAATCTAAGGTTACACACGAGCCATACATGGTAGTTTCAGTTTGTTATATTTGTTACAGTATCAATATAAATATTTAGTGTTCACTTCAGACTCATAGACTCATACTCATACAGTTGTATAAATAACTAAATGAACCATTTGTCTGGATTTGTGCATTGATTACTTATAAAATGTGGTCTGATCGTTTGGTGGAGGTGACTGCTGCAAAAGGGTTCTACAGGTTATAACTTTCAAGGGTTCACTTACTTTTTTCTAGCCTGCACTGTGGGTGTTTACTTGAGCAGTAAAACTGCTTGTGTGTTCCTAGTTCATTCATATTGAGCTTGTCTATAATAGTGACTTAGTGACAATCAGACCTCATTGTATTAGTAATGAGTGCAGGAATCCAGGTAATACCAAAGGGTTCACTTACCTTTCCTTGTAACTGTACACTCCTATTTAACACCCACTTTTTATGAGAAGTGACATTGTGTACTGTATGTTCAAGATGCTCATTCATCCCTTTTCTCCCCCTTTCTTCTGTAGAGCAATGCCCTGGCCTCAAAGAGCCCAAGAAAGTGGAGGAGCTGCAGTCCAAACTCGTCTGCTGCTTGCGGGAACACCTCAGCTCCGGCGGGGCCGGGGGCGTGGCTGCCGCTAGCAAGGCTCCTCCCTCCACGGCCGCCGTGCTGGGCCTGAGGGCCGAGCTTCGGTCTCAGCGCACTCAAGGCCTCCAGAGGATCTTCTATCTGAAGCTGGAGGACTTAGTCCCTCCCCCTCCGCTCATTGACAGGTTCCTGGACACCCTGCCCTACTGATAGCTCAGAGAAACGCCCACGAAGCTCACAGACACTCCCACAAATGCTCACTCAGACGGCGGCAGTGCAGGACGCATCACTGAGAGAAGGAGCCTGTAGTCGAAAGAGACTCATGAACTACATTTCCCATGAGACTCTAGTGTGGCACTTTGGTGGCACAGGAGCTCAGCCAGAGAAGCGCTTTTTTTCTTTTCACTTTGGCTCTGCATTGGATAATGAGTATGAGTGAGTGTGTGTGATTCTGTGTGTATGTGGGGGGAACAAGAGCAGAGCTGTGCTTTTGGACTTTGGTGTGAGTGTGTCATGGGAAATTAGAGTGTATGCGAATGTGAGTGTGTGAGAGTGTGTAAGGAGGTTTCTTTTCAGTCAGAAAACAGCCAGAATGCTTCGCTGCCGTTCATGTAGACTACGAGGGCAAAAGCTGTTCAGTCACACATGCACAGGCACAGACACACATACACACACACTCTCTCTTGCAAGAGTGTGTTAAAGGAATCTTTTTCTGCTGCATCTGTAGAATATGGTGGATTACAGACAAATTCAGTGTGCACTACGGTATCGGCATAATCAGGAATTATGTTGCCATTGGCAGATAATTGCTTTAAAAAATGATCGGATATCTCTCTGTAAAGTTATTATAGGTAGATGTAGTCCCTACATCCTTATATTTGTACATTTTATAAATGGTTATGTATCAGTATTGGCAGATATATGCACAAAAAGTTTGGCTCAGCCCACAATTCCCATATCGGTGCATTCATAACCTGTTTTCTCACAAAGCTTTAGCACTTGCCCATTGGGTTCTGCTATGGATTTTCTATACTGAATTATGCTAGATACCCCCCAAAACCCCATATAGACGCACATCAGAACTGCCATCACTACACAACTTTTTATAGCTATTACATTACTTTTATAGTAATTACCAGTAAATAGTCATACTTAAAGTAATTAGGTCTTAATGATCCTATAATATAATATAATAACCTCTTTAAAATAGAGGTGCTACAAAAGGTTTTTTGAGGGATGCCAGAGAAGAACCATTTTGGTTCCAAAAAGAGGAACATTTTTGTTAAAGAGATGTGTGAGTGTGAAGAACCTTTACATCCAATTCTGTCAAAATAAAAAGGTTAATCTTGCATATACACTATCTCTTTCACAAAACTTGTACCAAAATGGTTCTTTTCTGGTATTGCTCCAATAACCTTTTTTATTAGTGTTTACAGTTACAATTTACAAAACTCAGTTTTCATAAGTCTGATATATTCTACAGATGCAGCAGAAAAAGACAGATCAGGTTAAAGAGCTCTGGAAATGTTCCTAGAAGCATCTTTGAAGGAAGCTTTAGACAAACAAGTGAAACTGCGTCCGGAACAGCCAGACAAAAAAGTGCATTAAAATTTCTAACCACAGAATCACACTCCGTTTCACCCAAACAAAACTGCATACAAGTGCAATTTACTAAGTGCTATTTAACAGGAAAATAATAAAAAAAAACAGATTAGCCAGCGGAGCAGGCAAGCTAGCGAAGGGAGGGGAAGGAAAGACAAGGAGGGCGCAAGTGGATTCCATTTCTATTTCAACTCTAAATTATTTTAATACTAAAGACTCACCTTGGTGAGGTGAAGGTTTTAAAACCCAGCAGAAATGAGATTTTTCTTTCTCAGACCAGTTCTGCGCACTAACTCTTTAATGACCGCGAGTTCCACAAACTTGAAAGAACTGTAGATTTTATTCTGTTTTTGTTTTCTGGTCTCTGAAAAACCAGGGAATAGTAGAGGTAGGACTGTAGAATTGAAATAAAAAAAGAGCAGGTAAAGGAGCATTTGGGCTACAAGCACTTAAACAGAGAAAGAGAAAAGGGGGAGGGGATTCTGGAGAAAGGAGGGATAGATGAGAAATGGAGAGAGAGAGAGAGAGATTGGGGCAGGAGCGAAACATTCCGCGTTCATGATCATTTTTTTGTAAGTTTATATTGTTAACGCCATTTATTAATATGGAGGACTTGTTGCAAAAAAGGTCTTTTATTTGTACAAAAAGGAAAAAAAACTGATTATATGCATGGTTTTCTCTTTCTCGCCTTTCTTGCCTGTATTTATTTTGCGAAGACCGCCGGCTCCTAAAGGGCTTGGACACGTTCATCACCAACTTGGGCTTTTTTGTTTTCTTTTTCTTTTTCTTTTGCTAACGTTGCCCAGCAGGCGACACTTTTGAAACAAGACGGAAGAAGTACAAATTCTATAAATATATATATAAATATATATATACACACAAGACAGGACTAATATTTTGAAGTGTTTTTATCCGATAGCTTTTTCAAATCTTGTGGTACGAGTTGTGCATCTGTTTTTTTTTTTTGTTTGTTTGTTTGTTTTTCTTTTGGAGAAAGAAACAAGATGACAAAAAAGAAAAAAAATCAATGTCTCTTCTGGTTTGTTTAGATTTCTTTTTCTCTTTGGTTCACTGGAGGCTCTGTTCAGCACTTTGAAATCATAAAGAAAAGAAAAAAATGATTTGTTTGGTCTGCAAGCGTCTGGAGTTTTGTCTAGCCTGTGTATTGTGTGTGTGTGTGTGGGGTTGGCAGGGGTGTAATGGTAAAAAAGCATAAGACCCACCTGTTTTTCTTCCATTGATTCTGAACAGTCGTGTAAGTTAAAGTTGCTTCACCTAGCGTCGTATAATTAACCGATTATCCATGACTTTAATAAGCTGGAAAGGCCAGAACGTTGCTGAAACCTGTTTATTTTTTAGTCGTTTCACTGCAAACAGAACAGCAAGTGCTGAAGAATAAAGAAAGAAAGGAGAATTGAACGTATGTGAGGTAATGGCTGTGACCGCATTGGATCTCATGTTCAATCCTTAGGGCACTGTTGAGTGCATCGGCCCTTTTTCTTCAAATGTGTCCAAATAGAGAAGTGCACTCGTAATTTCTAGTGAACAGTGTAGCTTACTCCATCAGCTGAATGTGGACCAGAATGCATTGCAAGTCTCTTTGTTTGTAAGCAACAGGCAGTGGAACGAAATGGAGCTAAACGCCATTCGCTCATTTAAACAAGTGATCGTTGCGAGCCACGGGGAGGCGTGAATTTCAGATATTTTCCCATGTAGTTTGTTAACAGTAGGTTTAGGTTGCTAAGCAACATAACCAGTCGAGGATTACTCAATGAATTGAGTTTCTATGTGTGTGTGTGTGTATGTGTGAGTGTGTGTGTGTAGAATTAAGCACGGCTCATGTTCATGATGAGGACGTCTTACAGTGCAATGCTAATGAGAGAGTAGGGATCCATTTCGGCCACAGCCATTCTCTCTATGAGCAGCTGCGCGAGAGAGAAAGCAAGAAGAAGGAGGGGGTGAGGAGAGACATTTGTTGGAAATCTACTACAATTCCCACAATACCATGCAAATCCAAGCGTTACTTGCTAACAGTTTACAGCTTGAGATTTCCACATTTATGTTCATTACGTACTTCATCCTCCGCATGAGCTCTTTGTCTGTAGCTTACAGTGTGCAGTGTATTCTCAGTACGGCTACACACACTGAAACGTGGCATCTGTATGTCCATGTCCGCTCAGTCCGAATACACGTTCCGTTACCAGACCTAGTGGTTACTCTTGGAGTGGTGGAGATAAAGTCCATTCTAAGAGACTGCCTACTTACGGGTGCAACCCTTGTGTGTGTGTGTTTAGGGAACACTGAGTGGTCTTTGAGGTCCGGCTACTCTTTGGTGGTCCAGTTATGTCTGGCACACACTTCAATTCTCAAATGTCCATTCATAATATTTCAAATGAGGCAATATTAAGTCTTAAAGCTTGTATACCATCTCTGATTGCATTCTGATTGGCTGCTCTGCACTGTGCATGGTTCAAAAAGCAGTTCAGGCTGGAACACTGCTTCTAACTTCAGAATGAACAGGCAGGGCTCAAAGGCCGTGGCGTAAATAGGCGGAATTATGTTGCTGCTGTCAAGCAAAAAAAACTTCGTCATGATGGCAAAAGTATCATGACGAATGGACCAATAGAAATCCTCTGAAATGACTTAATAAAATCTTTTAATATTGACTTCCATTGAAAGTTAAGAGGGGTTTTTTCGCCTCCTGTGAAGTTGCAATATTGGAGATACAAGGTTTTTGCTCAATAGCAACAAGTAAAACACTTGTTGGAAAATATGACAAAATCCTGCACCTAATAACTGGGGTTGCACTGTTTGTGATCATAGTTGATGGACAGTGGTGGTTCAGTGGTTAGCGCGCTGGGCGGTTGATAACAAGGTTGTGGGTTCAATTCCCAGGCCCTTTACCCTCTCTGCTCCCTGGCTCCCAGATCTCCCTGGGCGCTGGAGTTGGCTGCCCACCGCTTTAGGTGTGTGTGCTCACTGCCCCTAGTTCACTAGTGTGTGTGTTCACTACCACAGATGGGTTAAATGTGGTGGACACATTTCGCTGTACAGTGACAAATACGTGGACCTTTACATAGGGCCCATCCCCTTCACCCCTTCAAAGTCTAATCACCCACCACATTTACAATATAAAACATAGAGTTTTTCTGATATCAAGTATGGCCTATTGGGTCAATGGTACAATTGAAGCAGTACTTGTGCTCCTGGGCTCCCCCTATAGTTGCGGAGTGTAATTCACATTTTCACCACAGCCGTGAATTCAAATCTTGCTTTGAGCTCCCCCTCATGGAGATCTGTACGTCTGTACATACACATGCATTTGTTGACAAGCTGGGAGATCCATAACCAGCATCTGAAGTAAAAGAGGCATGTGGACTGAGGTGATCGAGTAATAGTACAGGATTTTACACAAATATGAAAATGCAGTGTTACGCAGTTCTCGTGAGAACACAGTTACAGACAGTGCAGTAGCAACTTAGCGGGCCCAGAATACAAACGACGGAGATGCTATTCTCTTTATTACAGTCAGAGAAGCAGCAACAGGTTATTTTACGCTAAAACTGCTACATAATCTTAAGTTAACAGTGTTTCCACACTAGATCAAGTTCTTTGTTAAAACGGAGGAGGTTTTACCACGGCATGGGCCCTTTAAAGCCTGCAGTTCAAAGGGTTAAACTGAAGCAGTGGAGAGAGGGATGACGACTTTTGGGGGGGGGGATTCATGAACGAGAGTGATCAGATCAGGGCCTCTAGCCCTTGTTAAGCCCCATCGATCCACACGGTGACATTTCACAGACGAGGAATACGAACACACACACACACACACACACACACACACATACCCATATTACAAGCGCATGCACGCGCACTGACACAGCTGCTCTTTCTCTGTCTTTCTCCATCTCTCTCTCTCTGTCTTCATACGACAACAGCAAAGCTCCCCACCCCTGCACATAACACACACACATACTCTCACACTTGCACGCAAACATTTGGCCAAACGCACACTGAAAAAACACACCCACTCAGTAAAATGTCATGGTGTTTTTCATCAGACCTATCTCTAACTATGAAAGGTACAGTGTCTTAAAACATGCAGTGAGACGTGAGCAGTAATAATGGCATACTTTTAAACTTTCAGACCCTTCAAACTTCTAAAGTTCTGTTTAATTACTGCAAAAATAACTACTGTGTAAGTTCGTTTGTTAGGTAGGTAGGCTACACTTACCCTCTATATACACTATTTGGCCATTTTTAGGCCCCATTCTCAGAACATTCGCAGTGACACCAACATAGTAGTGACTATGCCGGTATGTGTGGTGCACTGATGCAAGCATATCAAGAACATCAGCATTGCAAGGGATTTTACATAGACCAGTGTCACTGATGGGTTGAGAATAGTCCACCCACCAATGACATCCAGCTAGCAGTGGTGCTATGGTCCGAAAGTGAACACTGACCAAAGGCTAGTGGAATTCTGGTTGGATATTTGACCACTGTTCTTGGCAGAATTGGTAAACGGCAATGAAGTTTGTTGCTTGCCTTTTAGGTACAGTCCATAAATTTTCGATAGGGTTGAGGTCAGGACTTTTTAAAGAACTTTCTTCATGTTAGCCTGCTTTATTATGTTTGGGGTCATTATCTTGTTGGAACAGCCAAATATGTTTTAACCATCTAATGGATGGTTTAAGGTTATGCTGAAGAATTCTGATTAAATTAACCTGTCTTTGTCATTATTCCATCCAATTTGTGCAATGTCAAACAGCCCTGTGGAATGATGCTACCACCACCATGCTTAACAGCTGGTACAGTGTTCTTGGGGTTGAATATGTATTTGGCCTGGTTTTCATTCTAAAGCAAAATAGTAACCAAACCATAGGAAATACCATTATGTAGGAAAACTCAGAGGACACTGACAGTTCAAATAAAATGGCTATAATTATGTTGTAGACATTGTGGCCCTTGATCCCTTTCACCACCACTGTAAGAAAATCACAGTGGGTTAGTTTCATTAATGCCTCATCCAAATGTATCCAAAAATGCATAAAAACAGATTTTCCGCCTTCTGTTTTCTACACAGAGGCGAAAACGTTTGAACAGGGTGTAAGGGATGACTTCAGCGAAGACTACAGCGAAGAAGGATGAAGAGGTATAATCCCAAATAACGCACTACTCCCTATATAAATTACAAAATTACAGATTCCAAATCTAAATAGAGCATTATATATACACATATATACAGTGGGTAAAAAAGTATTTAGTTAGTCACCAATTGTGCAAGTTCTTCCACTTAAAAATATGAGAGAGGCCTGTAATTGACATCATAGGTAGACCTCAACTATGAGAGACAAAATGAGAAAAAACATTCAGAAAATCACATTGTCTGATTTTTTAAGAATTTATTTGCAAATAATGGTGGAAAATAAGTATTTGGTCACCTACAAACAAGCAAGATTTCTGGCTGTCACAGACCTGTAACATCATCTTTAAGAGGCTTCTCTGTCCTCCACTCATTACCTGTATTAATGGCACCTGTTTGAACTCGTTAACAGTGTAAAAGACACCTGCCCACAACCTCAAACAGTCACACTCCAAACTCCACTATGGTGAAGACCAAAGAGCTGTCGAAGGACACCAGAAACAAAATTGTAGACCTGCACCAGGCTGGGAAGACTGAATCTGCAATAGGCAAGCAGCTTGGTGTGAAGAAATCTACTGCAGGAGCAATAATCAGAAAATGGGAGACCTACAATACCACTGCTAATCTCCCTCGATCAGGGGCTCCACGCAAGATCTCAGCCTGTGGAGTCAAAATAATCACAAGAACGTTAAGCAAAAATACCAGAACCACACGGGGGACCTAGTGAATGACCTGCAGAAAGCTGGGACCAATGTTACAAAGGCTACCGTCAGTAACACACTACGCCGCCAGGGACTCCAGGTGTTCCCCTGCTTAAGCCAGTACATATCCGGGCGCATCTGAAGTTTGCTAGAGAGCATTTGGATGTTCCGGAAGAGTATTGGGAGAATGTCTTGTGGTCAGATGAAACCAAAGTAGAAACTCGTTGTGTTTGGAGGAGAGTGAATGCTGAGTTGCATCCAAAGAACACCATAGCAACTGTGAAGCATGGGGGTGGCAACATCATGCTTTGGGGCTGTTTCTCTGCAAAGGGACCAGGACGACTGGTCCGTGTACATGAGAGAATGAATGGGGGCATGTATTGTGAGATTTTGAGTGCAAACCTCCTTCCATCAGCAAGGGCATTGAAGATGAAACGTGGCTGGGTCTTTCAGCATGACAGTGATCCCAAGCACACTGCCAGGGCGACAAAGGAGTGGCTTCGTAAGAAGCATTTCAAGGTCCTGGAGTTTCCTAGCCAGTCTCCAGATTTCAACCCCATAGAAAACCTTTGGAGGGAGTTGAAAGTCCGTGTTGCCCGCCGACAGCCCCAAAACATCCCTGCTCTAGAGGAGATCTGCATGGAGGAATGGGCCAACATACCAGCAACGGTGTGTGCCAACCCTGTGAAGACTTACAGAAAACATTTGACCTCTGTCATTGGCAACAAAGGATATATAACAAAGTATTGAGATGAACTTTTGTTATTGACCAAATACTTATTTTCCACCATTATTTGCAAATAAATTCTTTAAAAATCAGACAATGTGATTTTCAGATTTTTTTCTCATTTTGTCTCTCATAGTTGAGGTCTACTTATGATGTCAATTACAGGCCTCTCTCATCTTTTTAAGTGGAAGAACTTGCACAATTGGTGACTGACTAAATACTTTTTTCCCCACTGTATATGTAATAATACAGCATTTATATTTATATGTCAAAATCTGTAGATGTAGTTGTTCACTTCACTATTTCACTATTGTAGTTCACTATTTAATAAGTAGTAAGGAGGTATTAGAGATTTAGCCAGAAACATGCAAGTATTGTGACGGCAGCATTTTCATAAAGCTCTGTTTTTCCTGTCCGTACAGCACTGAATGTTATATATATATATATTTCAAAGACCAAAAATGAAGTTTCTGTGCAGACTGGAGGCCAAACATTTCACAGATTTGGTTGATTTTTCCAAATGGCGTTTGGCACAAAGATGCTTTTTAATTGGCTAAGCAAGCATCACACCAAGCACTCTTCTCGACCTGTTAAGACGATCATAACACTAGATGCTTCTGGGAGACTGGGCCCTGAATTCCTTCTTACATCTCAATCCCTGAATTATGCAGGAATATTGAAAAAAACAGGTGGAATCGGCCTTTAATTCACAGCATCTCACCAGATCAAACTAATGCAGCGCAGACAGGGCTTTAGTGTGTAATTAAATATGCAATTATTATGTTATAATCTTTCAGTACACCAATATTATGAGCCTTTTGAAGAAATCACACATTTAAACACACACACACACACACAGGCAGGTGGAAGGCAGGAAGGTTGGTGAAGCTGTCAGTCAGGGAGCACTGGGATCGATGTAGAGTGACAGGTAGCAGATCCCCCTGGAGTCTTCATTAAAGCCTTCTATTAGAGCAGGAGGGGAGGGGCTGATCCACACACACTGACTGTGTGTATGTGTGTGTGTGTGTGTGTGTCTAGGGCTCATGTAATATTGATCAGCTGTTAGTGAGTTTGTTGAGAGGGATCAGCAGGGCTGTACTCACACTGTGACGAGTGGCAGCCAAGCTTTAGCACAAGAATGAGTCTGGACCCCCTTCAAATGCAACACACACACATACACACACACATACACACATACAACATAGATAGTATATATAAATATAAAGAGAGGGAACTGACTTTAAAAACATACTAAAGCTGGAATGGGAGCAAGACTGAGTCAACCACACACATGTATGGCTCATGATCCCAAGCATACTACATCATCTGTCAAACATGGTGGAGGCACTGTTATGGCATGAGCTTGCATGGCTTCCAATGAAACTGGGCCACTGGTGTTTATTAATGATGTAACTGCTGATAGAAGTAGCGGGGGGAATTCCAAAGTGTATAGAGGTACACTTTCTGCTCAGATTCAATCAAATGCTGCTAAACTGATAGGGTGGAGCTTCACAGTACAGATGGATAATGACTTAAAACACATCACAAAGCAACCCAAGAGCTTCTTAAGGTAAAGAAATGAAATGCTCTTAAAGGCTTAATCCAACTGAGCAGCTTTTCACTTACCGAAGACTGAAGGCAGAAAGACAAGCCCACAGACAAGCAGTAACTGAAGGAGGCTGTAGTATAGGCCTGGCAAGGCATCTCAAGGTTGGCAAATCAGCGTTTGGTGGTGTCCATAGGTTCCAGATTTCAGTCATTGAATGCAAAGAATTAGCTTACAAGTGTTAAAAATAATCCTTATATTCATAATTATGCTATTTTGTCATATGACATTTTGGACGATGCAAGAATGATGTGTTTTCTTTTGTGTTAATCTTTGTATTTCTTTCCAGCCCTCTGGAGCCTACTGCTGATGAGTGGTTTGCACTGTGTGGTTTGGCCTCTATATTTCTGCCCTCTAAGTCGACTTCAAACACTGGATGGTGATGCATTCACCCATGCCCTTTGAAGGTTGGTGTTGATGTCACTGACTGTTGTTTCTGATGTTCTCTTCATGGTCCTCTCAATATTCAGCATTCAGTAGCTGTTGTTTTCCTTGGCTGACCTGTTCGATATCTGGTTGTCAGAACACCAGTGGTTTCTTTCTATTTCAGGGCATCCCAGATTGTAATTTTGGCTAAGGCCTATGCTTGTGCAATGGTTCTGATCAATGCCTCCTCTTTTCTCAACTTCGCAATGGGTGCATTTCTCTCATTGACAATTCTCTGGTCTTCATGTTGGTTTATCCTTTTAACAAAAAATGTAGACTTGTGGTAAACTGACATTTGTGGACGGTGAAGCAGATGGATGCCAGTGTTACAGGGTGCTCCAGTGTCTATGTTACCTTCTGGCTCTTTCCTTTTAGTTAAGCTGGTATAGTCGGATCTGCCAGAGTCATCAGCCACACTCTGATAACACTTACATTCTCTATACTCCACAAATCCAATCAGAACTTATGCTATCTCTTTACATGCTATCTCTAGTTGTTAATGACTGGCCACCGTCTGCAACTGCTGTCTGCCTACTGACTGTGCTGACGTTTACATGGACTCAAACTATTTGCTACTAATTATATTACCACCATTAACCATCGTCATTACTTTCATTATTCTTACCGTTCTCTATTATGATTATGTTAATTATTATATTTTTATTATATCCGAACACCTGAGCAGAAGACCAGTTTTATGTGGCGGTACAGTGAAATTCTATCAATGATTTATAAGTAGTTTTGACCAAAGGAGGGTCGGTGCCTATTGTGAGCCTTGGTTTCTCCTAAATTGTTCTTTGCCACTGTCAACTTTGGTTTGCTGACTGGGGTTTTTATGTTTTTTATGTTTTATGTTTTGTTGATCTCTTGTCCTACTTCTGGATTCCTGTAAAGCTGCTTGGCGACAACACCAGTTGTAAAAAGCGCTGTACAAATACATTTGATTAGACTTTACAGCTAAAACCTAGGACTCGAACCAAAGAGTAGAATAGCAGTATCATAGTTTCTAACATAGTAGAAGCACATGTCAGTCTCTTGAAAAATGGGTGGGTTCAAATAAACAGTGTCATGTTCAACACTTTAATATGTAAATATCAGAAAATAAAAGTTGAAATTCTGATCTACACTGTAGAAAAGTACAGGAGGAACTATTGGAGGTTCTTTCATTTGAAACTGTGGAGAAACTGTTGGGCCCTTGAGCAAGGCCCTTTACCCTCTCTGCTCCCCGGGCGCTGGAGTTGGCTGCCCACCGCTCTGGGTGTGTGTGTGTACTCACTGCCCCTAACACATGTGTGTGTGTGAGTGTGTGTTCACTACCAGATGGGTTGAATGCAGTGACACATTTCGCTGTACAGTGTACACTGTACAGTGACAAATACGTGCACCTTTACCTTTACTTACCTTTACCTGTACTTTTTTTAATGTGCTTTGAGGAAAAGGATTTTAGAAAAAAAGATACCTTGAAGGTTCCTCAGAGCACCTTAAGAGGTTTCTCTACAGTTTCAAATATCCAAACATTTCACAAGGAACATATTACTTTTAACAGTATATATGCATATATATTTATTATTTTTATTTATTTATTTTATTTTTTTTATAGCGCTTTTTACAACTGTTGTTGTCACAAAGCAGCTTTACATAATTAGTAATTAGTAAAAGAATTTAAAAAAACATTAAAACATTAAAAAAATTAGTAAAAAAAATTAAAACATAAGAAGACGTGAAAGATCCAAGACCCCCAGTGAGAAAGGTAACGGCGACAGCAGCAAGAAAAAACTCCCTCAGAGCTGAAGGAAGAAACCTTGGGACTCACCAAGACAAGGTGGACCCGACCCATCCTCATCTGGTCAGAACTATTTATATATATTATATATTGTTTCTTATTCACCATTGATCTCAAACCCAGATGTACATCGAAAACAACAGAATTAGCAGAATGCCCCCTTCCACTACTTTCAGTGGAGACTGTTTAAACACACATTACCAGCATTGTAAGGAAATCTGTACTACACTTCAGTGAATTTCTCTCCCATGCTGAGTGCTGCTGCAACTGTAATGTCGGTTGTAGCAGTTGTACGGTGATATTTACTCTATTTGACAGATTAAATCTTTATCCCAAAAAGGGTTTCACTTGAGGAGGCGTGGAGTTAGATAAGGTTAATAGGATGGTCCCTCCTCAAAAGCTTGCGGTACTACCCCTGAAAGCCGGGACTCCCCCTCTGCGGGGCAGAAGAGAGTGAGGGGGCAGTAGTAGTGAAAGCGGGGGTAGGGCGGTGACAGACTGAACCTGGATGAGCACGCCATGGCCTTTCTGATTAAACTTCTGTGGCACAAGCTGAGGTCAACATTTTCAGACTGTCTCCTTAACAGATCTTTTCGTTTCAGCCGCAGGCACTTTCAGTTTTTCCATCCACCCACTTCTTCTTTCTCTCTGTCTGTCTCTTCTCTCTCTTGCTCTTTTGCTGTTTTGTTGATCTTTGGACAGGATGTTTTTGTTCTCTGGCATATATGAGAGCTAATTCATTTGCTTTTTTTATGTAGTGTAGGAGCAAATGATAGCTATTGCTGCTTTGTGCTTTAAAGGGTTTTGAATTTCTGATGTTGACCCCTTAAAGTGAGAGACTCACAAGAAATCAAATTTGCTGAATTTCCCTCTTACATCAGACAGCTGTTGGGTGTCATAGTTTCAGTGTTTACTTGTAATGTAGATTACACGTAATAGAGGCTAAAGCGAGTGCTTGGTTGTTAGGTAGTCTCAAACAGACAGTTATGTACTACTGAAACTGTATTATATAGGCTATCGTGAGGGTTTACAGGTGACAGTGTCAGAAACCACAGATAACGTCTCAATACAGAGGTCATATAGGTCTTCTGTTGGCGTTTTGCTTCATTACACTGTAAAAATAAAAAAAAGCAGGCCAACTTGGCCAACATGTAGACCAAGGTGATAAAGTAACTGCTCACTGCTTTAATACTATAAAATTAATGTTCTGTTTGCCGTTTATTCCAATCTGCAGGTTAGAAAATCCCCCTTTCACATACTATGAGATTCCTGACTAGTGAGGGCTGTGGAGCTGGCGGCATTCCTCTTGCCAAGCAGGCAGTTAGACAGTCACTCCACTCTTTGAGTGACTTGTGAAACCACATACATTTCTGTGTGCAAAAAAGAACAGAAAGCTAAATGTACTGTGTTTTTATGTAGCAGGCTAGCTACTAAACTTAAAAATGTCTATAAACTGGGCCCTGAGTGGTCCCGCAGACTAAGGCGTGATCACTGTGGTCAGAGGATCGCTGGTTCAAATCCCAGTCATGCTGTTAGCCATTGGCAGCTGAGGCTCAGAGAGAGCACAATTGGCCTTGCTCTCTCCAGGGTGGGTAGATGGCACTCACCCCACACATCGTTTTGTATGTTAGAGCCAGGTGTGTGTTGGAGTCGGGTATGCAGGGCTTCCCTCCAGGTGTGTTGGTTACCTGGCAATGTTGCATTCTAAAAATGAGGCGAGGGTGTGCTAGTCCGCCTTCACTGGTGTTGGGGGCATTGCGTGGGAGGGGGGTTTAACGTACGGGTTGGGTACTAATTGGCAGTCCAATTTGGGGAGAGAAGGGTGAAAATAGGATAAAATTTATAAGAAAAAAAAACAACAATAACTTTTGTTGAGGTTACCAGTCTATGATTGGGAAGCAGCAGTGTTAGGTTACATTAGCTAGCAGAATTTTGTGATTGGACTTGTTCACAGGCTCATAGTCCCATTCATTTCACTCATATAGAAATCAAGCTTAGACCCAGAGTTTCTAATATGGGAGTGACACTGACTACAGAATGGCAACACGACTTGATAGGTGTAGCCTCCTATCTCCAGTCCAAAACTAAAGAATGAAAATATACATTAAACCAATATCTCAGTGGATTGACCGCTGGAATTAAACTCTCATAACTTACATTTAAGCCTTATAGAAGTTACCAAATGATATGAAGGGTTATGGTCGTCTGATTCAGCGACTGACTTTGTGGTTGGTCCCTTAAACAGATGTCTGATACGGCCACCTTCATTTACACATTCAGGCCTTGATTGATAAGCTGACCACAGCAAAAACAGGCCTAGCTCACGGCTTATCTGTGTGAACATGTCAAATGTGAGCCTGTACCTCTGTACGCAATTGTGTGTAGTCCTGGAATAGCCTTTCGGTGTAAACTACAAAGTGCCTCAGATATGAGTAATAGTAGTAGTGCATTCGATTTGAGTTCAGTCTGTTTGTAAACTGTGAGTGTCTATGGTGTAGGGGGCAGTGGTTTGACACATACAAGGAGGTTTATGAAACCGATCTGAGCTGCGGCTTCTCTCGTGTGGGAGATGCCTTTGTAGGTAACCTGCTTGCAAGTGGTGGTTGTGAACATCTCTCTTCTTTTGTATGTGTGTGTGTGTGTGTGTTTGTGTGTGTGTTTGTGTAAGTGTGGCTGGAAACTAAACCCATACTGCCTGAGCTTTTCAAGAAGCCTTTGGGAGCACCAGAAATAAAGTGTGTGTGTGAGAGAGAGAGAGTGCGTGAGAGAAAGAGAGCGAGGCAGGGAGAAAGAGAGAGCACAGCAGGCTTTGGTTGGAGCTCAGTTCACACATGTGGTTAATCTGCTGGTGTTCTCTTAAGCCGGAAACACTGATCACTAGAGCCCAGAGGGAGGAGCAGGTGTGTGTGTGTGTGTGTGTGTGTATGTGTGTGTGTGTATTTATAAACTCTGTGCCAGTGTTACACACACCTCCTTCCTATTATTAATATATTTTTATTGGTGTCACCATGACATTTACCTGTATTAATGTTGACACGATAGACAAGAATACCATAATAGTCTGATATAAACAATAGCATGATTGATTTAACAGTAATTACCAACATTTTTCTATCACACACAGCACTTTAATTTAGGTAGATCCTATGTACATCCACTCAGTTACATGTACTGAAGTACAATTGGATCTAGTGCCTTCATACCTGTGAGGGAAGAAACCTACATTATGCTCATTTTTTAAAATATACATTTGATACATTTTAGCTAAGGTGGACACAATCCACAGCCCCTGTACTGAAAGTAGACAAACGTTTGGTGAAAATTTTACTTAAGTAAGTTTTGAGATCTGGGTGGTTGTCATTGGGTGGACCCCAGAGGCCGGCTGCATCCCTGCATTGCGTACTGCACATTAATACTTTCAGCTATAAACTGTATACCATATACTAATCTTAATAGAAAAAAGTTCCCCTGCTGCCATCACCGCGGCACTTGCATTATTATCCGCCATTTGTTTCTCATATTTCCGGACGTGAATAGAGTCCACCATAACCACACTCAAAGGCCGATTCTCAATCTGCGTTCTCGCCTGTACTGGTGTTTCTGTGGACTTGTGAAATCAGTGTCATCAGTTGCAGCCCAAGTACAGTCCGAACGCCCGGGTGTGTTTGTGTTCCAGTGTTATCGAGGATGCATCAGGATGCATGTGTGGATGCACAGCCAAATATCCCAGAATGCATTACGCACCTCGCTGAGTCGAACTAGTTCTAGCAAGCACACCAGTCCCAATTTGGCGTGCTGTGTATTAAGTATGCATCATGGATATTTGAGTGTACTCAACTTTTATATACACGGCTAAAAGTGTAACGCAGCCCTAATCTAATCTGGATTTCTCTCTGATGGAAATGAATGAAATTTCTGAACATCACCAGCTGGTGGTACACAAGGGTGTTCTAAGCCTGATACGCTTTGTCCTGCGTACATTTTCTCCCAACTTTACTGGACTCACTACATTATAAGGTTGTTAACTTGCCATAACAAGATTTCCTACATGCTAGCTAACACTGCTGTGCACTGCCCTGACATCATAGGCCTGGCAATCTTAGCAAAACACCCAAAACAGACCAGCAAATTCCGATAAATGAGGTTAGTTATGTTGTGAGTAGCCGCGCAGGGCAGGGCATAATGGCAGCAAGGTGTGCTATATTTAGTTATAGTATCGATTTAAAAGCACATCATATTATTTCAGCAACGTTCTCAGTGAGAATGTGTTTTTTATACTTTAGAGTATTCCTATTTTCTGTTTACACTTATTTGATTAGCCTTTGCTGCTTTGCAGTTTGTCACACCACTGACTTTTAAAGTTTAGCGTTTGATTTAGGGTACATAGTTACTTATTTTTGCTTTTTTTCTATTTTTCACTTCATACTAATATGCTAATCCTAATATTATATATACTAATAAACTAATACACACATAATATACAATATACAAAAATAATATACATATGTTAAAGTACTAATATACTATGTTAATTTTGTTTATAGTTTTTGATACACAATCCCATAAAAGTGATTATGTGTACCAAAATAATTTTTTTGGAATTGCACTATTAAGATTAGTATATAGTCTATCTCTTACAGCAATTAGGACACAGCCAATAAGATAAGATAAGATAAGATAAGATAAGATAAGATAAGATAGTCCTTTATTAGTCCCACAGTGGGGAAATCCTCAGTGTTACAGCAGAAAGGCATAGCAAGACACTCAGTTACAAAAACTTAGATAAATAATTGACACTATATACACAATATAAATAAGAATTAAAAAAGCAATAACAATATTATTTACAGATTATTTACAGGTAATTGCAAATGACTCTTAATTGCACATGTGTGTGTGGGTGGGTGGGGGGGTATTGCACATAGTAAGTAATAGATAGGGTAAATGTTGCAGGGCCTTTAAAACGTATATGCCAAAACTGTATGAATTACAAACATGACAAATAGAAATAATCAATATTCTTACTATAAGAAGTTAAAAATACATACATATAAGTAGTCCATAAGTAGCCATGCTGTTCCTAGACTGGAAAGGGTGAATGATATATTTGACTGAATTTAGATTGGACACTGTTAAGATACTGTTTCTCACTCAGTGGACAAAAGAAAAAGCATTTAACAATATTGTGCATGTACACCCTCCTGAGTGTGTTAGCAGTTACTGCTTCTTTAAAGCAGAAGAGTGACCCACAGCTCCTAAATAACAGAACCCGCTCTTTCACTTTCGTTCCTCAGCGGGAAGTCGTTCCCCTCCGCATGCCGGACAGCTTTCAGCGACGCACAAGGAAGTCTGTGAAGCATGTTTACAAACAGAGGGAGTTTCAGCTGGACAGCCCAAGTATTTCAGTGAAGTCACTGCTCTGAGTGTCTCTGTTAGGTAAGAGGATCTGTTTCTCCACCGTTAAAGAAGTCGATTGTGTGTGTATCTGAGGTCAGAGTCGTTCTTCATATACAGAGCTCCTTTAAAGCGAAACCATTTCAGTGTTTGTGGTGAAATCAGTCAAACAGCTGGACCGAGACCCCCTGCTTTACACGGCATTTACAGCAGTGCCTCCTTAAGCAGGCTCAGACCTGAACTAGTCTTAGAAAACACGCAGTTTCATTGTATAATAGCTACATTTCACAAAGCCAAGCTTCTCAGATAACCTCGTAAATTATGCCCAAATCCAGCTCGTCAGGACAAATCTGTTTATTTTCTTATCCACTTTTCATGGCCAGGGTATTGGTGGGTCTGTGGGTTCGAAATCTGCAGTACAGTATATGTCCAAATATTTGTGGACACCCCTTCTAATGAATGCATACAGCTGTTGTGGGTTCGATACCCGGGCTCGGCAAGCTGCCACTGTTGGGCCCTTGGCAGAAACAGTGAGGCCAGCTACTGTGCAGTATGCAGAAAAGGCAATATTTAAGCTAGGGCTATGAACTTTATTGGTCTTACAGTGACTAGAAAGGTAAACCGAGCCTTTTTGTTTCTTTTACACACAAAAAAAAAAAAAACACATTACACAGTTGGCTATCAATTACGTTGGCAGGACACTGCTGGCCACAGTCACCAAGACTGGAGGCCTTCTAGTTATTCCATATGAGCTGTTTTTTGAAAAACAAAATTGGGCACACAAACCATTGGGATGCACTCATCTCTGAAGGAAGCCTTTTATTGTTCAGAAGTGTTTCCTTCCTCTAACTGTTTTTGATGTTCATGAAATGAAAAGAAATTTGATCTAAAATCCTCATGAAAATGAACTCACTACTCCTCTATATTTTGAGCTCAGCAAGACCTGACGTCCACTACAAGGGACATTATACTAAAAACTACTACATTTTTTGTCAACAAAACAAATGCTGTAACATGTTTCTTTAAACCACCAAATAATTAAATGATCTGCAATGAATTTAAATATCAAACCTTTCCGATTAAGCCAAATGTTGTTGGTCTGTGTAGCCATTTTTGGAGCCTGGAGTATTTCTTTGTTGACACAGTACAAAAAATCTGACTTGTGACTTGTAATCATGCTTACCCGTTGAAAAGGTGTTTGTTGAGAAATGAACAGTGTAAGTTTTGCAAGACCAAAAAACAAGCTTCATAATGGCCCTGTTAAAACAGACAGAGGTTTTCGTGATTCACAGGTAAAAGCCAAGTATAAACCAATCTGTGGAAACTTGGAACTGACACAGCACACAGATTGCAGTTTTCAGTTTTAACATCTGCAGAAGTTGTGGCGTGATCGTGATGACGGTAACTCGGGGCATACTTTGTCTTGTCTTGTTTAAGCCTTCCCGCCAGCTGCCTCTCATTTCATGAGTGAGAATGCAAACTTGCAAAATATGCTAATGATTTGTCTCTCCCAATATTTCCAGCATTTTGCTTAGTCACCCTCTCAATCTCTCTTTGTGTGTGTATGTCTCTCTCTGTCTGTTTGGTACAGGTACCATAGGTGTTGAGGTATGGAATGTGGACCCTGAATATGTGGCGGAATCAGTGACCTTTCTGACGGGTCAAAGGACTTCATTAAACATGGCAGATGAAGTGGGCAAACTGCCGCTAAGGCGTCTGGAGCCCCCAGTCCAGAAATTCATCAAAGTAGTGATCCCCACTGATCTGGAGCGCCTGAGTCAGCACCAGCACAACATAGAGAAGGTAAATAGACTTCTGTTCACACAATACCTGGACACCAGGCAATTAGAACATGATCCGTGGACAAAAAGGCACTTTTTTTGTGGCATCTCACGTAAACAGCATAGCACTTGACCTCAGTCACAAAATATATTTGTACAACTGCATGTTTATTGACTTCATTAAATCTTCTCTGTTCAGTTCCAAAGAAGTGGCCAATGGGACAGATTGCACCAGGAGCATATAAATGCCAGCCGGACAGTACAGGTATGACTGCACAAACACAATGGGCTTTATTCACCAACCGTTGTAAAACCCGCTTATACAGTTTTTGTGAAGCTTCAACATTTACCAATTTACTGTTTTCTTATTAGGGATTTGTTGAATTTACGAGGACAGTGAGATCCATCAGTATACGAGCAGAGCTGTGAACAAGGTTGCGCTTTGAAAACACATCATGAATCACTGCGTTCTTTCTTCTTAATGATATTCCACACAGTTGATTTTGGTAATCCCAAGGTTTGATCAATGTCTCTGTTGGTTTTTATCTTCAGCCTCATAATAGCTTTTTTGACTTTCATTGGCAAGCCTCTCGGCTCTAATGTTGAACAACAGCAACAGATTCCAAAGATGTTTGAAAGCTTAGAAGCAAGCCTAGGTATATTATTTTTAAACACTTCTAAAGCAATGGAACACACCAGAGTAAAAAAACACCTGTGAATTGGCTGTTTAACACGAAGATTCGACTCTTCGCTCATAGTTTGTTGTAGTTTTAAGCATTTAAAAATCAGTAAAAAAAGATGGCGTATGTGATGAAAGATTGCAGCCTATTTTGATTACTGACGTATAATGTTGGGCTGGAATTCGTAGGTATTGAGACAATATTGAGACAAACAGCAGCATGTATTTATGTTTAATATGTCTTAATTTTTTTCAGTTTTAACATTAAAAGCACTTCTTCAATAGGATCAGCCTACTTTATTTCTCTTTAAACATAAAAAAACTCATAAATAAATAAAACTAAATGAACAAAAGAAATTAGTCAAGATTTGAATTATTTTGAGATGAAGCGAAATTTGCAACATTGCCATCTTTGAAATAATTATTTCTCATCTTCCACAGGCTTATGAAGCGACTGTACTTTTCAGAAAATATAAATCAATCTTGGATGTAAATGAATAAATAATCAAACTAAACACTTGTGAATCAGATATTTAAGATTAAAAAGCAGATGTTTGTCTTCAGTCTATTTTCCTGCGCAACAAACAGCTAATAGGTCTAAATTAATTATTTATCTTTATAAATCTAAAGATAGATGCATGGTCGTACATTCCTGTGTTATGACGGGACCCAGCAGAGATATACAAAACATATATTTTCAGTTAGCCTATTCGCTATTACTATATATATATATATATATATATATATATATATATATATATATATATATATATATATATATATATATATATATGAGACACACACACACACACACACACACACACACACAGTGCCCTCCATGGAGTTCATACTGCATTAGTTGGAAATGGAGTAAAGTAGTGGGAGTGCAGAACGCCCCCCTTTCTTCTTTTATCTATTCTTGATCACTGTGGTGTCTGTGTGTGTGGATAGGTAATATGGGTAACTTCGGCTTCTGGTGTGTTGCATGGTGTGTGTGTGAGTGTGTATGTGATGTTACTGTGATGCCTTTGCTCTTAGAAATGGTCCAGACAGGCGTGTAACTCGGTGTTAATGTCTCTTAGAGTCTGTTTGAGGTGCTCAGGGGACTCTGTGTGTGTAGTGTGTGTGGGGTATATGTGTGTTTGTGTGTGTGTTTTTTGGCTGTGACCTTGGCACCTGCTCTGTTTCCCCCGGAGACCCCGGAGAGCTTTCCCGTGTCCGCTGCTGTCGGGTGTGTGAGAGCCCGGGTGTGTCTGTGTGTCAGTGTGACATAGATGGCTGACAATACGCAGAGGCTGGGGTTGTGTATACTGTTTAAGTGCCTCTCTAGAGGGAGAATGAGAGAGAGAATCAAATGCAGTTCTCCAACATACATACGCAAGAGAGAAGAGAGTGAGAGGAAGAAATGAAGGAAGAAGTGTTAGGCTTTTACCTTTTGACCCCGGTCGTGATTTTTGCCTTCGTTGTCTGAGGTGTGTGTGTCTCAGTGAGAGGGCATGTGACATGTATAAGTCGAGTCTTTGTCTGTGTCTATTGTAATATACGTCTGCTTGTCGTTGTATTGGGCCGCTGTTTGCGTTTGCTGTTGTGTGTTTGTGTGTGTGAGATTATGCACCGCATGGTTATTGAGGGGGTTTAATGAGCGCACCAGAGTGTAACTATTTGATTGGCCCACTGTTGACCTCTGACCAGCTGGCCTGAGGCTGAAGAATTGATCCGTAATCCCCATGATGTTGCTTTGAGAGTGTGTGCGTGCTTATATGGCAAACAGGATTGCAGCAATTCTTTAGCTGACAAGTTGACATTTCATGGCCCATAGAAGTACCTGGATTCTGGTTTCTGTACTTGGAGAGAACTGGGCCCAGTTTCCCAAAAAGCTTTGTAGTAATAAGAGGCCAGATCTGAACTTTATAAGTAAGATAACTAGTTATTCTTTTTAGCTTATATACACTGTACACTATTTGTCCAAATGTTTGTGGACACCCCTTTTAACTAGTACATTCAGCTACTGTAAGTTGCACCCATTACTGACACGGACGTGCAAATGTACACACCCCGCTTGTCTAGGCCCTGTAGAGAGGTACTGCCAATAGAATAGGTCTCTCTGGAGCAGATCAACATGAATCCATTGGCACCATGGCAGGGGCTAGAGGGGTATAAAGCCCCGCCGCATTGAGCTGTGGAGCAGTGGAGCTGTGTTTTCTGGATTGATGGTGCTCCATCCTATACTTCTCTGATGAGTCAGGGATGAGGTGGGGTGGTGATCATCCAACACTAGAGCTGACTGTGTGTTTGAGATTTCTTCCATGTTGCGTCCATGGACATGGAGTCATGTGACTACACATGCGGCAGCAAGGGGACAGTACATGAACACCTATCCAACCTGTAGGCCTATCCAACATTCTGTCCTTATTAATGCTATTGTTGTTGAATGTAATTGAATCCTCACTGCAATGCTCTAGTAGATTAAGATTAATATGCTGTCCTCAATCAAGTAGAAAACCTTAGATTGTTGGATAGTTACTCCAACAAAAGCAGGACAAACTCTTTATATATATATATATATATATATATATATATATATATATATATATATATATATATATATATATATATATATATATATATCCTTGATTTCAGAAGAAACAATGAATAAACAAGTGTCCCAGTACTTTATTTTCAATAAGGTGTATTTACTTAACCTTAGGATTGCATTAACATCACAAATTCCTTGTAAACTGAGCAAATCATAAAAAAGAAAACTTTGGTGAATGTCAGAATCCTTGTGAAACCTATGTAAGTGGGTATTAAGAAGTGGTCTTATTAAGACCAGCCTGTATACTGATTGTGTTTAAAGGTTTAGAGACTTTCTGAACTCTGTACGTCTCTGTCAAGTGAGGTGACAGTAAGGTTTGAGGATACCAATAGTTCTTAGAATTTGTCTTAAGAGAAAATGTAAAAATAACTGACCAACTTCACTATTAATCTGAACTGTATAACTATCTATCTTGACTGTTTTCTTTAATAGGGAGTTAAGAAAAAAAATCACATCTAAAAGGATTTATTTTTTATAAACATTTTGGTAGTGTTTTGCCCCTGGTACCTAGCAATAAGTGGATGTCATGGCAAAAGTCTAAGATATGAACTTACATAGAATAAAAGGTTTCAGTGGACAGTAATTCTTTATTTGAAATGTGGTTTCCTTTAAGTAGTCATCAATTAGGCCATTACATCTGCTTTCATCTGTAACCACAGATGTTTGTGGTTATGTTCATTTTTACAGTGATTAAGGGTCTACTGTCAGATTACAAAGCATTTCAACACAAGGTTAGTTCTAAGTAGATATCTAATTAAGGCTGACTTTTGTTTCTCTCTCTCTGCAGCAGCTGCGCTCTAACCTAAGGGAGATGGAGAAGTTGTGTGGGCGTGTCCGCAGCACAGACGCTGCAGCGCTAGAGAAACTTGTACAGCCAATCAGAGAGCGTGCTTCTACCGCCGCTCAAAACTTCCTGCGCCTCCACTCTGACTCTGTCAACCATCTGGGGCCCCGGCCACCGCAGCCACTCACCACAGACATTCATAGTGCCTCTGACACTGCTTACAGTGAGTGTTTGTTTCTGATGGTGTGTGTGATTGCGTGTTTGATGGACTGCTCCATGAGATAGAGTTGTGCAGAATGTTGTTTATAATTTGTACATTTATTTCAGGTGATGCAGATGTGGGCGGAGCCGAGTCACCTTTCACCCAAAGTCAACTTTTGCTACCTGCAATCCCGCCTGAACAAAACGCTGCAGAGTCTTGGGACTCTTTGGAGGAGGTACGCACACACGCACTTCTGCACACATAGAGTACTATGTGAAAGGTTTTGGTACCTGACAATTAAGACTACAAAGCTCCTTATCTAGACAGTAAGTGTTTATTTGCTCAGTAAAACACTAGAAGAAACAAATACAAATAACAGGCCTACAGAAATTCGTGGTATTCTGTGTTCATTAAAACATCTCCAAAACTGTAGTATTATTTATAGTTATCATCCAGCACCTGGTTTGGTACCGTATATACTTATACACAATATTTCATGAGCATCATAAGTAAACATATCTTTGATGATTTTTCTTATATATAAATTGATTTGTTTGTTTGTTTATGTTTCATAGCTTACTTCGTGGACATTTTACTCAAATGTAAACAATAGAAATAAAAAAGCAAACCTTTTAATGTATATGACTTACATTAATACATATTAAGTTAAGCTAGTGTAGTTAAAGGAATTCAGACCAAAATTCTAACATTGCTAATAGTAAATGTCATAAAGATCTATTAAAATTTAATAGCCATCAGGTAGGTTAATACCAATAACATCATGAACCTTGGTAGCTACTAAAGCCCTACTGTCTCACAGAACTTGTTACACAAGTTACATTACTCACAAACCTTTACCACGTATGTTCAGACTTTGCATCATTTTTACATAGCAGCACTTAAACAGTATTTTTATGTGTATACTTTTGTATACATTTAAATTTACAGAGAAGTCTCGTTAAAACCCATACATGACATACTCCACTATTAGCCATTAACAGATAGTGGCTAACAACTATTTCTCTTCTGAATCATTTACAAAATTCACTCTCTCAAAAAAACGAAAACCTAATTTTGCAGGAGCGAACAATATGCTGAAATTTCCTGTTACTGTGATCAGTTACATCACAATATGGCACAACATGCTTTTCTGAATATATCATGGGTGTCATCAGTACTTGAGTGATTTTAATTAGACCTGGTTTAGGGGATCGGACACTGTAAAAAGTAGTTTGTCCCTTCAACCGTTTAACGAAATGTTACTTTATGTAGTAACAAGCAGTTGAACTGGGTTTATTCAAATCACTGAGTTAAACCCAAATAACAGACTCTGTTGCAGGCATGGAAACACTTTTGCTCCTTGAAGGCAAACACAGAGAGGATGAGGAGGAGTTTCTGAGGAGGAGTTTTTTCAATTCAGACTTTGAACAAAGGAACTAGGATTACCGCACACACACATCACATCATACACAGGACCTTTTACTGTACATATATATTTCTTTTATATATTTCTTATATAATGTATTAAGTATTAAGCACTTTTCAACTCATCTCTACACATTACTGTTAAGTCTAATATATATAGTCAAAGGGCAGTCAAAGCTTTTTACTATGAATGCTTCATTTAAAGCATCCATTTGATAAAAATAAACCCAGTTCAGTTGTGGCTTGTTACCACATGAAGTTGTTTGCTATGAAGTTGGTTATCTTCTTAGAGTGTATATAATTAAATGTTGCGTAGAATTAATCTATACAACACGCATAATACATTTTATTGAACTGATCCTCATAGTTAAATAAAAAAAGAAGGAAGTGTGTAGATGTACAACAAAAGTGAAGGTAATATCATTACGTCTTCCATTCATCATTAGCCATGCTGGATAATCTGAGCTAGTCCTATAACATTTTCCTGTCAATTCCATCAATGTAAGCGTGTCTTATAACAGCAATGCTGTTTACTGCGTTTATCTCAGTATAATTGACTGTGTGTGTGTGGTTTCTCCAGGACCTACTCGAGTTGAATGGTTTAGTGAATGAATTCTCCTCTCTTGTTCATGTGAGTATCACCCTCTTTAAATTGTGTGTCAATATTTTTTACTGTCTGTGTGTGTGTTTTACAGAGCTTGTTCATTCTTAATGTGTGTGTGTGTGTGTGTGTGTGTGTGTGTGTGTGTGTGTGTGTGTGTGTGCGCGCGCGTGTGAGACAGAGAGAGAGAGACAGAGAGAGAGAGACAGAGAGAGAGAGACAGAGAGAGAGGTGGTTGATAAAGTGCAGTGACAGAAACGCTAAGGGTTTGCGAGGGCTGTCAGACAGAGAGCCTCTTGTCCGTTCTTAGAGCCAACAAGGAGGTATTGATCCCATCGGTGCGTGTGCGTGTGTGTGAACGAGTGTGTGCGTGTGTCTGTGTGATTGAGCACGTCAGTGACAGGCCGTCAGCCCCACGCTAACCAGCGAGGATTAATGAGAATCTAGACAATCTAGCCACCATCATTACACAAGCCACACACACACACACACACACACACACACACACACACACACACACAAGCCTTGTTTTTATGCAGTGTCTGAATGTGAAGCCATATAATATTTATTAAAAATAAATAAATTAAATATAAAATATGTAATGATGACCAGAAAAGCATCTCAGAACGTACATGTTTAAAGCTTGAGAAAGATGGACTACAACAGCAGAAGGCCTAGGAGAACACAACAGTGTAGTACAGTGGCAGAGGTTATGGGGCAGTGGAGGCTCAGCAGTTTGAGCACCGGGCCATTGGTGACCGGGTTGTGTTCTACACCACTGTTGGGCCCTTAAGCAAAGCCGCTCCGGAGACGTGTGCTCATTCTCTTCTGTGTGTGTCTGCTCACTGTATGTGTGTGTTCACTGCACAGATGGGTTAAAGATGAAAGGCAAATTCTATCTGTGTCCAACACTGATGGTGAAGGTTGTTTATCTTTGGCTATGTGGACACTGTCAGCCAAGAACAGAAAGCTGAGGCTGCAGTGGTCACAGGCTTACAAAACTGAACAGCTGAAGACTTGAGAAACATTGCCTGGTCTGATGAATGTTAATTTATGCCGGGGCACACAGATGGTAGGGTCAGAATTTGGCAACAACAGCATGAATCCATGGACCTAACCTACCTTGTGTCAACAAACCAGGCTGGTGGGGGTGGTGTAATGATGTGGGCAATGTTTTCTTGGCACACTTTGGGCTTGTTAATACCAATCAATCATTGCTTGAATGCCACAACCTGTTTGAGTATTGTTGTTGACCATGCTCATCCCTTCATGACCACAGTTTACCTTTCTTCTAACAGCTACTTCCAGAATGACGATGCCCCACGTCACAAAGCAAAAGCCTTCTCAAACTGGTTACATGACAATGGTTAATGTTCCTCAGTGGCCTTCCCAGTTACCAGATCTGAATCCAGATCTGAATCCATTTGATCACCTTTGGGATGTGGTAAAACAGGAGATTCGTAGCATGAAAGTGCTTCTGAAATATCTGCAGGAACTGTGCGATTCAGTCATTTAAACATGGACAATGTTTCCATCATCTTATGGAATCCACGCCACACTGAATTGAAGCTGTTCTGAGAGGTCCGGCTCAGTATTGGTGTAGTGTTCCTAATCTAAATAACTCAACCCAGGCTTTCTACTTTGCCATCTGTAATCTAGTAACCCAAAAAGAAATGTAGATGTAGACACACCTCACTCAATCAAGATCCCGCCGTTGGTCCTCACTTTGTATGTTTTTCCTTTGGATTTTGTCCTGAAATGTATGGAAACAAACATACGCACATAGACAGAAGTGTTTCCCTCCGTCCTCACTCACATTGTAGATGTTCTGCCTGAATTGAGGCATTATATCAGTCATATCTGATGTAGGCTTTGGGAGGGGAAGGCTAGTGTGCTTTCCACGTGTTGAGGCAAACACTCCGGGAAGAGGACAGTTCAATCATGGGATTAAAAGTCTGTCGGCTTCTGTTTATCCTGTCGTGACGGAGTGGAAACTCTCTTTGAAGCTGACGTACAGCACCACGGCCACTGACGACAATCCAACGGACGTATTCAGATATGAATTTGTCAACATTCGGATTTGATAAAGAAAACTAGGGTTCAAAAGTTTGGAACCAGTATTTTTAGAAACCTGTTTAGTTGCAGGTAAATAAAATAATTCTATTATTTATTCAGATATGACAAACCTGTGCAGCTTCGCTGGTGTTAAGTAAATATTGTTGGAAATGTATAATAATAATAATAATAACAATAATAGAAATAATTCGTTATAGGAATGATGTAAACAACATTATGATAACATGAATATTCAGAGTTGACTTGTTTTCCATAGGACACTCAAAGCAGACTTTAAACATTACTGTAAATTACTGCAGTGTATTATTCATTTTCTAATACCTCATTGTAATTTCCAAAATAATTCAAATAAATTTTAGAAATATTTCTTACCTTTGTTTCTAATATTGACAAATGCTTTGTATATGTTATTAATATAATATTACATTTTTGTAACACTGATCAGTCATATCATTAATACCACCTGCCTAATATTGAGTAGCCCCCCCTCGTGCTGCCAAAATAGACCTGACCATTCGAGTTATGGACTACACAGGACCTCTGAAGGTGTGCTGTGGTATCTCACAACAAGTTGCTGGTTTACCTGTTGTCCTTCCTTGGAGAACGTGTATGTGTGTAATGTAATAATGTGTATGTTGTATTCTTTTCCATTTTTAAGTGTGTGTGTGTGCGTGTGTGTGTGTGTGTGTGTGTGTTCCTGTGTGGCAGTGACTGACAGCCTATTGCTCTGTTAAGAGACACATATACACAAACCCATAAATGCATACAAATACTAAAACTCTGAAAATGAGCTTAGAGCACATCTTCTACTGCATGGGCAAATAGATTGGGACCCCTGCTAATTTGCACCCATTGCTGACGCAAACATGCACATGCACATGCACATGCGCACACATAGCTTGTCTAGTCCCTGTAAATAAGAATTGCCAATAGAATAGGACTCTCTGGAGCAGATAAACAAAAAACTATTGGCACCATGCCTAATGCCAGGTGTGGACAAGAGGGATATAAAGCCCCCAGCATTGAGCTGTGGAGCAGTGGACCTGTGTTCTCATTTTGGATGAGTTGAGGATGAATGGGTGGTGATCATCCAATATCCTAACTTCATTAATGCAGGTGTCTCAGTACAGGTGTCCCAGTACTTGTCCATCTGGTGTATGACTCTGGTTACACAGCATTATGTAATTCTTGTGAGAGGTCTTGTGCAGATTTACCAAAGTTATATAGTGTAGTAGCAGTGCTTCGGCCCGGATTGGCAATAACAGAGACGCTGTTCTCACTGTACCATCTCGCTGTACCATTACCATAATTCTGAAGTTGCTATTTTAAAGTAAAATTGCCACATAGTGTTGCGTTAACTGATGGTTTCTAACCAACCGACCCAACCCAAGCAACAATCTAGAAGTTTCTGCTTCTGCTGAGTCCCACTGAACCTGAACTGTGGATGTGAGCTTCATGATTAGAGCTGGCAGGTGTTACTAAGTCCTGACTTTGTAAGGTGCCCAAATTTATTCACAGGCCACATGGGCAAAAAAAAGCCTTGTCACAAGGCCTGATTCGTGCAGCAACCTGTATTCTCATAACTAAAAGAGTCTGGTGGTGATGTGCTGCTGTCCACCATCAACAACACCATGTTCTCCTGAAGTTGTCGCTACATTTTAGGTGGTGAAAAGGTTTCAGTTGTGTGCTGAGGGTATGGAAATGTTTGGGCCTAAGAAATTTGGTTTCAGAAAACCAAAGAGGTTTTAGATAGAGACAAAATTATTTCGGTATGCCAAGTTAAATAGTTTTCCATTCTAGGACTATGTGAATGGTAGAGACAGTGTTTAAAGTTATTTGTTGAGCGGAAGGACGGCATGTTGAATAAATGTGGACAACTTCTGCTGAGTCCCACTGAACCTGAACTGTGGATGTGAGCTTCATGATTAGAGCTGGAAGCGTAAAACCAATAACAAAAATAACATTATTCACACATCTGCCTTTACCAAAGATTCTACTACTTTTACCAATCGCACATCAGTAATATCTGAAATTCATATTTGTATGAACACACACACACATTCAAATCAAATGGTAGTGAGCATCAGGCATAAAATAAAAGATTCCAGGGTAGAGAGTTAACACGGATTGCTCCAGCCGCCTGTGTGTGTGTGGCTTTGTGTGCAGTGATTACTTTGAGCTCACACTGATTTAGACAGAGAGACAGCTGCCACTCTTTGAATATTTCATAAGCTTCCGACCGACCACCCAGTTGCCCCCGACGACCGGCCCCCTGCCCCCTCAAACAAGAGGCTCTGCCCCCTCCTATCTCTCCTTCTGCCCCAGTGCACAGACTTACCCCACTCAAACTCACCACCTAACACCACCAAGTGTGTGTGTGTGTGTGTGTGTGAGAGAGAGAGAGAGAGAGAGAGAGAGAGAGAGAGAGAGAGAGAGAGAGAGAGAGAGAGAGAGAGAGAGAGAGAGAGAGAGAGAGTCTATAAAGTCTTAGATTATATTTTTGAAAATATACTTTAATAATGATTCTTGATTCCTGTAGAAGTAAAAGTAGCTACCCATTGACAAGGCCAAAAACCCTGATTCTTATAGAACTGTTCTGCAACATCCTAGAATATCCAGCACTAAACAGCATAAAATTTAAATTAAATTAAGTCTAAATGAACAGATTGAAATTATTCCCAAAACCAGAATTAAGCTCTTGATTTGAATAGCTGAGGTGAAACTAAGGGGATATTCCCTTCCTTCTCCTCCTCATTCATGAATAGAGTAAAGAAGTAATTTAAGCATTGGCAATAAACTAGCATTAAATGTTTTTCAAAGTTTTTCTAAACTATTTAATTTTGGAGATCTAAAGTCATTCATAGGGGTTTCATGTGAAATGGGCTTTGGAAACTGGGCTGAAAGTCAAAATAGAACTATTTGGCTACAATTAGCAAAGTTATGCTTGGAACAAAAATAACTACACTGTTAAAAAAGATCCTTAAGGAACTTTTGGAGGTTCTTTAATTTGAAACTGGGGAGGAACCTCTTAAGGTGCTTTTTGAAGAAAAGGGTTCCTTAAAGGATTCTAGAGGTTTCTCCCCAGTTTTAAAGTGAAGAAGCCCTAAAAATTCCTCAATGATCTTATATTTACACTTTACTTTTAACAGAAGCTTGTGGAACGGCACCGCACATTTCCCTGACCTAAACATCATAGATAATTTGCATATACACCTTAAACAATCCAGGACAACCAGATAATAGCTCAGAACTAGAGGCCTGCTGCAAGGAATAGTGGGAAAACATTCCCACTGCAAGAACCTAAAGACTTGAAGTGTAGCTACAGAAAACATTTGCTGGCTGTTATTTCTGTCAGAGAGGGTGTTACTAAGTCCTGACTTTGTAAGGTGCCCAAATTTATTCACAGGCCACATGGGCAATTAGATTTTTTTGAGGACGCTAGATCAGGAAAAGCCTTGTCACAAGGCCTGATTCGTGCAGCAACCTGTATTCTCATAACTAAAAGAGTCTGGTGGTGATGTGCTGCTGTCCACCATCAACAACACCATGTTCTCCTCAAGTTGTCGCTACATTTTAGGTGGTGAAAAGGTTTCAGTTGTGTGCTGAGGGTATGGAAATGTTTGGGCCTAAAAAATTTGGTTTCACAAAACAGAGGTTTTAGATAGAGACAAAATTATTTCGGTATGCCAAGTTAAATAGTTTTCCATTCTAGGACTATGTGAATGGTAGAGACAGTGTTTAAAGTTATTTGTTGAGCGGAAGGACGGCATGTTGAATAAATGTGGATGCCTTTTTGACGAGTGTATGTGTCATTTCACTTCACAAACTGTTCAGCTGCCTCTACATGTGGACCGTGTTACACAAAGGTTTGGCCACCTGTGGTCTACAGCAGAGAGTTTGACTCCTTGAGTGCATTCCCCAGTCCTGGATTCTGTATCAGTCACAGGTAGGGCTTATTGCTCGATTGATTTAACTGATTACAAAATCCAGCACTGGAATGGATTCAGATTCTGGAGTTGAAGCGCTCTGGTTTAGAGTTGGTGCAGTGTGCTATTTAAAGGTAATTACATAATGAAGTACAGTTAGTTACAGCATGTATGACATTACGTTCCCTAGTTTAGAATATCCAACAGAACCTCTCTGCTCGTTTCACAGACCTACAAGCGAGAAAAAAAAATTCAATTTAGAACCATTTCACATCATGGCAATGCCATGGGGCTTCTAAAAGTTGATGTGTGTGTGTGTGTGTGTGTGTGTGTGTGTGTGTGTGTGTGTGTGTGTGCGCGCGTGTGTGTTGTCTGTGGACCCAAAGTCCATAACTTTCTCTTTCCTTGTCTTAGGCTCAGCAGGAGAAGATTGACAGCATCGAGGCCAATGTTAGCGTAGCGGCGGATAACGTGGAGGAGGGGACGCGGAGCCTGGGGAAGGTAAGGGGGAGTGAGGGGAGTCCTGCTGGGGGATCGATTCCACTCTAGCTCCCTGCTTCAGCCGGGCCTAGCCGCGCCATCAGCCCATTGATTCACATCAGCGCGTAAGGAAACGGCAATTAAGAGCATAAGGAGAGCGAGAGAGAGAGGGAGAAGTGGAGAGGGTGGGAGAGAGAGAGAAGTGGAGAGGGAGGGAGAGAGAGAGAGAGAGAGAGCAGTGGAGAGAGAGAGCAGTGGAGAGAGGGAGAGAGCGAGAGGGAGAGAGAGAGGGAGAGAGTTAGCAGGGGAGGTAAAAGGCATGCAGCAGAGGGAATCGATGTGTGTTGTGTTGGCCCCTCGCGGAGAGTCGATGAGTGTGCGACTGTGTGAGTGAACAGAGGGCTTAAGGGTGTAAAAGAGAGTCTATAGCCGACTTTTGAGCTCCAGCTGGGGGTTCAATATACACACACACATACACACAGACGCACACTAACCGTGGAGTTCTGAGCAAAGGAACGGAAGAAGGGTGAAGCACACAGGCAGGGTTTATGGTGTGTGTGTGTGTGTGTGTGTGTGTGTGTGTGTGTGTGTGTGTGTGTGTGTGTGTGATATTGATCCAGTCAGAATTGAAGTGTTTCTGGATGTAGTTGATGCAGTTCCATTGAGCACTGTTTCTATGTAGAAAGTGGCCTCACCTACGTCTTTACTGAAAGGAACAGAAGGAGGTCAACAAACACACACACACACACACACGCGCGCACTTTCATTTATATGTTTGTACATATATACATGTACATATACAGTATATTACTGTTATAATACTAGCCGCTTCATTAACATCACCTCCTTGTTTCTACACTCATTGTCATATAGTAGCACTTTGTAGTTCTATAATTCCAGAAGTCCATCTGTTTCTCTGCATACTTTATCAGCCTCCTATCACCCTGTTCTCCAATGACCAGGATCCTACAGGACCACCACAAATCAGGTAGTATTTGGGTGGTGGGTCATTCTCAGCACTGCAGTGGCACTGACATGGCGTGTGTTGTAGTGTTGGGCTGATGCTGTTGACTCAGACACTCCTACTTAGCCGGTCCACTATGTAGATGTAAAGTCAGAGACTGTTAATGATGGGCTACATCTGTTGCTACACAGTTTGTGTTGGTCATCCTGTAGTTCTTTATCAGCGATCACTGAATGCTGCCCACAGGATGCTGTTGGCTGAATATTTCTGGTTGGTTGACTGCTTAATGTGCTGCCTTAGGACTTAAACACTCATCCGTTTTAAAAAAAGATATATAAAATGCACGTAAATACACATAAATCCATATATGTAGTAGCATGTCCCATATGTATTATATGTGCAAAAATCCCTATATGTAATAATATATGTGAAAATCTATATGTGTAATAATATGCTCCATATGTATTATATATGCGTATGTTGTAATGTTCCCCATTTGTATTATACATGCATAAATCCCTGTTTGTAATAATAATGTGCCCCATATGTATTATATATATGTGTACTAATACTTTACTAATAGTACTAATTCTAACTACTAATTAAACTAATAGCCTTTATGTATGATATATGTAATACACATTAATAAACACAGACACACACACACAGCTCACTACTGATTGTGCTGGCTCAGGACTTTCAGAGCAACATCTCACTTCATATTTCATACCAATTTTTGCACATCCTGTAGTCTCTCTCTCCCCCTCTCTCTCTCTCTCTCTCTCTCTCTCTCGCTCATGCTCTCTCTCTGCTGGTGGTTTGGATAATTAAGCGCTTCTGAAGATGGTGAGATGAGAGAATGAGAGAAATAAAGAGAGGAAGATGAGAGGAGCAAAAAGGTGTCGTTTGATGAACACCCTTGCCTTTAGAGTTAACTATCTTAATCAAATTCGTTAAGTGTGTGCATGTGTGTGTGTGCATGTGTGTGTAAACGTTGTGTGTTATATCCTACTGTTAATTAAAGAGTGTTTTGGCTAATGCAGCTTCACATTTTACCTGATATGCCCCAGTTTGATCTACAGACGTGCACACGTTTGCATTTGCGCCCCATAAAGGCTTGTGGGAAATTGTCCTGTTATCAGAAAAAACAGCACATGAAATGTCTGAAGTTCAAATGCAGTTTCTGACTGACTTTTACTGATGAGCTTTCCCCCACTACACACTCACACGTATACACACACCCCTATATATCAGTTAGTTTCTGGTGTTCTGAATCACAGTTTATGTTTCATGAAGTTGAACCCGGTTTTATTGCTGATTGAACAACAGATATCCTGATGTGATGCTCATTATAGGCCATAAAACTCAGTGAATACAGTGAAGCAAATGCAGAGAAAGATAAATACAGTAGAAAGGGTTGTTTTGAGGGAAGACACTACGAATTTGTCCAGTTCCACCTGCAGCTCACCTGATTTACTCTGATAAAGAAGGATTCGGATATACTAGGTGCTGGAGGGTTACTGTAAAAACTGGAGTGCTGCTGACATGGAAATGTGTTTGTTTTTTCACTGACTTTCACTGATTAAGTGATTTTCACAATATACTCCAACAGCTGTCCGTTGCACAGTGCTGTATTGACTGATCTGATGTCAGCTCTCATTTGTAACACTTCTCAAACTAAAATAAACAGCAGAAACTCACAAAGTATTAAATTCTATATAATTTGATTATACACTATATCTATTTTACATATATTGTGACTGACATGATCAGTCCGGGTCTGTTTGATTATAGTGTTTTTTGATTTGTTTGTTTTTTTATACCAATTCATGTTTGCTGCCTTGATTAACCGCTTTACTCCCCACAGTACTTTAACTTAACAGTACAGTACAGTTCATAAACTATAGAATTACTGTACAGTCACATGCAAAAATTAGGCCAACATTGTTTACATTTGTTTTGTTGATTTCTAAGTGAAAATAAAGGAACAAAAACTAGCATGGCCTTATTCCTGCACATTTTAAAGCACCATATGAATTCATTAGCTGAATTTTTATATTTTAGAAAAATAAAACATTATCTTATATTAAATGTAATTTAATATGTGCAGAAAAGTGTTCTCTGAACTTACTTTCAGTTAGAAAATCAGCTAAACATGTAATTTGACTGTAAATAGATGATTTTATTATCCGTTATATTATTCTGCTATGTTATTTATTATTTAACACATCATTGTTTCTAAAATAATTCAAATAATAATAATTCAAAATGTCAAATTATACTTGTTTATGTCTAGTTGCTGGTCTTTAAATCTGTGCTGCATCGTTTATTATTTAATAAATCAAGAACAATAATAAATAATCAAGTTCATGTAGTGTTGCGTGCCACAGACTAACACTTCTTGTCCTACTCTGTGTCTCTATAGGCAGCACGCGCAAGCCTGGCGGTGATACCTGTGGCGGGGGCAGTGGTGGGGACCGTGTTGGCCGGTCCGTTGGGGCTTCTGGCCGGCTTTAAAGTGGCCGGCGTGGCGGCTGCTGTGGGGGGCGGCCTGCTGGGGTTTGCCGGGGGCAATTTAATCCAGCGCAAAAAGAGAGAGCGAGTGGAGCTCCAGCTTCAACAGCTCGACAACACTAAAGCTGGACATGAACACGTGCAATAACACACACTGGCACACACATACACCTGAGGACAGTGGTGTCATATCCGTACACACACACACCACAAACTGCAGCGTATTTGCAGTGTATTTGACCCCTTAAACTGTACTCTTTATTCTCATAACTACTGTACATCACATTACAGATAGGGTTGATAATAGTTATTGAATAATTGAAAGAAGTTATTGAATAATAAGTCTATAATTTAAGGGGTTAAACCACAAAAAAAGCTCATTCACTCACTAATACTACATAAAGTGGACTTGCTTTAAGTTTTTACTGCTGATCTCTGTTATTATGCCTTAAATAGTAAACCGTTTTTACACCTGAGCAAAAAAGAAAAAAAAGGCCACTCGTATCCCTCTCCGGATCCTAACGGGTGAGTTTTAGTACCTCTGTATTGACGTGACTGTTAGTCAAACCGTTTGCGAGTTTACTGTGGCCGTGGGCGACACGATTTATCGGAGCACATTTTAAATGATGGTAAACAAAGTCCAGGTCTCTTTTATTGATCCAGCGAGCGGTGGCAGTTTGCACAGACAGCAGGCTTTCACTGGGGTGTCGTGCGGGTCTTATGCAGGGTTATGAGCGTTATGGATAGGATTGATCGCAAGACTGGGAGTGTACATCGTAATATATGTGCCTGTGCGCTTATAGATGGCAGGGTAGTTTGCCTTCAGGATGAATTGGTGATGGGAGAGGAGGCAGAATGGCAGTCTGCTTCCCAGTGAGGGAGGTTTTCCTTTAAACACAAATCTACCATCAGAGGGTTTTTTGGGGGAAGGACTAGGTTCTTATCACTTTGTCTAAAATTGCATAAATATATAAATGTGAAAGTGAGGCTTTTCTTTAACTGGGTCATCATAATCGAGCAAGAAACTGAATTTAATCTCTTAAATCTTGTGTTTTATACCAGTTTACCTTTTGAAAAAAAAAGACCTTTTTGAAATGTTACATAATGTTACATGAAATTATTATGTGTATTCTTTAAAGAAAGTTCATTTAAGTGCTAACAGGTTCTAGATTACATCCCAAATACCAGGTTTAACTGTTTACAGAATGTCTACAATAAAAACTGGGTACAAATGCAATACTCAACAATAATAATTTCACTTTAAATGGACTGATTTCTGTGTACTGTTTTTTACAGTCATGTACTCAGGAATGTCTCTGTAATTAAATACTGGTGTAGGTGTGAATGCAAGCAGAAATTCCTGAAACGGTTTCTTTTTCTGAAGTTGGCGTGAGACTACAGACAACAATTGTGTATGGAACATCGCTACTGATCTAAAACCCCTTTCACACGCGCGTTTTATCCTGGGTGAACTGGATGTGGTTTGAAGCTTAACTACAAGTTGGAGTCCATATTCCAATAAAGTCATGCAGCAAATGACCTGTACGTTACCTACTACACTTCCCTATTTGTAAGTATAGTGACCTCTAGATTACAGCTGCAATTGTGGAATGTCCTGTTTACCAGGACTTTCATGATAAATATGAACATCCCAGTAAAATATCAAATGAAAGTGACCTGATAATGTTCTGGGATTTGGGTGTGAAAGGGGCTTTAATGCAATGTAGTACTAGAATAGGCTAAGTCTATGTCCCAAAAAAACAGGCTTGTGATTTTAATATTTAATTTAATGTTAATAAATACTTACTGGGTTGGGTTTTAATTTAACTACCAGAATAGTATCAAACACATATTGCAAATGTTTTGAGATTTGGCCTAAATTAATCTGTTGTAAGAAGTTATGAACATGAAACTGGTTGATATAAAAGAAAATTCTACAAAAAATACAGCTTGTAATAGTAATACTACTACTAATAATATGTTTAATAATATTACTGTTTTGTTTGCTTGTTCCACTCATTCTGTACACAGTTAAACTCAATATTGAAGATATTATTGATACGACCAAACTGTTGAATGACTGTTTGGAGTTTTTCATGGGTCCATAAATTAATAAAAAAACAATTGTTAGACACTTTTCATAGAAATCCATGTGACCTGTCCGACCCTAATGTATTGCAAAGGCCTCAGGCTATCAGTAACTTTAGACATTGCTGCTGCCCGGCCTTTCACATTTCACAAGAGCAAACACACTTCTGTTGTGTTAAGAAGAAAGATGATCCTTTAACATATCTAGATGTCTGTGTTTGCTTTTATTGGTAATTGAATAGTTCATTGAATTGAATTGATATTAATGCGATACTGACTACGATAACGGCCATAGTTTTCGTCCCTGTGCCTATACCCGCTTTTTCAAATGTGCCTAATTTTGCCAAATTTATCAATAAAGAGTTTTATTTAAATTCACCAAACATTTATCCAACAGCATCACAGAACTGTAGAGGCAAAAGCTCCGCACTTGTTTAAGCTTCCATGTAGCTAGCGTCCTTAAGGCTTTGACAACAGAGGCCACCGAGAAGGCAAATCTAATACGGAAATCAATTCACTGTGGGGCCTCCTTGAGCACAAACAAGATTTAAATGTTATTTGATCAAAGTCCTGAAGGACTGGTGGAAAAGCTGAACAACAGCCTTTTGTGCTTTATCGATTTGCTTTTTTAGCCTCAATTACTGAGAATATATTATTGCTTATTGCACAACACTGGACAGCTCGTGTCTTTATTTTCTGTTTTCCGAGCTGAGTTGCTGGCTGGCTGTGTGACATAAGAAACGTACTGATGACAGCAAATGAATTCTTAAAGAGGAATTCCACTGAATTTCTGTATCATCCAAAGGTTGGGATGTAAAGAATTCAGAACGGTTTGGTGTGAATTGGTTAATTGTAGAGAAACTTAAAAACTCAGATTTCTTTACAGTAGTCTACAACTATCCAGAAGGACCAGTAAACCTATTTGTGCCTTCTGAGATCTTAAGTCATTTTAATAAAGGTAAATTAGGGATTTTCCACATTTTGTAGTGTTGACATTGCAAATTCATAAAAAATACATTAAAATGGCTATAAATAGAATACAATGTGGGATGTGCAATGGGATTCATAGTTTGAGAAGAGGTGGTGGTACAGTGCAGTGGTGTCTCGTTGGGAGTGTGGAAAATGGGTCACGAAGCAGATTATTAATAATTGTTAATGATTGACATAAAGGAGTGATTGCATTTCGGCATGCCAGAGGCCAAAGACTGAAGGAAGCATGAGGTACTGGCTTCAGCTTGACCACTATACTAAACTATTGAAGTCCTTGGTTTGGATCTATGTTTAGGGTTATTCTCCTGTTTGAAAGTGAACTTTCAGCCCAAGTGATGTCTCTTACAGGCTAGAGTTCTTTTCCAGTTTTCCAATCCCTACTGGAGAAAAGCGTCCCAACAACAAGATACTATACTACCACCACCATGCTTGACTATTCCAATCAGTTTCCTTTCAACTAGAGGTTTTAAGAATACAACATGTGAAAAAACACAGTATAGGCCTAGAGGCATTTTATTTCTTAGCTGTGAGAGAAAAAAAACACTTTAGGCCATACTCTTAGCCCTATGGTAAAATCCTTCAGGCAACATATTTGTAACCACTGTGTGTACTGGTTTCCTCTGAAGTGTCTTCTTCACCTCTGTTTACAATTCTGACTCAGCATGTTTCTCAAGAAGGAAGCATTTCAAACCAAACCACTCTGAATGTCCTTCTTTACAGCTAAATGGTTCAATTTTGATGCAGTGAAAAAAGTCTGTTGCGCTATACTTTACTTATCTAACATCTCAGATCTGTAATGTTGTGAGGTGGGGCCTCCATGGATCGCATCAATGACCTGACCACTCCATACAAGAAAAACCCCACAAGACCTGCCTGATGATTTGGAGTTTTGGAGATACTCTGACACAGTTGTCTAGCCACCACAGTTTGAGCCTTGTCAGAGGGGCTTCGATTCTAATGCTTGGCAATTTTAACAACTGACTGTTCACTTGCTGCCTGATCTATCCCATCTCTTTGCCAGATGCTTTTCACTTCACCTGTCAGATAAGATAAGATAAGAAAATCTTTTATTAGTCCCACAGTGGGGAAATTCTCAAAAACAGACACGAACGAAATCGAACCTGGGATCTTTGGTTCACACTTGGCCATCGTGCACGCAGTAGTGTTAATGTTATTGGTGTATGGCAAACCCTACACTTTTACCCCCTTTTTGTGATGTCAGCACTCAAGACCCTGGCCTTAAAACCACCATCGATGTGTGCTTTTATCAGCAGATTAAAGAAGAACATCATTGTTTAAGCTACATATTTAACATTAACATGAACATTTCTGTTACTTAACGCTTATTGTGGAAAACTGAACTTCCTTTACTTAAAAAAGAAAGAAAAAGAGATGTAGTATGTAAACACTGCTTAACTACTGTTTCTATGCTGTTCATATTTGGAAACAAAGCTGGAAATACAGCCTGTTGTGAACTCATTTAAATGTATCTGTCTATTCATGCCACTGCAGTTAGATCTATCTGTTCTTCTGTCTGAAGTTATAAGGAGTGTTTCAGCCTGGACTGCTTTTCCCACAAGGCTTAAAACAAGGCAGTCAGAAGCTATCCTGGTCTTGTTTAGGATACTGTCTTAAAGGCACTGGTTTTATTCTGGGGAAGAGAAGTAGCTCGGAAAATAGTTTTTACTTACTGTTTTACTTACATCAACAAACAAAAAAAGAAATGTGTAAGAAAATATAGGTTTATATATACATTGGCATGTGTAAAATGGCAGATGTCCCCAGCCTGGGGTCATGTTGTTTGTTTTCGGGGGGTATTTGTGGGAGAGCCCCGAGGCCACACAAGGCCTGGACTGAGCTACCAAAGCCAGCCCCACGCCTTCCTCCTAACAAACGCAGGACTTCCCCTGCGCCACAGCTAGAGTGTGTGGAGAGAGAGAGAGAAGTAGAAAGGGCGAGAGTACAGCTGAGCGACGCAGTGAGATTACACGTGTGTCTAACTGCCTGGAAGGGGGAAGTCCCAGCCAAAACACTGGACCAGGTCGCGTCTACGTCCCAGATACCACACACTTTCCATGTTAACAGACGCGCACACACACGTTCAGTGGAAAAGGTGGCAGACCATCTCGCAGTTGGTGGCATGCGTATGATATCATCACATGTTGTGATGTCATGGGTTTCTGTGGTGGGCGGGATGATGTCAAGAAACATCCGAGAGGCTATTCATTTAAACGCCCACTTCTCGTGATTTCCACTTTCCTTAAAGTGGTCGTCGGATATGAATCTTATACAAGAAAAAAAAGTCCAACTGTGAAACGTTCCTCACTGTACACACAAGTGCTGGGTAAAGCATGAGTCACTGTTTCCAACTCCACTTCCTGCCACACGGACTCCTTCGTCTTTAACCTTAATTGAGCTGTTTTGGGGGAGAAAAAGCTGCTATATCAAATGAAGTGGACTAGTACTACAGTACTGCTCAAACGTTTGGAATCAGTGTTGCCTGTTGGGTTAGAAAAATGGCCACAGCAACATGGGAAGGAAGGTGACTACCTAGTCTTGGGCTGTCTTACTGCTCATCACTGCTTCTTACTTATTAAAATCAGAGGACTGTGCCATCCCAAAAGCTTCAGTCTAAGTATTAGTGGACATCTTCTAATGAATAGTTTATGTGTATCTGCTATAAACTGTGTGTGTAGCTTAAAGTAGCTGAATGCTATTGGCTCCTTGCCTAATGCCAGGCTTGGGCTAGAAGGGTATAACCCCCACCCCCAGCATTGAACCCTGTGACAGTGGTACTCTCTGGAATGATGGATGGTGCTCCATCCAGTCCTTTTGGGATGAGTTGGGGAGTTGGGGATGAGGTGGGGTGATAATCATCCAACATCCTGACCTCACTAATGCTCTTAAGCAGTACTCGCTGAACAAATCCTGACAGCAATGCTCCAGAATCTAGAAAGCCTTCCCTGGACAGTAGATACAGTTAAACCAACAAAAGCAGATTTTTTAAAGCCTTAATTTAAGGAGGAACAATGAATAAGCAGGTGTCCCAATACTTATGTCCATATAATGTATGTTTTAACCCTTATCGTGCTGTCAAAGCCAATACTCTTTACAGCTTCGGCTGTTTCCACAGGTGGTTTGACACTTGCAGCCAGGATTTGCTGGTATCTTGTGGAATCCATTCTTTTTTCCAATTGTGCAATGTTGCCAATGCCACTGGTGGCAGCACAACTCCACAGCATAGCACCTTCATTCTTCACAGTTGGCAAGGTCTTCTTTTCATGAAATGCAATCTTTTCTTCCGCCAAGCGTAACTTTGCTGATTTTGACTTCATCATTCAACAGCACTTGTTTTCAGAACTCACCTGGCTTCTCTAAATGTTCTTTAACGTACTTGAGATGTTGAGTGTAATGACGAGGTTGCAGATCAGGTTTTCATCTTATGACTCTTCCATAACAGCTATGCTTTCAAACAGGTTCATATGGTAGCCATATGGGGGGGGGGGGGGGGGGGGATTTTCCTGTCATACCAGTATGTGAGCACTTTTCTTCAAGCGTTTTCAGACCTCCCAGCTCTCATTTCAACCTCCACAGTTCCCCTGAACGAATTCAGATTGTTGAAACCACAAGCTGAAAACTCTGGCCTATTTTCTCATAGCCTTGACTTACTATGTGGGCATTGGTTACTTCAGTCATCAGATCAGATTAGACAGTTGCAGAGTATTTGATGAATGTTAGTGGAAGGAACTGAAGAATCAGAGAATTAATAAAGCTTGGAAGTTTGATTGAACTTAGTTCTTGATAACAATTGGTGACATGCCTCAGGCCTGATTTACTAATCGAGTAGTGCAGTGTACTTGGTGCTCATTGAATTGTCTTGAAACTTAAAAATTCATACAATATAGTGTAAGATTCCCTTTGCTGTAATTTTTTAAGAGCATAAACATGGTCAGCTTTCAAAAATATATGCTTCACTCTTAACTGTGTGTGTTCATACAAATATATATAAACATTTTCTAGGAAAAAAATTGAGACCATGCTACATTATCAGTTTCTCTGGTTTTACCATTTATAGGTGGTGTGCATGTGTATATATATGCCCTTACGTGGAACAAGGCATATGCTTTTGTGAGGTAACTTTTTTTGAAGAAGCCACACTGCAAGATAGGGCAGTTTCATCAGTATTACAAATAAAAAGCATAATTCACTTCTTTCAGAGTAGTGTCACAGTCACACTAAGATATTTTCGTCTAATGAAAGTGACGGGAGCTGTAAACTGTAAAATAGATCTTAGTGATGTAAGTTGTATGGTTCCTCACTAGAAAGGGGCTGGTGTTTCCCAGAAGCATCTTAGCATAAAAAAGATTCTCAAATGGTCGAGAATCCCATCAAAATTATGTAAAGAAAGAAATGACTATTTTTGAAATACAATCCCTTAAAGAGGTCACTAGTGGACCTTAATTGATTAGAGAAATGAAATACAAGACAAGAGGAGGTGCTATAGGAAAATATGAGCTTACTACAAAACAAGACAGTCCAAACAAGCTGCGTCAGGGTTGGAAGGTGTCACTGATTTTAAGCGTAGAGCAGCAGCACTCAGAAGGCATAGGATCTTCATTTTATTAATGCAAACTGCAATATTGCCCGATACTGTGTTATCCTGATATTTAATATCAAATCATTAATAGGACGCTGTAAAAATAAATAAAGTTCAAAATGAACAGAGCGTTGGATGACTAAAATAACTATTTAAAAACAAACAAAAATAAAAAACACTGAGAACACTCTACCGTATCAAGAATATATTACTATATTATTAATAAGTAACAGTACATCCAGAAATCAGTGATGATCAAATCTTGAGGCTGATGTTGAATAAATTAAAAAGTACCTTGTCTGTTATAATATTTAGGCATATATTGTACACCTTATTGGTATAGTCACTGTCACGCAATAACCTCGTATCTCCATTTTTGCTGTTTTTTACCTGGTGAATCTGGCAGCTGTTCTTTACACTGTGTAAAACTTTTATAATGAATGGATCAATAGAAATGCTTCAAAATGACTTACAATAAAACCTTTTTACTTTGACTTGCATTAAGAGTTTAGAAGGTCCTCTCCTTCTCCTGTAAAGTTGCCTTTTTTTGGAGATGAAGGTTTTTGCTTAACAGCAACGATAAGTAAAATCAATGAATATAATCAGCATAAAGTAAATCCAAACTTTTGAATGGAAGAGTGTCTGTAAACAATGTCTTAGAAATAAACATGCATGACAAAAATAAAGCCCAGAAGAAGCCGACCATGATATAAAACACATGAAGACAGAAAAATCTTGTAAAATGTTTTCTTCTTTAATTTATCTTTTTTTTTTTGGTTTCCATTCCCCTTCTGAGATGACCGATTTACAAATAACCCATCCCTCTAAACCCCGCCCCTGGCAAAAAATCCCGCCCCCTAACCACTCATCCTTGTGGAATGGGTTGATATGAGACTACCAAGTCTGGATCGTAACGAGCGAAGAGTCTGGAACCCCACAGTACATAAGAACACAGACTAACACACACACATGTATCCACTCACACACATGTATCCACTCACACACATGTATCCACTCACACTTTCTCACACACTTTCTCACACACTTTCTCACACACTTTCTCACACCACTGAGGACTGAAGTTAGGGACCACAGGTTTACTGCAGATTCACATGGAAGCTAAATTTCCCATGATTCCACAGGCCCGCACGTGAGATCCAAACTGGTTTGAACATGTGGACCCCAGAGAGGACCATCAATGTTTATCTGTCTATTTCTCTTCCTACAAAAAAAAAGTGGATAGACGAAAACCTAGGGGTCGACACAAAAAAAAAAGAAAAGAAAAAAAAAAATCCATATTTAATTTAGACGAGACTGACCCACTGAGCACATACATATTTACAAGCTCCAAAAATAAAAGTAAAATCAATCTTCCTCTCTCTCTCTTTCTCTCCCTCTCTCGCACGCTCTCTTTCCATCTCACCAAAAAGAAAAAAAAACTTTTCTTTTTTTTTATCCAAAATAAAAGTTATGAAAATAGAGGTGATGCAGCAGCAGCAGCAGCTGGCCGCGTGGGTTCTGGGCTGGGTGATGATACGGTAGCATTGCTGTCGTTGGAGGTCACAGTTCGTCCCGGTCCCTGCTGAGGATGGTATAACGCGTCTCGCTGGGGGCCAGCTTCAGGAAGGAGCTCTCTGGAGGTTTACTGGCCACCTCTTTGTTCTCCTCCTGCCAGAGCAGAAATATACACAAATACATTAGAGCAGTTAAACTAATTAAACAGGTCACTGTGATTAAATCACAATTGTGTAACTATTTAATCACATTCATGTGTGTAGTTGACTGTTATTTATCACAGTTCATCTAATAATTTGTGCAGCTATTAATAGCTAATTAATTAGGATTTATCACCATAGCATAATCACTACAGATCACAGTTTGTGTACTTGCTCTTAATCACATTATTTTCTGTGGTCAGTTATGACTAATCACATGAATCTTGATTAGCCACACCGAATAAATCACATTTCGCACAGTTAATCGTTATTCATCATATTTTGTGTAGTTGATCTCGATTTATCACATTATCTTAGGTAGGTGGAAGCAATTACTCATTATTTTGTGTAGTTAATCACGATTAATCACCATATGTGAAGTTATTCATGATTAATCACCATCTATGAAGTTAATCACAGATCACATTTTGTGTATTTGCTCTCAGTCACATTATTTTTTGTGGTCAATTGTAACTAATCATATTAGTCTTGATTAGCCACATCGAACAACACATGTGCAGTTGATTCGATTAATCACATTATCTTAGATAGGTGAGCATAATAAATCACATTGTTTTGTGTGGTAGATTGCACAGCTTAATTGCATTATTTGTGTGTGGAGAACCATGAATAATCACTATTTTGTGTTGCTGACTGTGATTCACCACATAATTCTTGTACAGTTTACTGTGATTAATCACATTCAGTTATATTGCATTTTGTTACAGCTATATGAGAAGAAAATGATCAGTGTTATTTTCAGTAATACGACATTATATAAGAGCACAGGGTTCATATGAACCTAAAGACAGGTGATTTTCAAGATCACACCTACATTGCACAAGCCACCACTCACAGCAGAAGGGAAAGGGGATTTTGTAGATTTGAAATAATACTACTTGTAATGTTCACATTACTTCTTAATGTGTCACATTCAGAGCAAAACATTTAAAATCCGATTTCTGCCACCTTCATCCACACGTAACATCCAGACATTTGGCATGTGCAGAATCTTTCATACAGGAAGTCAGTCTGGCCTCAGAAGCAATCACAGTGGCAATTCTGCAGATGTCAGTGGATCCAGCTCTGGCAGTTCATTTACATATTAGTCCTAATTTAAGAACGCCTGCATGCCTTCCGCTTGGCCTGGATGCTTTTCCATGGCTTTTGACAGGAGGATGTGCTGAGCTTCAGTTTGACGTCTGGGCTAGTTCTTTGATCACACCAAAGCAGACGCAAATGACTGCAAAATATCATCTGACGGTGTGCAGGTACTACAGATAGCGACTCTAATCCTTTAATGACAGTTCAAATGAGGTGGCTATCTAATACAGTCAGAACTTTCTCACAGAAAGAAAAGCAAAACTGTGTTTATGCTTTAATGCCTGAAAGGTCAGCTGATTTTGTAATAATTAGTCCTCAGAAGCTGCAGTTATCACTGGTGATAAAAAAAATGCTGTAATTTGTGACCATTTGTCCTTCATAGCTTAATGAGACAAATGGAGAAATTCCATTGAATAAAGTTGATGCACATCTACACCCATCAGACCCTCATTCCAACCCCCTTGAATGCCATTACATTCAAGTCCTAGCTAATTTCTGACCTGTCCTGGGGTGCTGTCTGTGGGGTCAGGCCCATGGTGGAACTCTCTATGCAACTTTCCGGAGTGAAGGTCCAGCACAAACTGCTTCAGTTTTCCAGGGAGCCTGAAAATGAAAAAGAAAAACACACACACACACACACACACACAATCATGTCTTTGTCTGAAAGCCAGTTGTTTAGATGAGCAAACAAGACGAAAATAAAAGTAAACTTGATGAGCGGCTTTATTGATTAGATAAGTGATCGGGTAAGAGGTAAAGCCGGACAGTCTCCAGAACCACGCGTCTTTAACGAGATAACGACATTGTCTGTCTTGCCGCAGACGCCATGGTAACCCTAACTCCTGGCCAATCAGCAACATCAACCACTGGTAAGAGGTGGGCTGATAAGGCTATGATTGGATAATGGGATACAGAACACAGCGATTGGTTAATGAAACGCGGCGTGTGCTGAATTACGATGCTTTCTGGAGCAAAGCTGCCTTTAGAATATGAATACATTGTAAATCAGACGAACAACCAGACAAAATATCTGGTACTTTTTTTTATTTTTAGCATTAAAACAAAGGCTGCCCTTTTTATTGTATGAACATGGTAATGCAGTATTGTATTGAATATCATCTCTGGACAGTAAAATACACTGTGGTAAGTAGAGGCACACTGAAATTCCATCCACCAACAGTTTGGCTTTCAAGGACATCAATATGAACTCCTTATCTGGGCAGTGAGTGATAATTTACTCAATAACAGAATAAATACTAATAACCTACCAAATAAATACTACGAACCTACAAAAAGGTGGTTTTACATCACTGTGTTCATTAAAACATCTCCAAAGCTCCCCTCATGAGAGTCCAGTAATATTTAGTTCTCATCCAACACCTGGTTTGGTGAATCAGTGTTTAATGATGGTAAATCAGGTGAGCATCATTAACATAGATTTACTACAATCTGGAATAATCTCAACATATTTGAGATAATATTGTAATTCTTGAAACTGTATTTATGTATTTTACTGTACTTATGTTCACCTGCATCTGTCCTAATGGGATCTGTGTGAAGTAACACCCAAATGATTTAAAAACATGATGATGAGATGATTCTTTTGCCTGTTCTGGTCAACACAGAAGTATTCAAAGTATTCACAGAAGTATTCAAAGAGTTTAAGCAGCAGTGTCTTATGGGACTAATTCAAACTCATTCAGAAAGCAGGCAAGCTGCCCACACTTTAAAACAGAATGCCCACTCTGCACAGATCGGCATGTATGTGTGGGCAAACATACAAAAAAGAAAAAAAAAAGAAAAAAAACATAGATTTAAAGCACTGATAGGTTGACCATGGTCACTACAGGTACACTACTGATTCCAAATCACAGCAAGGCAGCAGTGCTTGATACACCAAATGTAGCAGTGGTTTTCCATTTCATTTCAGTGGTAGAAGGTTTTAGCGCAAAAGCTTAGTGATGTAGTAATGGTCACCATCACTATTACTATGTCACTGCTGAGTAAAATCCTCACATTTCAAAAAATCCTTCTTAACATTCAATGGAAGTCAATAAATAGGGATACACAATTATACACGTGCACATGTTTCATATAGCTTCATATAGCTCTTTCAGACACACGGCAGTCAGTCAGGTATGGCTAAAATTAATGACTGAACTAACTAAAAGTTAAGACCTAGAGAACTTTAGGAGTGTGTGTGTGTGTATATATATATATATTTAAATTTAAAGATGGTTTGAGGGTGAAGGCATAATTAGTGTTTAATAGGCAGGTGTCTGCTACTGCAGATAACCTGCAAGGAGGAGAACGGGGCTATAATTATTCTTCTATATGACCCATGCACAATCTTGCGCACACACAAGCTTAATTAAAGAATGTGAGCGAGTGAGACGGGTACTTACGCAAGGTCGCGGAACTCTGGGAAGACATACATGTGGCGGAAACTATCGATGGCTATGACAGGGCAGTCAGCAGGAGTCTTCTGGATGTGCAACAGAGGATGCCGGAACTTGTCACAGTCAGCATGTAAGAAATTTATTGAGCCTAAGAGTGAGACAGAAAATACAGTTTCAACTGTAAATACAGTCAACATGACAGTCATGCAGTCCTTACTCACTGTTGGAATGACCGTCACTGTGAAATTTGAAAATATCAGCCGTCCTTAATGTACATATTTTTTAACTGAATGCTAAATAGATTAAAAAGCAATTCTTTGAACTAATTTGAACTTAGCTGACAGAAAGAAGGCATTTGGGTTGGGAAACTCCTTTGGAAAGGAGCTGGGATTTGGTTGTTTGGACAATGTTAATAGCAGCTAGAAACTAATTACGAATGAGAATTGGAAATCAAAGCATATTGTTCATGGGGAAAGGCAGAATTACTGGGACTAACATGTTGTTGCATTAAAATACATTGTGATTAGTGCACTGAAATTTTGCCCACCAAATCATGACAAACATGGGCAAAAGTAGCACATATAGATTTGATTGAACTGTAAAAAGCAGGCATTTCAAAACAATAGTCAGCAAACAGTCAAATCCAGCAAGTAATGACTGGCATTTTTGTTTAAGGATCTGTTTTGGGTTTGAATGACATGACCCGACTCATTATACTTAGTACGACCAAGCACATGAACTAAAAGGGCTGAAACCCATGAGATTCTTAATCTTAATCATTACAGAGATGAATTGTTACCAAACAATTCAGGGCGCAGTGTTCATTTTGTCTGTTTAAAGTTTGCATGCTTGTTCATAATATATACCCTCATTGATGCCTCAGATAATATCAGCTGTCCTTATCCAAGTTATCCAAATAAAATGGCCTTAGTTGGACAACTCGCTTGTTTGGACCAAATGCTTAAAGGACCCTGTTTACACCTGATCACTTCGAGTGACCAGTTTACACTTGCGAGTCAAATGCTTCTCTGATTAGTCAGACTGAAATCTGATCACTGTGTGGGACGAAATATGCAAAATTACTGATCATGCTGCAATAATTACTGGTATTTTGGTTGTTGGTTGATACCGTGGCTCAAACGCACCTCAGACCAGCTCCTGAAGTGGTCAGCGTGATCAGGTCAGAGATTTGTAAACGAGTGACCAGGTGAAATGTCTTGAGTTAGTAGCACTTTAAAAGGGACAACCTGTTCATTTCGTTACAAAGCAAGCATAATTAGCTCAGTTTAGGTGGACTTGGTGCAGCACAGTAGCTAAAACAGTAATCATTGTATTCTTAGCTAGTTACTGTAGCAGATACACATTAATTTATTGGCACCATGCCTAATGGCAGGTGTGTGCTAGAGGGGTATAAAGCCGTCCAGTATTAAGCTGTGGAGCAGTGGGACTGTGTTCTCCCGAAGGATGGATGGTGCTCCAGTTTATTTTGATAAAAAATGTTTGGGAACCTACAGCTCTATAGACCTAAATAAGTACAACCGACAGTTCCAGATTCTAGATATTCTACTAGTCGCTGCTGTTGGGATCCACTTCATGCTGATCCACTTGAAGCTTCCAAGTGAACCTTCATTTAAAACAGTGTGCAGCATCGCTGTACAAACACAACCTTAGCTCCGCTTGAGCCTTGTGAGTGTATATACACCCCTCTCTCCACACCCATGGTTTGACCCTTGGACTTCTTGACCCCTGTGTGTACCCTCCTCTACATGCCTGCTGTTGGACTGCTGTGTGTACACACCCTTCTCGCTGATCAGCTGGCGAGCCACCTCGTGTTGGAACTTCTCCAGGCTGTCCGTGTCATCCTTCTGATGGAAAAGAATTAGGAATGGAATGCCCTCTTCTGTCAGCTCCTACAAAACACACACAGATACGAAGCTGGGTTTACTACCACGGTTAAATACACAGCACTGTACACAGCTTTAAGAAACCTGAGAAAACGACATGTAAAGCCACTGATCTGGACATTAACTAGGGGTGGAATGTATTTGAAACATTATTTGATTCGATTCACAATGCTGAGTGATTCATTTTGATATGAGTTTCAATTAGTATCATGATGCATAGTACCATAGTATCACATATCACATATGGTACTATGCATCATACCTCTCTATCCCACACCTGGCATTAGACATGGTGCCAATAGGTTTATACTCATCTGCTCCAAAGAGTCCTATTCTATTGGCAATACTTCTCTACAGGGACTAGGCAAGCTGTGTGTGTGTGCATTTGCACATGTGCATCAGCGATGGATGCTTCAAGTATTTTACTTCAAGTAGCTAAATACATTAATTAGAAAGGGAGTCCACAAACAGTTGGACATATAGAGCATTTTAAACAAAATCCAAAGGAAAAATCATGACTGTATCCATGGGCGGAGTGTGGTTCATGACATGGCTGTGCTGGAATGGTTGCTGATTAGTGCTTAGAGTTCCTGCTCTACAAATTAGGACACCCCTTGAAAACGTTTGTAACATTTAAAAATATGGATATTTGATCATCATTTGAACAATATTGAGAGATGGGGGTAATATTCCCCCAACTAATCACAAACAACTGATGAAATGTATTTACAAATCATTTGTAAAATGTAATGCAGTTTCATGTGAGGAAAAAGTTAGAACACACCCACATTTATTATTAGATAAGATGTAAGTATCAAATTTAGAACCAGGTGCAGATCATCAGCTGCAGACAATTAGAAAATGGTTCCAGAGGTTTGTGGAGGAGCCCGTCTTATTTAAACCTCAGACATTTAGACATTCAGTCTGGTTTGCTCCTGATTGTTGAAGTGAGTTGTTAAGATCACCCTGGCCAGATCCAAAAAGCTCTCTGATGCCTTCAGAAAGATCTATGCAGAATTAGATATCGGTCTGATGTCAGAAGGCGTTACATATTTAGTCCTATTTTAGTGTTTAGTGTGCGTGTGTATATATATATATATATATATATATATATATATATATATATATATATATATATATATATATATATATATATATATATAGGCATGTGTTTCCCCAATAAGTTGCTAAGTGACAGAGAAACAGATGCAGCTGTTTGAAACACTGTATGCTAAATCTAAACAACGCCACCGACAAGGAGTGTTAAGGTTGAGATGCATAGATGTGAAGTGCATCCAATGATTAATTATAAATTAACTTCGCATATTTGGTGAAATTACATTTCCACATGCATTTTAAACAGAAATCTTTGAAAAGCTTGGTGTATTGTTTTTGTATCGTCTATATTCCTGTCTATATACCTCTATGTAAATATATTTCATAGTCACAGTTTTGTGGTAATATTTAATTAAATAAATATTAATATTAAATAAATAATGTTTTGTGTGCATTTTTTTGTTGTTGTGGGCACTGTTTTTAAAAATAATTATTTCACTAATAAGTTAATAATAATAAGATTAATAATAATAATAATAAGATTAATAATAAGAAGAAGATTAATATTTATAATAATTAATTTATTATAATATTAATAATTAATATTTTATAATCATACTTTTTAAAACAATTTAAAATGAATCATAAACAAATGTAAATAAATAATTTGGAATTTCAATTAATTATTAAAAAAAATAATAATGGCACCAAACCAAAACAAAGCAGACACATTTCAAGAAGCAAAATCGTTCCTAAAGTTTCATCATCCAAAAGAATCATCGAGGTCAGAGATTTACACCAGTACCACATACTCAAGGGTGGATACACAAACACACACATTGGGGACCCAGAGTGTGGGAAAAGTACACTACAGAAAAGAGGGCTTTTCTTATGCTAATGAGAGCACTGTACGGCTGGACAGCTAACATGCATGAAAGGTTTAACATGAGAAAGAATGGAGGAAAAAAGAACATACTGTACACACTACAACCTGTGGTAAAGAAACAAGCATGAGGAGAGAAGAAACAATGGTATGCGGGTGGGAATGGGGGGGGGAGGGGGGGGGGTGCTGTACCTCTCCATTCTCAAAGGTGATCTCTCGAACAAGGGGCACACACTTGTCCTGTGCCCAGGCATAGATGAGATCAAAGTTCGTAAGTGAACCTAGGTATACCATGTCAGGAACACTCTCTCCTATTGGCTTATAGATAACGTTGTCACCACTGAACCGCTCAGGCTTGGACACCTCACTGAAAGACAGAGAAAATATATGTACTGTTAAAACACATCTACATGATTTATCACACAAAAAAAAAAAATAGTTGAGATCTTAGGTGGTAGTTTGAAGAACAAAGCTTGGTTCCAGATTTCTTCTAGATGGCCCCAGTCAGCATGTGGGTGTGCTAAATTTCATGCGCTTCCAAAATCATTAAGCACTGATTAACCAAACCAGGTAATGGATGATAACTATAAATAATACTAGACTCATATGACACATATGCCTAAAACCACATATATAACCTTTATAAGCATATATATCTCTACTCTACATTATCAGTTTCTTTGGTTTTACTATTTATAGTTATGTTGCCACATACACTATTTATAGTGTATGTGGGAAATTACCATTTGCCTTGTATTTCATAAGCCATGGACAACATGTCCCCTAAATTCCAAATAAAAAGATTGCTATTTACAGCATCTATTTACAGAAATGACACCTGCTCAAAACAACTGCTGAAATAATGCAAATTCATTATTAAATAATTATAATGCAAAGCATTTATTATTTACACAGTGCTAATATTTGAACTTTGAGAACATTCAAAAATCACTACGGTAAAATAACCTTGACTGCCAATCACAGCTTTCATGTCTTGGCAGGCTCTCCTCTAGTCTCTCACATTGCTGTTTGGTGACTTTGACATTCATTCTGTGCAAATTCAGGCAACTCAGCTTTGTTTGTTAAAATGCCTGGAATAAAATGCTTTCCATACATGTAGAGATACACTTTCACTTTAATCAAAAGTAAATGATTAACATTAGATCATTGCATAAAGTTGGATCAAATGAATGGCATTAGGTATCCTGACACACAAAGAACATCTGGGAGGGTCAGGATGGTTGCCACTAATAAATCATATGTTGGGCCAAATATATATATTTCCTTATAATTTGATCCAACCTAATACAATGATCCAATGTTAATCATTTACTTTTGCAGGTCAATCTTAAGCCACATCATTCTGAAGGTATGCCCGATCACAAGGCATAATCACAAATCTTAAAATGGTATTTTGTTAATATTGGACAACCCCTATTTGCTTTGAGCAAGAAATAAATTATGGCTTGAGTGCTGAGCTCTCTTACCCAAACGCAGCCATGAAGACGCAGTCATCTCGCAGGATGTTGGCCACTTTTTCGTAAGTATGGTAGTTGTCTGAGTTCTTCTGCTCAAAGTAGCCTATAATGGTTCGTTTAGACCTCTGAGAGAGGGAGAAAGGATGCAAGGATTAGAAAGCTTTAATAATGGCTATTTTTAATAATACCTTTGAAAAGAACAGAACATTACATAAGGCATTTAAGTAAAACAGTGTAAAGCTCAACAAACACCAAAACAAAAACATTTAATTCCCTTCCCGTTTATTTGGCGAGCATTCCTTTGTACCACGGTACCCCGGCGTTAACCTCCTGTTAAACACACCCGGCTTAAACAGTGCTTAAAGGTGTGGCTCACCAAAGACACAAGCATACGCAATGTTGCCCATACCCCAAACATCGTGAATGTGATTCTTTGGTGAAATAAGCTTGCAGCTCCTATACAAATCTAAAGAAGCAAACTATCAACACCAAATGCACTATATGTCCAAATGTTTGTGGACACCCATTCTAATGAATGCATTCAGGCAATCCTATACTTTTGACTTGTGTGTGTGGGGTGACAATCCAACATCCTGACCTCAATCAAATCCTCACAGCAATGCTCCATAACAGAGCAGAAATCATTCGCTGGACAGTAGAGTTTTACTCAAATAAAAGCAGAAACACACAATTTATTTTGGAAGATAAATGAGCAGGTGTCCCAATACTTTTGTCCATAGCGTACGTCATAGTGCATGTCTAAGATGCTCGACTAAGTGTGGGCTGATCAATTCTCTTTTCAGTATGGGAGCTCCAAAGTTGCACCAATGGGTGAGGTGTGTGTGTGTGTGTGTGTGTGTGTGTGTGTGTGTATATATATATATATATGGTCTTAACACATGGATGAACTGTGTGTGAATGCATGAGTGTGAACTCACATCTACTTTGGTGACATCTTCCAGGCTCTGGATCTCTGAGATAGGGTCCACTTTCTGCTGGCGAATGAAGTCTGCGATGGCAGTCACTGACCTTTGACCTCTGTACTCCCTCTTCATCATCATCCCATTCCTAAAAAGCTTCAGGGTGGGATACTTACTGATCCTGTAGCGCTGTGCTATATCAGCTAGAGAGAACAGAAGACCAGCATCTACTTGAGTACATCTTCTAACACAAAGTAATACACAAAGTAACATTGGAAAATACTACTACTACTACTACTACTAATAATAATAATAATATATTTACATAATGTTTATATATAGCTATTCTCATTGTCATGGTAACATATATAAGTGCTAGGGAGTAAAAACACTAGACATAAAACCAAAGTTCAAATCCCTTTATTTTCCAGGCATTATGGTTTACCCTGGGACCAAAACACAGAGATTAGAGTTCTTTAATCCATTTAATTTAAATAGAAATCACACAAAAAAATACCATTTTATGATTATTTTAGTTTTTCAGAATAATTTGTGTAAAAAAAATATATCCATAAAAATCATTGAGATCATTGGCAAAAATAATAACAATAATAAAGGAAATGACCTGTCCAACATTTTCAATGTCGATTCCCGCAGTGTAATCTATGAACGGGTGTATGCAAATACCTTTATTGTTATTGATACTCAGACATTTGCATACACCATATGTTCAAATGTTTGTGGACATGCACAAGATGCACAGATACAGCTTATCTAGTACATGTAGAGTAGTATTGCAAATAAGACTCTCTGGAACAGATGAAATAGTTTTCTTTGCATATCACAGTTTAGAAAGCTGGGTTCAGAGTACAGGGTCAACTATGCTACGGCGCCCCGTGAATAAGAGGGTTAAGGGTCTTGCTCAGGGACCCAAAAATGGTCATTTAGTGAAGGGTAAATGGTGAAGGGTAGTGAAGGGTAATGGTAATGGTGGGTAATGGTGAAGTAATGGTGGGTAATGGTGAAGGGTAGTGAAGGGTAAATGGTCATCTATAGACAGGCCTTTACTTGGTCTAAGGGGAACCCGCTGTTTCTCTACTGAAAAGAGCACAACAGTGCTGGCTGGTGTTTGGCCGGTGGCTTCAAGATAAACAGTAGCAAGTTTCATACGCACTGAAGGAAGAGGTAAATTGACCTCCCACTCAATTACTATTACTATATTGTTTGAGCTGACTTGTGAGAAATACACATGTAGTGACCTACATTGTGAGCGGTCTGTGATTGGCTATTAGAAAAAGGCGTTTTTAGAAACAGTCCCACAGACGCTTTGTCTGACTAAACAGTGATCAGCAAGCAGACGTCTATTCGTCTTTGTTCAGCTATATGAGAAATGTTAGTGAAAAGGGGGCATTGCTCTTGGTTATTTGAGGCGGAGTGTGAGCGAGAGGGGAAAAGAAAAGAGAAAATGAGAACTGGGGAGCGAGGGGCAAGAGAGGAGGGGGTGCGGGGGGGTGGAGATAAAAGCGAACCCCATACTGGGGGTTAAATACTGCAGAGCTCATTGGGAGGAATCTAAGTCTCTCTCTCTCTCCCTCCCTCTCGTTCTCTCTCACACACACACACACACACACACACACACACACACACACACACACACACACACACACACACACAGTAGGGTATCTTTGAGCTGCCTTCACTTCACAGAAGATGCAGTTTTGTCATTAAACCATCAAACACTTTACAGGTCATCAATAATTCTGTTTAATTTATCTGAAAGGCTAAGCTGGTGTGTGCGTGCGTGCGCGTGCATACTCACTATGTTGGTCACAGTCCACCCGAGCGAACACCACCTGCGATGTGTCTGGATACTCCTCCCTCACCACATTAGAGGCTTCTTCAAAGATAGGGTGCAGCATCTGACTGAACCGACACCTAAACACACACACACACACACACACACACTTACATTAGACCATCAAAGCTTTAAGACAAAAAAAAATGAATACATATGCATGCACATAAAAACCACATAAGAAGCAGTAACCCACCCTTGTCTTTAGTATGACCAATATGAACACAGGGCTGATACAGGTACAGAAGGGCTAAAACGTCAAAATATCAAGAGCAACTTAACTTCCTGTTAGTGATCATAATGGACTACAGCTGGCAGATTTGATATGCCCACATAAAAAGGGTTTGTTTGACAGCACTCATTGGATTGGCCGACACACAGTACAATAGAAGGCAAACAGGTAATTTCAATAAGGTGCACTTGCGCAGGAAAATGACCTCCAGGACCTTAACTGCCCACCCCTGAAGTACTGTGAGGCCATGATGTGCAAGAAGACCCAAACTGCCACTCTCAGCTGAGGGGACATTGGCGTGGATGGTCTGCATGGTTTTGCTGCCAGTGGAGCTGGCTCATTGCACAAGTGGATGTACTAATGAAGGAGAAGAAAACCTTGCACACTACACATCTGTGTCTGAGTGTACAAGTCTACTCACCAGTCTGCATAGAAGTTGACTAAAGCCACCCCAGCATTATCTGTGGAAGGACAAGGTTTATTTGGTTAGACTGATGTAATGACCATGCACCACAGAATGACCTGCTAAACTGCCACCTCTGTAGTTTACAGATGAGCAGTGCGCACACAGACAATCAGAATTGGCCAGTTTTTGCTCCAAAATGGCCATCAGCCAATTAGTTTGTAAAGGATTTAGAATGGGCCAAACAAAACAATCAGTGAATCTATCTAAATTATACATTTTACTGTTTAAATAGTTCATCCAGTCACATCTGTGCACTAAGTGCATTTTAAAGCAATTCAATTTGAACCAATGGTGAAATATGTGATTCCATAATGCACCGAAATAATTCACTGAGGTCAGAGGTTTACATGCCCATGCATCCCCATCCACACCCAGACCCACACCCACTACTTACTAAGTATGTCGTCAATGTTCCCCGCATCCAGACTGGTAATCTCTGCCCGCACTGGAGTGTACAGTCCGGTTACCTGCCAAGCACAGAGCAAAGACAGGAAATGACACAATCCCTGATGAAGCCTCGCACACAGGTTCACACTGACTCACTGCTTATAAGTATAGGAGTATATCAGCAGCACTGCTGCAATAATTCTACAGCTTTAAGGCATTTCTTAGAGGTTATATACAAAGTCCAGCCTCCGCTTGAGTGGAGTGGCTCCACTACAGTCGTACTTGGCTATCCTTGAGCCTTGACAACATACAGAATTGAACATTAATGCATTAATGTACATAGGGGTGGGCAATAGACCAAATTAGAATGTCCTTCAGTCCTAAAAACATATAGGACTGCAGTATGTTCAGGTGGATAGCTCACATTCTGCCAGCATTTCCCAGCTTTCAGCTGCAGGAGTACTGAACCCAGCGAGGGAAAGTGAAAGTACCACGTTTGCCAATATCACAGTATTTACAACAGTGCATCTATATTGTAAAACTGTGAATATTTAATACAGAAATGATATTTACTGCAGTACTTACTTGAATGTATAATTTACAAATAAATGTTAATATCTTTGAAATGAGAGCAATATGCACATTTCATTTCTGACCCAAACTGACAATGCTTGTAGGTGCCATGAAATATCTGTATGATTCTGATATTACTGTGCATCCCTATTAATGTTGTTTATGGAAATCATGCAAATATGCCACCAACATCTATGCAAAATAGGTACAGTCATCTTGCAGCTCACCTACCTGCAAAACAGACCACTCAGCACCTGCTGTGCTCTACCCCACTTTCACAACCACCTAAAAAAAGTGCTCTGCTGCAAACGCTGGTGTGATAACAGTTTATCGAAAGATCAATAAAGCAGTTAGAGGCTAAACTCACAATTAACAGCTCTCGGTTTGGCAGTCACAGCATGTACCTATCAGTGGCTAAATTAACACAGTTTCGTAAGGTCTCTGACATCATCCCTGAGCTGTTGTAGAAGACAAAAGTCTAAGAATACAGGTCCAGAGTCTGTATGCGCCATCAATTACTAATTTAACCACAGAGTATAAAAACAGACATTTAACAGGCACCAAGTCATTCTTCCAGTACACTATACCTACTAGGCCCAATATGCCACTGGCAAAAACCTCCTAAAGCAAGTCTTCACTTGTGAAAACCATGGTCAACAGTGCCCACTGACATCTGGGTTCTGTCTATCAGAGGAAAGGAGGCTTTAGTTAATCACGCAGCCATGCTCACATCACTTAGCTTTTGTGATTTTTGGGGTTTGATCTTGTCATGGGGTGGTAGAAGACGACGCCCGCGGTCCTGCTCTGGTGAAAGAATTAAACCCCCTCTTTGTGATTTAGGGTGGCTCAACATTGCGATATGCGGTTTTACTGTCAGTTTATGTACAGTATATGTACTCAATTTCCCAGACTCCTCTGCTTGCTCACGTAACCACTCTGGACAATCAGGACAAAGCCTGATCGCTGGAGTTTTAGGAGTCGCCCCTGAAGCTCATCAGCTCCGCTGCTTAGGCTCTCCCCACACAATGACTCTTTACACAGTATTCCTGGCCTTCCCCTGTGCATCTCCTGTGGGTTTGCTTGCTCCGTTTTGTGTACCAACCTTTATATGTTTAGACTCTTTTGCCCCGTTTTGTCTGCCTTTTATACCCGATTCTCATATTGTGATTTTGATTCAGCTCCAGAGAGATCAGCCCAGAGAGATCAGCCCAGAGAGATCAGCCCAGAGAGATCAGCCCAGAGAGATCAGCCCAGAGAGATCAGCCCAGAGAGATCAGTCCAGAGAGATCAGCCCAGAGAGATCAGCCCAGAGAGATCAGCCCAGAGAGATCAGCCCAGAGAGATCAGCGGAATAAAGGCAGAGGTCATTGCCTGTCCAAAATCTTTTTTTGATGGTTGACTCATTCACTCGCTCAGTCTTCCACCTCCAGCGTCTCTGAGTGACTGGTTTCGTCTGCTCATGGACATGACTCTTCTATAGTTGAAGCTCAGCGAGCAGGCTTTGTCTCTCAAATTTTGCATAGTTCCTCATCTAAACTATTGAAGCTGCATTTGGTTTTGGGACCAGAGCACCTGCCGTTGTCTCCATCTTACAAAACGAAGAAAACAAACACAACAGTGTGGCGGTTGCCTGCAGTTGCCTGCGCTTCCCTGTGGTTCGCTTGTTAATAGCGTGATATTGTGAAAGTGCAGTTATCATGACAGCCCTAGTAACTTGTCCACCTGGAAACAGCAGCTCTAATTTAGAGTGTAAGCTTGTCAGGTTCTACAGGAAACCTAGGATTCTGGTGAGTGAAGTGAACTTACTCCCCCTAAACGGATTACACTGTAGAGAGGTTTGTGGCAGGCAACCAGAATTCTTGGAGTGGAGTCCCACAGGTCTCCAATCTAGGGTTGGTTTCTTTCTCTTTCTCTACAGTACTGCTTCATTACTCTGCTCACGACTCCTTTAGCCTTGGTGACTCAACTGTAACTCATAGAAACTTTCCCTTTGTATTACAGGAGCATCCATGCCGTCACTGCACGGTTCTGCAATAGCTTTGTCCCATAAGCAGTCAGACTTTTAAACAACAGAGACTGACCTAAACCCCACCCTCACCCCCCTGACCCATAGCATTTTAACCTGTCTGCATCCTATTTATATATTCCATACTTTACCACCTCAGTACCTGCTGTGTTTCATGTGCATTATAAACTCTCTGCATATAATGTCACAGAATGTTACATTTCTATGCACCTTATTATCAATACCTACCTGTTAATTATCAATTAGCAATCTGTCCTGTACTGTATTGTTTTTGTTCTCGTTTTGTTCTATGTTGCACCCTTGTTCTGGACAAAACGTCATTTCTTTTCACTGAGTACTGGAACAGAGCTGAAAGGACAATAAAAGCCTCTTGACTTGACTAAACTGCAATAAACTAGAAACTCCGGAGCTACTGTAGGTTCAGAACTATGCAAATGTAAAGTTGCAGCTCCTGATGATCATTTTGAGTACCAAGTTACTTTTACAAGGTACAGTTGCTTCTTAATATCACAAATGAGGTTTTCTATTTTTCAGCACAGAGCACTTTGTAAAAGAGGCCTTGATCTAAATAAAGGTTCAGTTGGAGTTGTCATAAATTTACACACTTGCAGAATGTGTGAGGAAGAGAAGGATGAAAAACTCAGGAACTCCTTGACACAAGACAATTTGCTTAAGGAGCAGCTCAAATTTGCCTAAGGATGGGTCGTATACTGGTCATAAAACAGAGGTAGTGGCTGAACCTCATAACCGCAACACTGCTATTCCTAATCATGACGCTAACCCAGAGCAAATCCTGTTACACTCTTTGACAAAGCAGGTCATCATAAATCAGCATTAACTGCATTTAAAGTATTTAAACACCCTTTATTCTAAATAATGAATTAGACTATTTCTACCACACCCACTAACAAGCTAACATGTAGATTGGATCAGAACCGGCAAATACTCAGCATTAAGGTCTCAGGTTAGATCACAGGGCAAAGACCCAATCACGTTCAGCGTAGGATCCCAGCTTTCAAAAATGCTCTTACTACTGCTAGAGCTGCCCTAGTCAACTGTAAGTGTTGTTAACGGGAGAAAGCAACCACCCTGGCTGAACAAACGTCCAGATCGGAATGCCAAGCTTCATGTATCTAGGTTTCCTTGGCTTTTCAGGTTTCCGGACAGGTTTGGATGACGTGAAAAGGCATTCTTCAGAGAGATCGAATGCACTGCGAATGAATTTAGCTGGATTAACGCAGAAGAACACTACACGTCTATACACACACACAGTGCCAATTACAAAGCTTGTTGGAGGAGGAATAACGGCCCACTTTTGATTGTTTGGGCAGGGTCCTGTAGATCCAGTGCTTCAAACCACGTTGCAACTTTGGTGTCTTGACACCACCATCATGCATGGAGTGAAGTCCATACTCTGCTGAGTTCTGCTGAGTGAAAGAACTTGACTGCCCTGCAGTCTCGACTTCAACCCCATCAGACATGTTTGGGATGGATAAGAAGAAAGAAAGTTGTTAACCCACTATGTGGAATGACATGGATGTACACATAGATGCATGTTGTTTGGGTGTCCATCTACATAAAACGAGACCAAGTATCTCAATGTGTTCCTTAGCTGAGAGTGAGCCTGTTGACCCTTTAAGAAAAGGCCTACTGAAAAGGATCTAAATCACCAGAAAAAAAACAGATTCTAACTCACACACACACACACACACACACACACACACACACACACACACACACACACACACACACACACACACAGTCTGCAAGCCATATGGCCGGCCCAGCCATAGTGTTGGCAGCCAGTGAGCAGCACTGCTTAAATTCATCAGCTAATCTCACAGTGCGCTCAACCCTCCCACTGCCACCAAAACATAACACAGCTACATATGAGCTGATCCCTGGCCTAATCCACAATCCACACACACAGCCAGTCCGCCCAAAAAATTCACACGGCGAGAAGAGCAACAAACACCCCTCTCAAACCGCCTCTCTACAAATAAGCAGAATAATGTCAAACATAATGAGTACTAATGAGTTTTGACAGAAACGGCTGAAATGCAGCCTCACTGTTCTGAGAAACACAGGCCTGATGACCGACTCTGAGCATAGCAACCCTGATTCATGCTCAAGTAGTGACCATTCTGACCAGTTTTAAGGGTACAGCAGGTAACAACCAAGGGTGGATAGTTCCTATTGCTCACCAGTTTACATTCTAGCCACCAAAAATCCAGATCCTGTGGCCTGAGGGGTCACCCCGCTTTCAGATCTCTCTGCTTATTTTCCCTTCAAACAAACCAGCAGACCAGAACATGAATTCTCACACATTCACAAACATCCACCATTGTTAAAAAAAACAAACACTTTTCACCCTCCCACGCCAGACCAGGAGCCTGTGTGGTCACATACAGGACTAGCTGCAACAAAACACACTTTATAATGTTAATGTTACCCCCAATAAAAGCTAAGGTGAAAGATTCACTCTAAACTCAGAGCACTTGTTGCAGCCTACCATAAGGGCTGGATTACAAAAAATATGGGTTTATGGTTAGTGAAGAAAATTATGATTAACATGGGAGGGACTTCATTAGCAAAGAACTGGAAGAACGTGAAAGGAGCTCAATGAGTTTTATGCACAGTGACATAGAAACCTTGTATCTCCAAAAATGAAAACTTTACACTTTTCATATTCCAGGTCATTCTGGAGCATTTCTATTGGTCCAGCCATCATGACATTTTTGACACCGTGTGCTTAAAGAAAAGTCTTCAGATGAGTTTTGAACTATGGTAAAAAAAACATCACGTATATCGTGTATCACGATATTTTAGGACATTTGCAATACACAATATTTATTACAACACTTGTAATCAGACTAAATAAATCATTAGCCACAGATTCTTAAAAGCCACTGTTCAGACAATCTTCTATTCTGAACACAGTGATTTTATTCAACATCCACTGCTCTTCATCTAATTAAACCAGTCTAATCACACTGTTATTAATAAAACATGCAGCTGATCAGTGTTCTTTAAGCACTACCAATAATCTCAATATGCTTAGAAAAGCATGCTGTGTACCACAATAAAATGTATCAACATACAATAAAATGTTGTCATACTGCCCAGCTCTAATTCATACAAATACAATTCTGTTATATCACTCTACAGCTCAATTCAACTCTATGCAGTCCACATATTTCATTTACTTTCAGGGACAGTTCTGTATCTCTTCGCTTGCCCAGAAATGCACGTGTAAAGCATGTCCTTTAGGGTTGGCTCAAAGCGCACATTGCACTTCCTGACTGTAGGAGGAGTCCAGGAGCAAGAACGACCAATGCTTTAAGCAGCTAAATACGATTTGTTGAAGTCAGATTTTCTCATATTTCCACATCTGTTGCCCAAAGCATGTGCAAATACACTGATTAGGAAGGGAAATACTGAGTAGGCCAGTCATGTTTATGAGCTGGGATATTTAGCATTATCTATTGACACTACTGCTGTGTTTGAAAGAAAAATAAATGAAACAAACAAATGAAATCCTATCTGTGCGAATGCATCCTGAACCATGAATAACATGATTCCTATCTGAGAGAAATCTGATGTCATGTGACCGTTTACTGTTCAAGCTGCAGGAAAAACAAAAAAACTGCTCTGCCCGAATCAGATATACTAAAAAAATCAGACCTGACTGTCTAAGCCAAGTGTAGAAACAAAGGGGTAGGAATTGTCAGGTTGAGGGCAACAGCATAGAGATACACAGAAGCGAAGGTTTTAACAAGGGTCTTCATAAGTGTGGTGTGTCCTCGATTCAGTTTGTGACCTTTACCCCTGAGGGCCCAGTTCGCCTCTGATAAGTGGTCTCTGACAACATGCAGTACTGGATCCCGCTGTATGATCACTAGTACAATGTCTTAACACGTTCCACTGCTCTGTTACTTTTTCTGCTGCGGAAGCAGAGCAGTGAAAATGACAGTGAAATGGAGCACTTCACTATCATGAATATCTGAGCCAAGTGTACAGTGCAGACAGATGAGCAAGGAAAGCTGTTCCACCAGTGTCAGCGATTACACAAGCAAGGAAGCAGTCAAGCACATTTACACAGGCGTCCAACAGGTCAGCATTTCTGGAATCCTAAACAGCTCTGTCCATGTTAGGGGTAGAAATGAAACGGCTTAGACTTGTGAAGGACATGAAGGCACACTGTTTGTGTGCGCTTAGTCATGTAGGGGCCAGTACATACAGTAGGTACTGCAGGCATCAGCTAAAGTGGAGCATAGTGTCAGGTCATACAGAGTGCACATACATACATACATACATAGGGCCTGAATGCAGAAGACATTTGATAAAAAAATATAAGATTTTTTATTAAGTGAGCGTACTCCAAGTTTTACCTCTTTTCTAATACAACTGAAACTGATTTTTTCAAGCTTTTTTTTTTAAGTTTACATTTTGTAACTCTAAAATGAGTTATTCTGAAAAGAAGAACTCTTCCAAGTAGGTTGTTAACTACTTAAACATTAACAGCCTACAGGAACACCCAGCTACCAACATCACACAGTGAGAGTGTGTGCTGTGTCAGACTAGAGATGGCTCAGATCAGATGCCTATCTGTAGCTGAAACTGCTGGCTCACACCATCTAAACCCACCATCAGAGAGCCTCAAAAAGGTCATAGTGGGCTACTTATTATTGCATCCATTGGCTGATGCTTTCTTTTCTAGATGTTTAACACCTTATTTGAGTAATGTAGTGTTACTGGTTCTCGAATTAGTCCTGATGGGGCCAATTTTGAGGCCAAAAATGCAAGGAAAAGGCCCAGAAGCAGTTTAACAGGCCTTTTTATAACCCTGTTATTTTTACTGATCTTCCTTTACGGTGGGCTCGTAAATAATTTGATGAGCACTGCTTTGATCAGCTGGTTTACAGCACTGCAACAGCTCAGACACAATTCTCATAGCACAGCTTTGTTTTTAGCACTGTAACAATTCTCTATAACGTTTGTAATTAATCCAGACTTTAACTGGATAGTGCTGATACCCTGTTTAGCCATGTGTGGTAGCTAGCTGAAGAGATGAGCAGTACAGCCTCTTTTTAAGTGGCTTTTGCGTTTTACCACATCACCAGCTTTAACTAGGACTATCAGGGCTTTCGTTGGTAGGCTGGGGGTATGTACATTTCAGAGGTGTAGGTAAAATACGCCAAAACAGTTTTGGGGTTTGAGAATTGGCCTGTTTCACAGCTCTGTTTTGGTCAGGCTAGACTTTCTTTTTAGTGAAGACACAGTGTTCTAACTAATGATACATTTAACACATTCAGAACACGCTACTTTTACAGTGTTGACTGCTTTCTTTATATTATATTTGCTTAACATGAGTGTAAATAAAAAATAATTCATGATCTCATGTAATATTCCATATTTGAAATAATTAAATGATCTCTTAATTAAGCCCCAATAGAGAAGCTTAAAGAACTACACTGCCCTGCCAGCAAAGGCCCATGCTGACTTTACTTCACGCTGCAAAGAGTAAACCAGTTCCGGGTCGCCAGCCAATAGGATTCGGCCACAACAGAGAACTCCACCAATCAGCGCCTTCGTCGTTGCGGACACGGAGTGCATCCCTAAATAACTCCCTAGAAACTTGGGTTATGTATGAATATTGGGTTTGCTGGTAAAATAATGGAGCTATTTTGTCAAGAACACACACAAAAAAAGAAACACGATCAGATCTTATAGCTGAATAAAACGAGTTCCTTTGCTGAATGAATCGCCCAGGAGAAAGTTTCAGGGTTTCCTCCAGGTAGTAACGTTACTCAGCTGAATACCGACACTGACTATAACCACAAACAGACGACCTGTGGTGCACATTTACTGCCTGTATAATCCACGACGTGTAAAGCCTTGTTCACACTCTGCAAACACAGTCTTCCTTCATCCGGGTTGAGTTATGTTAGCTAACGTTAGCTAGCTAGCTGATTCTCTTCCTCGATAAATTGGCTTTAGCTTAGCAACTTCGCTCTTATACCATTAAATCCCACCACAAAGTCCCACCGCTTTTCCAGCTACAGATCTAAACCGAAACACATGCAAACACATGTTTTAGACAATGCCTGAACCCCTGACCCAGTAACATGGGCAGCTAGCTAGCTAGCTAGCTAGCAGGCTGGCTAGCTATCTATCTAGCTCATGCCATGCATTTTGAGAAGCTCAGCTATCTAGTTGACTTATTGCAGGACGTTTTCATACAATAGTTAGTTAACCAGATAGGTAACGAAGCTAGCTAACTACCTAGAACTGTGGTTCCCAACCCTGGTCCCGGAGGACACACTGTCGTCCACATTTTAGTGTTTACCCTGTTCCCAATACACCTGATCCAGCTAATCAGGGCATTAATAAGCTCGTGTTGAGTTGAATATGGTGTGTTAGAGCTTGAAACCACAACAGTGTGTCCTCCAGAGCCTCTGATCTAGAACCTTGTAGGCTGTAGCTAGCTAAGTGCCTTAGTAAGACATCAGCCACAGTGCAGTATAGCGATGTTAGCCCGGTTAGCCGAACTGCATGGGGTTTAAAGAGGGCTGGCTGCAGCTAACTAGTCGGCACGGAAGCTCTTAAGACAGACAGAAATGATGTACAGTGCCTCAAGTGAATAACGAGCCAGATCATCAGTTTCTGAGCACGTTAAATTGCTGTTAAATCGCCCCAAGTCGTGGCATCCATCTAAACTCCTGGCTAGCGTACAACGCTAGCTCGCCACAGTAGAAGAAGTCGCTCCACCGGCTGAAGTGACCATCAGTGCGCCGCTACTCACCAGGAGTAAGGTAAAGTAGTGGAGTTCGTGGGCAGGCATAAATGAAGTTAATTTCATCGTACAGTGGAGCTGATTGAGGTTATGATGTTGCTGAATGTCTTCCCAGTCTCTCGACACCACCTCCTCTCCTCTGCTGCAAGGAAACGGCGGACGGTTCGTAGAGCTGACTTCGGCACCGAGAGTGAACTCCGGCTGCGCGAGGGTGAACATGGGAAGTGTAGTCCGTTAAGAAATGTTTCTGAGTCGACGAGGAACGAGTGAAACTACAATTCCCAGACGGCCCCGCGGCCCGGAGCACATAGTTATACGGTAGTTGTAGTTTTTGTTTTTAACATGCAAGTCTCCAGATGTGTTTTTAGGGAGAAGGAAAGTTTAGGAACGTATTGTTTGCATGCAGCGCTTTTCCAGAGCTTATAGAAAACTGTTAAGACAGCGGAGACCCAGCGATTCTTACACAGTGCGCTGAAGGATGTGTGAAGTCCGATGGACGTAAATAAAGGACTGGATTGCATCTTGAATTAGGTAAGTTGCATCACCGCCCAGGGAGTTATTCACTTTTTCGAGACGAACTTTCAGTTGACTTCTTTCCTGACTTGTACAGGGAAGTCCACAGTATAGTTTTTAAGGTTGTTAAAAGTGGCTGGTGTATTTCTTAGAGTCTGTGTGTTTACACAGCTATCCGTTATCAGGCATTGTACAAGGCTACTGATTGACGTTACCTACCCTGTGCAGTGATTCGCAGTGGACTGCATAACATCAGATGTGATGGTACATAGATATCTAACAGTTAGACCATAGAGATTAATATCAGGTCGTAGATTTCAACTGTAGGTTTACTGGGTCTGATCAGTGGGAGACATTGGGCACCTATGGGACAGTATGCTGGGACCCATGTCATAGGCCCTGGATGCTGAAGTCATTTCTATATTAAAGTTCACACTGATCTTTAGTTTTCTCATTTACTGAGCACATCCTTTTGCTTATTTCAAAAAATAAATAAATAAATATTGTAGCAAGCTTGAGCTGACTGATGGCCCAGGCTGGGGATATCCACTCTAACTGAACCATAGAAAGTCATAATAATGAGCACAATAATAAGCTTGGATACATGATGGGACTGACGCAGCATCATTATTAACACCAAGCTAGACAGTAGTAGATATATAAGGTGTATATATATATTTTATATATAAAAAGGTACACACAGACACCCAGAGCAGTGGGCAGCCAACTCCAGCGCCCAGGGAGCAGAGAGGGTAAAGGGCCTTGCTCAAGGGCCCAACAGTGGCAGCTTGCCAAGCCCGGGAATCGAACCCACAACCCTGTTATCGATATCCTGGCGCTCTAACCGCTGAGCCACCACTGCCCGCTATATATATATAAATATATAAATAAATATGATGTAGGTGATCTTGTTTAACATCATACAAGTGGGTTTTAACCCTAGTCGTGTTGTCGTGTCTGATCAGTAGGATACATTTGGCACCTGTGGGACGGTGTGTTGGGACCCATGTCATAGGCCCTAAATGCCAAAGCCATTTCTACAATAAAGTTCCCACTAAACCTTACATTTCTGATTTAGAGAGTATATCCAGTTTTAGAAAAAGTACACAAGCAGGTTTTAGCTGATAGTTTTTGCTGATTTAGCTGAACCCCAGAAAGTGAAGAAAGAAATGAGCTAAGATAGTAATAATGAGCATTATAATGAGATATGAGATGAGACTGATAGCATAGATAGCAGTAGATAGTTGTCAATAATGTTGATTAATATTGTTCAAGTTGTAGATTTTAACCATAGTTCTTTTATGTCTGATCAGCAGGAGACATTTGGCACCCTTGGGACAGTATGCTGGGAGCCATGCCATAGGCCCTGGATGCTCATATGTATATTAAAGATTCCCACTAAACCTTACCTTTTTGATTTACTGAGCACATCCCAAGCTAGATATTAGTAGATGAATAACGTGTAGATGATATTGTTTAACATCATACAAGTTGTAGATTCTAACCTTAGTGGTGTTGTCATGTCTGATCAGAAGGGTACATTTGGCACTCGTGGGACAGTGTGTTGGGACCCATGTCATAGGCCCTGCATTCTAAAGCCATTTCCCACTTTTCACACTGATTTATGGGTATATGCAGTTTTTGAAAGATTTCATGAGTAAGTTTTAGCTGATATTTTTAGCTCTGACTGCACCACCAGTTCCACTGTAACTGAACCCCAGAAAGTCGTAATAATGATCATTATAATGAGCTTGGATACAGTGCTGTGAAAAAGAATTTGCCCCAATTTTCTATCTTTGCATATTTGTCACATTTAGATGTTTCAGATTATGAAAATTATTTTAATACTTAAATAATAAATAATTATTTTAATTATTTTAATATAATCAAGGCAACATGAGTCAACTTACATTGCAGCTTTTAAATGACCATTTCAGTTATTGAAGAATAGATTCATTTACACCTGTATAACCTGTGTGACCCCTAAACCATGTTTGCCACCCTTGGCAGTAACAACTGCAACCAAAGATTTGCAATAGCTTGCAACTACATTTACATTTAAGGCATTTAGCAGACGCTCCTATCCAGAGCGACTCACAAAAATGCTTCGCTGTTTACTCAGAAAGTACCCGTAGCTGGTTTGTATAGACTAGGATCCAAAAGAGACCCTCAAGCTAGATGCTGCCAAATACAAAAGTCAGTATGGATACCTAAATAAACAATACTGCACATACTAAGATCAGTGCTGATTTAAGGACTCTTGACAGAGATGGTCTTCAGTCTGCCTTTGAAGACAGCAAGTGACTCCGCCAATCAGACACCCAGGGGAAGTTTGTTCTTCGCTGGCAGGACAGAAAACAAGTCTGGATGCTTCTTGGTGTTTCTTGGGTCTTAAATGATGGTGGGTCGAGACAAGCCATACCTGAAGCTCAAAGGGCTACAGGGGTACAGAGCGGGTTTTGACCATTGCCATCAAGTACGGAGGGGCTGGTCCTTTCTTGGCTTTGTAGGCCATTGTCAGCGTCTAGACGAGTAACGTGGCTGGACTTAAGAACATTGAAGACCAGTCGTGGCGCCGCATTCTAGGTCTGATAGTACGCATAGCAAGTAATGAGAGACTGAAGAAGAAGCTGGGGGGTCTTTCTAAAGAGAAAAGGTTGAACTCTCTGTATGTTATAAAGACGAAATCAGCGTGCATGAGTCTGGTTTGCAACATGAGTCTAGAACAATAGACTGGTCATCTGCAGCTACACCAAGGCTTTGTACTTCTGCAGTGAGGCCTGCAGGTCTTTAGATGTTTGTCCGGGTCCTTTTGTGACCTCCAGGATGAGTCATTGATGGGCTATTGGTAAACGTTTGGTTGGCTGGCCCTTTCTGGGAAGGTTCACCACTGGTCTGAAACCTGCCACTTATAAATATGTGGGAAAATAGGGAAAGGGCAAATACTTTTGCACAGCACTGCATATGAGGCTGCTTATTCAGCATTACATGACTGGATCAGAACACCCAGCGTATTAGCTTGTGGCTAACATTTTGATTAGTGGCTAGTGTGTTAGCTTATGCGTAGTGTGTTAGCTTGTGGCTAACATTTTGATTAGTGGCTAGTGTGTTAGCTTATGCGTAGTGTGTTAGCTTGTGGCTAACATTTTGATTAGTGGCTAGTGTGTTAGCTTAGGCGTAGTGTGTTAGCTTGTGGCTAACATTTTGATTAGTGGCTAGTGTGTTAGCTTAGGCGTAGTGTGTTAGCTTGTGGCTAACATTTTGATTAGTGGCTAGTGTGTTAGCTTATGCGTAGTGTGTTAGCTTGTGGCTAACATTTTGATTAGTGGCTAGTGTGTTAGCTTATGCGTAGTGTGTTAGCTTGTGGCTAACATTTTGATTAGTGGCTAGTGTGTTAGCTTATGCGTAGTGTGTTAGCTTGTGGCTAACATTTTGATTAGTGGCTAGTGTGTTAGCTTAGGCGTAGTGTGTTAGCTTGTGGCTAACATTTTGATTAGTGGCTAGTGTGTTAGCTTAGGCGTAGTGTGTTAGCTTGTGGCTAACATTTTGATTAGTGGCTAGTGTGTTAGCTTATGCGTAGTGTGTTAGCTTGTGGCTAACATTTTGATTAGTGGCTAGTGTGTTAGCTTAGGCGTAGTGTGTTAGCTTGTGGCTAACATTTTGATTAGTGGCTAGTGTGTTAGCTTAGGCGTAGTGTGTTAGCTTGTGGCTAACATTTGGATTTGTGGCTAGTGTGTTAGCGTAGGCGTAGTGTGTTAGCTTGTGGCTAACATTTTGATTAGTGGCTAGTGTGTTAGCTTAGGCGTAGTGTGTTAGCTTGTGGCTAACATTTTGATTTGTGGCTAGTGTGTTAGCTTAGGCGTAGTGTGTTAGCTTGTGGCTAACATTTTGATTTGTGGCTAGTGTGTTAGCTTAGGCGTAGTGTGTTAGCTTGTGGCTAACATTTTGATTTGTGGCTAGTGTGTTAGCTTAGGCGTAGTGTGTTAGCTTGGGGCTAATGTATTAACTTGTGGCTAGTGTGTTCGCTTACACATAGTGTGTTAGCTTGGGGCTAACGCATTAACTTGTGGCTAGAGTGTTAGCTTATGTGTAGTGTGTTAGCTTGGGGCTAACGTATTAACTTGTGGCTAGAGTGTTAGCTTATGTGTAGTGTGTTAGCTTGGGGCTAACGTATTAACTTGTGGCTGGTGTGTTAGCTTATGCTTAGTGTGTTAGCTTGGGGCTAACGTATTAACTTGTGGCTAGTGTGTTAGCTTATGCGTAGTGTGTTAGCTTGGGGCTAACGTATTAACTTGTGGCTAGTGTGTTAGCTTATGTGTAGTGTGTTAGCTTATGTGTAGTGTGTTAGCTTGGGGCTAACTCAATAACTTGTGGCTGGTGTGTTAGCTTATGTGTAGTGTGTTAGCTTGGGGCTAACGCATTAACTTGTGGCTAGTGTGTTAGCTTATGTGTAGTGTGTTAGCTTATGCGTAGTGTGTTAGCTTATGCGTAGTGTGTTAGCTTGGGGCTAACGTATTAACTTGTGGCTAGTGTGTTAGCTTATGTGTAGTGTGTTAGCTTATGCGTAGTGTGTTAGCTTGGGGCTAACTCAATAACTTGTGGCTGGTGTGTTAGCTTATGTGTAGTGTGTTAGCTTGGGGCTAACGCATTAACTTGTGGCTAGTGTGTTAGCTTATGTGTAGTGTGTTAGCTTATGCGTAGTGTGTTAGCTTATGCGTAGTGTGTTAGCTTGGGGCTAACGTATTAACTTGTGGCTAGTGTGTTAGCTTATGTGTAGTGAATGTGAAATTGCTGCAGAAGCACTTTCTGTGTGTAAACTGGGATTGTTTCATTGCTCTGAAATGTGAATTTAAACCAAATATAAAGGTGTTTTTTTTTTCAGAGCTCTGAAACTTAACCAGTAAATGCTGTTCTTTCAAGCTTATTATATTTTATTTGGGATAAGATATAAAAGGTACAACCTATAAAAAAGTGGAATACTAAAAATATCAGGATTTATAGCCGCCTATCCAGTATTTAAATATTATAGTATTAGTATCTGTACTCGAAATCAGCAGATACTGGTATCAGTGGTTGGTGTAGCGCAACAGATAACACCACCACCTGCCATTGCGTTACAACAACACCATGTGGGAGACCAGGGTTCGATTCCCGGTCTGGGTGACTATGCTGCGCTACACCAATAAGAGTCCTTGGGCAAGACTCCTAACACTACATTGACCTCCTCTGTAATACAAGTAACCTTGTAAGTCGCTCTGGATAAGAGCGTCTGCTAAATGCCATAAATGTAAATGTAAATATCGGAAGGCAAAGGGTAATTTGAACCTCACATGTTTTAAGTTTGGTAGCTAGCTGTGTTGTTTAAAATATCAGTACTCAGATAACTTATTGCTATGGAATATATAATTATAAAAATATAATTCTTACTTTCGGATCCAATGGAACTGTTCATTGAGATGTTATGGGCCTGGGTTGTACGTTTAGCAAGAATACCACATATATTATACTGCAAATACTACATTTTATACTGTCCCTGCCTGAAAACCTCTTGACTGTCGTATGTGGCTGAAAAAAGTGGCACATGGCGCGATCGGTGTGAAAGACTACACTGACTAATATACTTGACTAATGTTGTAGTTACCTGGTTCAAAGTACTCGGGACCCCAGTATCATTTTGACCCTAAATGCTCTTTTAATGGTCAAGCAGGGCATCACTGTAGTGTGTCTGTTCATTTGTGAAAGCACAGTGCCTTCAGTCGGGTGTGGCATGCAGCTTTGGCAGACTAGTTCAGAGCAGGTGGTTGGTGCTCGGTGTGTGAGTGATCCGCTCTCTCTCCCGCAGGACAGCGACACAGAGCTGCCAGGGGAACCTGCAGCGATTCTTGGCCCAGCGAGGCACTGAGCTGGGCAACATCTGCTGAGGCCTCCCCTTTTGCATGGACATGAACATGGTAAGAGCCAAACACCATCAAGCCCAGTCAGCTGGGGCTTTGGAGGAAATGACGTGCAAATGTTGGTCCTGGATCAGTTTCCATTGCTCAGACAAAATTCCAAATCCAGCTATTCAAACTAAAATGTGTTTCCAGTAACTGTGAATAGCGGGCAGTTTATAAAAATTAGACTACAAGGGAATCCCCTGATGGTACAGTTCAAAGGCGTGGATTGAAGCAGCGCCAGAATCACTGTTTACTGAACTGCTTGTTTAGAGCCATTGTACAAGTTTACCTAGCCAGTGCAGCCTATGCTAGACCTGTGATAAGTCTACCTAGTATCATCATTAACAACCCTTTAAGAACCCTTTATCGCCATTGCACAGCTTTACAATGCAAGTCAAAACACACACTCACGCTAGAGACCAGGGGCAGTGAGCACACACACTCGGAGGGTGGGCAGCCACCCCAGTGCCCAGGGAACAATTGGGAGTTAGGTGCTTTGCCAAAGGGCACCTCTGCTGTGGATTTAAGGCCTTGGTATTGTACCAACAGTACCAGTCCTTAACCTTTAGACCACAGCTGCTCAATACCATATGTGTTATGTTTAGTAGTCAGTGCTATATGGGTTATAGTCAATGGTCATTACTACATGGGCTATAGCCATTGGTCAATACTATATGGGTTATAGTCAGTGGTCAATGCTATATGGGTTATAGTCAATGGTCAATAGTAAATGGGTTATAGTCAGTGGTCAATAGTACATGGGTTATAGTCAATAGTCAATACTATATGAGTTATAGTCAGTGGTCAATACTATATGGGTTATAGTCAGTGGTCAATGCTATATGGGTTATAGTCAATGGTCAATAGTAAATGGGTTATAGTCAGTGGTCAATAGTACATGGGTTATAGTCAATAGTCAATACTATATGAGTTATAGTCAGTGGTCAATACTATATGGGTTATAGTCAGTGGTCAATACTATATGGGTTATAGTCAGTGGTCAATGCTATATGGGTTGTAGTCAATGGTCAGTACTATATGGGTTAAAATCAATGGTCAATACTACATGGGTTATAGTCAGTGGTCATTACTACATGGGTTATAGCCATTGGTCAATACTATATGGGTTATAGTCAATGGTCAATAGTACATGGGTTATAGTCAGTGGTCAATAGTAAATGGGTTATAGTCAATGGTCAATAGTACATGGGTTATAGTCAATAGTCAATACTATATGGGTTATAGTCAGTGGTCAATACTATATGGGTTATAGTCAATGGTCAATAGTACATGGGTTATAGTCAATAGTCAATACTATATGGGTTATAGTCAGTGGTCATTACTACATGGGTTATAGCCATTGGTCAATAGTAAATGGGTTATAGTCAGTGGTCAATGCTATATGGGTTATAGTCAATGGTCAATAGTAAATGGGTTATAGTCAGTGGTCAATAGTACATGGGTTATAGTCAATAGTCAATACTATATGGGTTATAGTCAGTGGTCATTACTACATGGGTTATAGTCAGTGGTCAATGCTATATGGGTTATAGTCAATGGTCAATAGTAAATGGGTTATAGTCAGTGGTCAATAGTACATGGGTTAAAATCAATGGTCAATACTACATGGGTTATAGTCAATGGTCAATACTATATGGGTTATAGTCAGTGGTCAATACTATATGGGTTATAGTCAGTGGTCAATGCTATATGGGTTGTAGTCAATAATCAGTACTATATGGGTTAAAATCAATGGTCAATACTACATGGGTTATAGTCAATGGTCAGTACTATATGGGTTATAGTCAATGGTCAGTACTATATGGGTTGTAGTCAATGGTCAGTACTAAATTGGTTATAGTCAATGGCCAATACTAAATAGGTTATAGTAAAGGTTCAATAGTATTTGGGTTATAGTAAAGGTTCAATAGTATTTGGGTTATAGTTAATGCTCAGTACTATATGGCTTGTAGAGTTACACTTCAGTAGGGTGGATTTGGGTATTGTGGGTCATGTAATATGGGAAATGATTCAGGTTTGATTCTGGCACATCTGTATATGCTTTGCTGCTAAAGAATAATTTGATTACTTAGCTAAAATTATTAAATTAATAAAAACTACCAGAATCCCAACGGCTATTTAGCAATTTCCAAACAAGTTCCATAGATATACTCATTTTCATGTATTTTTGACATATAGTGTTGTTGTCTTATATGCCTACGTGCGTATAGTGTTTAACATTCTGTGTAAAGGCTGTGTATGGTTTGTTATTGTTCAGTGAAGTCTATTTTTACCGTGTCTCACCCTGATTGCTTACATGACCCGCATAGCATAGCATAGCTTTTTGTTTAGCACTGTTACAAGAACATTGTGATTATTTTTGCAATTTGTTTTCTGTAATTATTCCTAAGTTGGAAAGTGTTGCTGTGTTTTCTAGGGCTAGCAGTGTTTTCACTATTGATCTGTGTCTATGGAAACTTCGGGGGCGTACATGTAAACGACTGTTAATGTTAAGACTGTTTTGGGGTTTTGTAATTGGCCCGATTCCAGCTCTGTTTTGGTTATGATGGATTTTCTTTACAGTAAAGAGAGAAACTCATGGTATGTCACCTCCTAACTAACTAAAGACCTAAAGTGCCCTACATTTGTATTGAATCTTTCTGTTCATTACATCATACTGTATGCAGTATAGCCTACGGCATTTCTGCACCTCACAAAACAGCTCAAACTGAGTAAAAGCTGATCAAAGGCAGCTCAAACTGCTCATAAGGTTATGTCTCCTGAATGAAATTCTCTGTTCTCGGCCCAATGTCATCATTTGCCCTTTTTGTGAGAAGCAAAGATTATCAGTGTACAAATGACTAGTAAACTGCATAAAGTCATAAAAAGTCATATGAGTTATAGGAGTAAACTCATATAAGTCATGGTTTCTACACCCACAGAATACATGAAACTTAAAATCGGCCTGTGACTGAAAATTAGAGAATTTAGAGAAATATTTGTGTAGTGCACTATATAGGGAGTAGGGCACCAAGCCCCCCTCCCCCCTGTTTTACAGCAGTCTTGACTCTTGATTTTATTTCCCCCCAGAAATCCATATAGACCCAGCGCACAAGCAAAAGCCTTTTAACAATTTAAAGTACTACAACGTGGTAAAATGCAGTGGGAGAATATGGTGGTTTGGTTACTAAATATGGTATCTGAGACAGTCTGTGGTACCTGGGGTATATGATATCATGCCAATTGTTTGTCAGACACACAGGAGAGCAGCTCATCACAACCAGATTCACCAGATATTGAAAACTGGTTGCTTCATGAACTAGGCCTCGTGGCTTTGCCTGGTGCCAGTGCCACAGCGAGGGCACACAGCATAAGGCGAAGCAAAAGCTGGGGACGCAAGCCAGCATCAGGATCCATGCTAGGCTATAAGCTAACCTTAGCTGACCAGCTTTATCATCTCTTTAACTAGCGGTCATCTCTTCAGCTAGCACTACAGGACAGGAGTTTAGCACCTTTAGCACTAACATCTGATAAGACTCAGAAATAATTGCAAAAATATTTACAACTTTGTTGTTACTTTGCTAAAATGCAGTGTGATGCTATGCTATGCTATGCTATGCTGTGAGGCTTTTGTTTTTGTTGTAAACCTATGCATCTATGCAGAGCTTAGAAATTATTCACAAGCCCCCCATAAAAGAAAAATGGTCGTGTTTCATTCTGAGCCAAAATAAAAGTATTTTGTTGTTGTTGGTTGTAAACGAGCTTATTTAACCGCATCTGTGCAGTTTTCACCCCAAACACAGTCATATTTAATATTTGCACATCAAACAACCGCTTAAAAACTCAATGTATATGTTCTATGACACATTTTAATATGCATGAGCTAAGGTGTCATGTAAAAATAACGTGGTCGTATTACACACTGTGTGTAGGATCTAAATACCGTTCTGCGTGTTTTGTGAAATAGCCCTGTTTACATGCACAGTCTTATGAATATGGCCCTGTTTGTTGCTGCATTCAATTTTGTATATAGCGCCACCTACGTTCGTGGTGGGTAATGCTTGCACATGCACATTTTAATAATAGTTGTCATTCATTTGGTCAGATTCTGAAAAGACACTGACAGACTGAGAGCCAGCTGGGTGTAAATTTCTTGTTCCAGTCACACAACAAGCTGTTATTAAATGACACCTGAAACTGTTATTCCCTGAAAGCTGGTTTTGAAGTACCAAAAAAAAGCTCTGCCATGTACTGTGTTCAGTTCTGACTGTGACCCTGACGTTAATATTGGATGAAGTGTGGGCTAAGTGAGTGTTTCTGTGGGAAGCTTAGCTGTCTCCAGGGTTAACCAGGCTGTTAATAATTGATGAGCTGATGATTCCTCTATGCTTGTGTGAGCAGGTTAATAGAATAATGCAATAACACACTTGCTGACTGTGTTGATAGAATAATGTGTGAGCATGTGTTCGGAACATAATATGGTGAATATGAGCCATGAATAATGCGCACACACACACATCCGCACATAGACACCACACAGTTCTATCGCTATCTTCAGGTCTAGCTGTTGCATATCTGTCTAGATTAGCCCCCTGACCATCTCTCTTCTCTCCGTCATTGATTTTCTGTTTGTTTTTCAATCACATTATTTCCCGTGTGCAGCGCTGCAGCCGGCGGCTAAATGGCCCCTCTCTTTCTAATTGGACGTTTAATTAGATCACAGATTTGGCCCAATTAGGTGCTGTTGGGGGGTGAGGGCTTGCCCTGGGGGTGTGTGGGTTAGCTCATGTGTCCGCATGTGTGTGTTTCATAGCGTGTGTGGACAGAATGGTGGAAACAGAAAGAGAAATGTGTCTTTCTAGGCTGGCTCATTATAGATGCTAGATGGGGGGTTTGCCAAATTGTCCCCCTTTCTCCCCTTAACCTGAAGCCCCTAGTGGCCTATCCAAGCAGCCGTCCCATCTCTCAGCTGTGGGGGATGGTCCCAGCCACAAGTGCAGCCACAGTTTGAATCAATGCAGCTCTACCTGCTTCCTATCACACCCCTCTGTGTTATAGATCAGCCATTGATCCTGCTCCTTCATTGAAAATTGAGGCCCTGTCAATCATTGTGGTTAAACAAATGTAATAATGCACCAAACTGTCATGTGATTGGCTTGGTAATTTAGAACATGTGGTCAGTGTGGTCGTAAAATGAAATTACAGTGGTTTCTGAGACTGTGTCACTAATGACGTTTACCTGATTAGTAATGAGCCAAAATGTTATTTCTGTTCTCATTTGCCTTTAAAAAAATAGACCAATATAGAGACTCTAAGTCACACTTGCACAAAATGACCAAATACTGGCTTTTGTTATATTGGTACATATTGTGAATAGGCCTGTTCTGATTATTCATTGCTCTTATTTGAGATTTGATTAAGATTATTATTGTCCACAGTCATACATTTAGTTTCACATCAAGCAGAATGTAAATTGGGCTCATCAGGTTGGGGAATATAACTACATGAAGGAATGTATAAATTAGATAGAACATTTATAGATATTGTATAGATTTATAGATACATGTTATAGATTTTACAGGGCTGCCTCACAACTTATCCTAATGTGAAATTTTGAGTTGATTGTGATTATTTAAAATGACAGCTTCAGTTTGATGCTCCTCTGACTGTAACAGGGAGAACAGCATCTCTGTCCTTGCCACTCAGGACCTGTACGATGCTACTGCACCATGGAACTTTGGTGGAGCTGCACAAGACCTCTCACGTGGACTGTGGAACTTTGCTGCGTAACCCCAGTCATATTTGTGTAAAATCCTGGACTATTACTCTGCCACCTCAGTCCACATGCTTCTTTCACTTCACATTGTCAGAAAAAGCAGGGGTACAGCTGTTCATGAGGGGGAGTTCAAAGTACAATTTTTATTGACAACAGTGTACAAGTAAATTAGACCACTTCACTTCATGCATCTTGAGTATCAGGGTTATATCTGGATAAGGCCAAGACAACTAAAATTGCAAGTGTAGACGCAACCATGACTTATTTGAACCAGATACAAATCTGATCACTCAAGCCGATCACTTCTGGAAGTGGTCTGAGACGCATTTGAGTCGCATGTTGCGCAACGTAAATGCATTTGTCTCTCAAGACACATTCAGCCAGCAAATGCTCGGTACAACTGAAACTCAGGTAATATTTGCAGTGCAATGAGCGAAATTGCATTTTCCATCCCACACAGCAATCAGATTTCAGTCTGACTAGCCAGAGATGACTTTTGACTACCGACTGTGAATCAGACATGTATAAAGTACTAGAGACCCAGACTTGAGTAAAAGTACAAGTGCTTTATCAAAAAGGTGACTTGAGTAGAAGTAGAAGTGTTCTTTAAGCTCCAGACTTAAGTGGAAATACTAAAGTATTTGACATTTTGTATACGTACTGAAAGTAAAAGTACAGGTATTGTGTTCTGTTGTTATGACAAAGCAGTCAAAAGTTTGAATATCATTGTTTATATTAATTTAAATGCTCAGACTTAAGGACAGTCACAATTCCTTTGGCTGTAGTACAAGGACAGGAATGTACAGGAAAGAGTACATGTACATGAGTCTTCAGTTAACTCTCTAAAAGAAAGACTTAACAGAACTGACAGCAACCTGCCACATACAAGTGATTTGCATGTAAAAAAGGAGAGCAGCTTAAAACCCTGAACTTCTCTCTCTGTAAACAAAACCACAGCTAAAAGATCTCAGGCCATTAGGCCACATTATTTGAAGGTGGTGAAGATGGTGGTTCTTCTTTTTCTTCCATCTGGAGATAAATTAACAGAGCTCTAGCGTTAGTGTCCTCACTGCAGCAGCGGAGTGAAAGGAAGAACAGCAGCATGCTCGCTCATGGCTCGATCACCTGTTCTGCTCAATGTTGAGGTGGCTTCATCAAACTCGGTGACAGCGCCATCTACTGCTCTGGGGGTGATAATGTTTATTGTTATTGGGGGTTATTGGGGTGAAATTGTAATAATTAATTAAGTAATTAATTATTAAGTAAGTAGTTCATTGAGTAACGATGCAGCACATACAATTAAAGTAAAAAATACAATTATAATAAAAGTATTATACTCATCCAAAATATGTAATGAAGTAAAAGTGGAAGTAGGAGAAAAAATGAATTGTCCAGTTGAGTGCTTTATCTCTGCTGTGAATGCATGTGGCAAATCAGGATACAATCCAGATACTAATCACATGCAATGACCAGGTGTAAACAGGAAGGGGGGGGGGGTATCTGTAGGGGGAGCCCAGGAGCAAAAATGACCAATTCTCGCATAATACTGCTTTAAGCTTACCACGGTTATTTCCCACATGTATAGTCCCTTACAAGTATATTACATCTCAGAAAGCTGGATGTGACTTGGGTTTACTGGGTTGAGACAAGTGAATGTGAATGATGGAAGATTATAAACATAGCCACATGTTAAATTTCTTTACAAAGAGCACAAAAGGTGTTGTTGCTGTTGCACACAAACCTCCAAAATGTCAACTTTACAGGAGAAAAACCTTCCTACCTTCCAATGGAGGTTAGTGTAAAAAATGTGTCCAAGTCAGTCTGGAGCATTTCTGTTGGTCCGCTGTAACAATGTAAGAGACCCTAAAATGGCCAAAAGTGAACAAAAAAAATACAATCAGCAGAAATATTTCTTTTGAAGCCTTTTAAAGTCATCTTTCATATTTATTACTCATGTATTAGAGAAGTAGCAGTGCTGTGACACATTGCCTTGTTTAAAAGTAATTGGTTTAGTATATCCAAGCCTATATCAGCCATGCTTGCGATGCGTTACTCAGCCTTACCCACAGCCGTTTTCACTTCCTTTTTCTGTTCTTTGGGTTCTGGTTTTAGTCTCATTTTCAACCTGCATGCTTTTCTTAAACCATACAATGAAAACTAACTTCACAAGCCCCAAACATCTCACTTCCTTTGATGCTCTCCATGCTTTTCGTAGCAGTATGATGCTAAGCATAATATGAGGTTGGGCAAAAGTATGGGCCGAATCGATCCTCAAGCTCACCCTTACTAATGGTTTAGCTATGCTGTTTCCTTTTTTAATTTGTATATATGACATACATACCTATGACATAGGAAGGCAGGTGTGCCGGTGATGATCTAGGCATGCATTTGGCATGATTCCTAGGTTGGGTATAAGTTCAACTATTTGCAAACTATTCTTGTGCTATTTCTGTTACTCCAGTGCAAAACTAAACATGTCTCAGATGATCAGTGTTTGGGGTGAGGGGAAGATGGTGTACATTTTTTGCCAAGCAGCCATATCGATATATATGTTTATATGTGTTATATATATGTTTTTTTCTTTTCTTTGGGTATACTGAGTAATTGACTCCCAAATGGTGCAGCTGGCTAAGTTTTAGCACTATCAGAGATTGCAAGGTCGATCCCCAGCCATGCCACAGGCATCCATGGTTCTGTTTCAGGTGCTTTCTGCTGTCCAATGACGTTGCACCAGTGGCAGTTTTAACGGTTGTGGTTGACTAGCTTCACATGACAAGAAGAAAACACATGCAAGTCATCGTTTACCCAAATGACTAAATTAGAGAGTAAGTTGCATAAAAATCTTCCCCCTTCACTTTCTGTAATTATAACAGTAAGTTCTTTACAGTACTTTACACAGCAGAAAGTCTCATTTGGACACAATCCTGCCCTTACTCCAGATGTAACACCTCAGTCAGGGTTTTTTTTTGTTGCTGCTTTAGTTATACGTTGGAGCTACGAGGCTAATGTTGCTAACAAGCACTTGATTCTGATAGCCATACTAATTCTTTCCATAAATACATGCTCACACACTTCCCCTTCAACCCGCTGAAACCACTTCCAGCTCTTCATTAAGGTGGCACCGACTTGTCCATGTGGTTTAGGGCTCAGTATGACTATAAAAATGAACAGAACTTCACTTTGTGGCGAAAAGCAAGGACGACTGTTTTAAACAACAGATGTTGTGCTAAGTTCCGACTCGTTCACAGAATCCGACTCTCTCTCCCTCTGCCTGAACCCACATCTTGCAGGTATATGGACGCTGCGTTTGGCAATTTCTGTTGTGTCTATTAATAAAAAGTGCACTGTACCACATTTAGGGAAAGATTTAGGTAACTTTGGACTTGTATTTATTGGCCTTGTAATTCCAGTTTAAAAATTAGGGAGAAAAAAAATCCACACCAAAAATAAGGCTTCTTGGTTGCTCAGCTAAATCTGGGGTAATTGAAAAATGGTTTAAATTGTTTATTAAATTGTATATGTAAATTACCAAATTAGATTGAAGATTAAAGAGTTTATTGTAATATGCACAGCAGAAATAAGCAGTTACACTGTACAGTGAAATTACTTTGCAGCTCCTGCATTTACCAACATAATCTTAAATAATCATAAATATCAATATAAAAAGAGAGAAACAGAATAATTATAATATATATATATATATATATATATATATATATATATATATATATATATATATATATACACAGACACAAAAGTAAACAGTATTGGTACAACAGTAGCAGCGATTTATATAGTGGGCTCCAACATATGGGTGCATATTAGAGTTACTAGTTCCTTTATGGATGAATAGCTAAATTGTAAAATTAAATATCTTAGAAAAAGACACAGGCACCTGTGTCCTGGTGTTTTAGTGGTCTTGCACAGTCACTCAGTCTCCATTTCACTAATTGTGAGACTATTAGCATCAGTTACCTGAATTATAGGGTGTTAATATTTATGCAAGCACTTATTTTATTTAATTTACATTACATTACAGGGGTGAATGCTATATACATGCTCTATATACATATTACATGATATGGCCCAGTCCTGTTGAATAGCACTGTGGGAAGTGAGAAGAAGACTCTGTGTCTCTGTGGTAATATGCACTAAGGAACAAGGTCTTGGTGCCATTGGAGAGCCCCAGAAGTGCTCCAGAACACTCACATGGGATGCACAATCACATGCACAAACATATGTCTCACAGAGACAACAGAGTATTTCACACCCCTGCTTTCACCTGGCGTCCTCACAGCATTGCTTAAGTCTCACCTGAGATTCCTCTGAATTTACCAAATGGTGTTATGTGTGTGACATCCTAATGCAGTAAATATTTGCTTTTTATGTTAATTATTACACATGGATATAACAAACAAGCAAAGGCCATCTGTAAAAATGTGAATTCTTCAACCCATTACACAGAATGCATGATGATCTATGTAATTAGATGTGGAAGGAAATGTAATATTATAGCAAAAGAGCAATAATAACACTAGACTCTTACATCTTAACCATGTTTAGCCAGCTGGTTTGCCCTGATTGACAGCTCTGGAGTGGACTAATTGCATTACTCTCCCCAGCTGAGGCCACACCTCTTTTACCTGAGGGGCTTATTTGTCGCAGTGCATTATGGGAAGCTTTGGCTAATGAGGCGCACGACGATCATGTCACTCAGAATCTGTGTCCCAGTGGATGGGTTCCTCAGGGAGGGAGCGTTAATGATTGGTCCTTTGAGATGAACCTGGAAGCTCATTGGTCAGATTGTAGTTCTCATGTGATTAGATGTTCGTGTGGGTTTACGGTTGCTCTCCCTCAGCTAGACACAGTAAACTGCTAAAAGTGCTCAGACAGAGAGAGACAGGGCTGTGCAATAGCTAGTCGACTGCCTGAGGCGCCTCCCAGTGAGCACAAATACGCACAAGAGACATATGTATTCAAATGTAAACACCCATATGTAATAGTCATTTGCCCATATGCATTATGTGTATATATTTCTATAGCAATGAAGGTACAAAATGTTTGTGCAGCAGCAACAATATGTTTTATATGCATGCTTTACATATCGCTGCTGTCGTCCAAAAACCTTGTATCTTCATGTTTGCTGTATTTTATTTTCTGACTTTTATTTTTTCAAACTGGCAGTTCAAGTAAATTGTGTCAGAATTCCATGATGAATGGACCAATAGCAATGCTCAGAAATGACAATGTAAGAAAGTCTGGTTTACATTGACTGTGAAAGTTAAGAAGGATTTTGGCTTCTCCTGTAAAGTTGTCACAAGCATATGTAATAATGTGTCCCATAGGCCTATTTGTGTCTCTTTCTGTAGTATATTATGAATGTTGAGGTATGTTTTGGAGCATTGTCCTGCTATAGAAGCCATCCTCTTTTTTAGATTTAGACTTTTAACAGATAATTTGACCCTACTTCAAGCCTACAGCAGTGTTTATATATATATATATATATATATATATATATATATATATATATATATATATATATATATATATATATATATAAGATAAAGTTAAGTAAAACAAAAACACTAAGTAAGGAAAGGAGTACAGTAGAGTTGCATGTGCAAGTACAAAAGTAAACGGTATTGATACAAAAGTATTGGTACAACACTAGCAGCGATATATGTAGTGGGCTCCGACATATGGGTGCATATCAGAGTTACTAGTTTCTTTATGGATGAATAGCTAAATTGTAAAATAAAATATCTTAGTCCTGGTGTTTTAGTGGTCTCTCTCACTAGTCTCTTTCTTGCACAGTCACTGTGCTTCTTCTCTATATGTGCCTTTTCTGTGGCCAGTGAGTTCTGTTTTGACTTCACCAGTCCACAGCATTTTGTAAATAAAACTCATTTGGCTTCTCTAGATGTTTGTTAGCTGCTTCAGCCGTTGAGTTTTGAAATAATGCCACAGTTAAAAGTTTATTTCTTATGACATTTCCATGAGGATTATGTTTGTGTGAAGTGGAACGGTGCACCTCACTCCTGATTCGACCAAGCTTTCATGCAGGTTCTTGGCAGTCATCTGGGAATATAGATTTGCCTGTCTTACCAGCATATAAGAGTTGTTTCTTTTGTCATCTTGACCTCCACAGTTCCCCTGAATTGCAATTTTTAAATAACAATCTCCACTGTAGAAACTGAAAGCTACCTCCGTATAGCCTTCTCCTGCCTTGTGGGCTTTGATTACTTTCGTTTTCAGATCTGTGGAATGTTTCTTAGAGGAGCCCATGTTAGATGAGTGTTTGTACACTGTTTGAAGAGTCAGAGAATTTATGAAGCCTGGAAATTTGGGCCCAAACTTTCACACAGGCCACATCGATTGATTAATGGGTTAGATCTGTTTTAGTTGTTATTCAGTTATTAATTATTCAATTAACTAATCGTCTAAATCTGTCAGAAAATGTTATGTACATCTGTATTTATATTTTCTAAGCTTAATCCTAAACCTAACCTCAACCTTAAAAAAGCAAAACATTGAGCTTGCAAATAAAAAAAGCATTTTACAAAAGGGCTGCATGATATTGGATTAAACGGACACTGGAATATTTATTATTTCTGTGACAAAAATATTTTGCAATATTAGAAAATACAGGAATTTTCAGCAGATTTCTTCAGAAAGGCAGTGGTGGCTCAGCAGGCTATTGATGACAGGGTTGTGGGTTTTGATATGCGGGCTCGGCAAGCTGCCGCAAAGTCGTTAACCTTCTCTACTCCCTGGGCACCCCCGGCATGGCCTGCCCACCACTCCGGGCATGTGTGCTCACTAGTGTGTATGTGTGTGTGTGATCACTGCATGAATGGGTTAATGGTAGAGGCCAAATTCTTTCTGTGTCCAACACTAGTGGTGAGTATGGGTGTCCTTGTCTTTGTGTCATGTGATGAAAAGACATATTGTGCTGCCCTGCTTTACTACTTTACTACTAATTCTTTACCATTTTAGATCCTTTGCATATTTCTCTTTATTTGGCCTTTAAATATTAAACAAAAGACACACACACACACACAGTCCTCTCCACTCACCTTCTGACCCTATGGTGCTTCTTCATTATTCTCTCTCGCTCTCTCTTTAAATCCTGACTCAGCTGGTTGATCCTTAAGATGCTGGTGGGGAGTCACTTGGCAGGGCCAGACAGCTTGGATGGTTGCCACACACACACACACACTGTGCCTCCTTTTGTCTGCGGATCATGTGAATGCGTAATGTAATCCAGGGTGTCTGCAAAAGGGAGTGTGTGTGTGCGTTTCCAAAGTTTTTGATCAGACAGTTTTGCTTCTATAACATAAAGATGTTTGGTTTCACAGAAATGAATAGAAAGCGTCTGAGTTGTGGATATATTTAGACGGGTAATAAAGTCATTCACACTTGTTTACACATTATTTCCTTAGAGTTTCATTAGAGGAGACGGCCGTGTCGTTATCTAATTTTGTAGCTAAATGGTGAAAATTGCCTGATTATTTACAAAGAAGTCGTAAGATTTATATGTTCAAGGCAGATTTAAAGTGTGTACTGCCAAGCTTTTCAGTTATGCGTGTGTGTGTGTGGGTGTGTGTGTGTGTGTGTGTGTGTGTGTGTGTGTTGCCGCCTGGAGGAAATTGGGAAAAGCTTGTGGTCGATATGAACGAAGCCTCCATAAAAAGCTTCTGTCACGGAAAATCACTTCCCACGCAATCGCAGGCACACACACTAACACACGCGAACACACGCGCACTCTAAAGCACACACAGACACACTCACCTCTCTCAGAGGCATCCCCCCGCTGTCTTTTTTCCACGCCATGATTCCAAAAGCCCTGAGCGTGTGTGTGTGTGTGTGTGTGTGTGTGTGTGTGTGTGTTTGTTTGTGCGCCTGTGATGTCTTATTTCCTCCGTGAAAGAATCCAGAGTCACATAAAGCTGAATTATAGTGTATCAGACATCATTTAAAAGCTTTAATCAGAAAACACACACTCGCACACATACGTGCACGCACACACATGCTACTGAAGTAGCTGTAACTCTGTAGACTTTTATGAGTCGGCATTAACTACAGTAACTAACCCCAATTACCCCCTCATGGGGAGCGTGAGAACGGTGTGGCTAATTACTTTAGTGTGTGTGTCGCAGAAAACGAGGGAAAGATAGAGCGAGAACATGCAAAGAAGGGAGCAAATAAATAAACTTCTAAACTTTTAGCTCATCTTCAGAACAAAGAAGAGGGTGGGTGTTAAGGCAAGTATGTAATTCTGTTATGTTTGTGCTAATTCAACTCAAGCCCAGTCAATTCAAGTTTGGCTCTGGACTTTTCTCTTTGATCTTATTCAGTATTTTCCTTTAATGCAACTCAGAATGATTCAGTACTTTCCTACCATCATTATGAATCCAGTTCAGGATAATTAGAGTTGGGTTCAGTGCTGTTCTAATGAATCCAGTTCAGGATAATTGAAGTTGGGTTCAGTGCTGTCCTAATGAATCCAGTTCAGGATAATTGAAATTGTGTTCAGTGCTGTCCTAATGAATCCAGTCCAGGATCATTGAAGTTGGGTTCAGTGCTGTCCTAATGAATCCAGTTCAGGATAACTGAAGTTGGGTTCAGTGCTGTCCTAATGAATCCAGTTCAGGATAACTGAAGTTGGGTTCAGCGCTGTCCTAATAAATCCAGTTCGGGATAATTGAAGTTGGGTTCAGCGCTGTCCTAATGAATCCAGTTCGGGATAATTGAAGTTGGGTTCAGTGCTGTCCTAATGAATCCAGTTCAGGATCATTGAAATTGTGTTCAGTGCTGTCCTAATGAATCCAGTTCAGGATCATTGAAGTTGGGTTCAGTGCTGTCCTAATGAATCCAGTTCAGGATAACTGAAGTTGGGTTCAGTGCTGTCCTAATGAATCCAGTTCAGGATAACTGAAGTTGGGTTCAGCGCTGTCCTAATAAATCCAGTTCGGGATAATTGAAGTTGGGTTCAGCGCTGTCCTAATGAATCCAGTTCGGGATAATTGAAGTTGGGTTCAGTGCTGTCCTATTGAATCCAGTTCGGGATAATTGAAGTTGGGTTCAGTGCTGTCCTAATGAATCCAGTTCAGGATAATTGAAGTTGGGTTCAGTGCTGTCCTATTGAATCCAGTTCAGGATAATTGAAGTTGGGTTCAGTGCTGTTCTAATGAATCCAGTTCAGGATAATTGAAGTTGGGTTCAGCGCTGTTCTAATGAATCCAGTTCAGGATAATTGAAGTTGGGTTCAGCGCTGTTCTAATGAATCCAGTTCAGGATAATTGAAGTTGGGTTCAGTGCTGTCCTATTGAATCCAGTTCGGGATAATTGAAGTTGGGTTCAGTGCTGTCCTATTGAATCCAGTTCAGGATAATTGAAGTTGGGTTCAGTGCTGTTCTAATGAATCCAGTTCAGGATAATTGAAGTTGGGTTCAGCGCTGTTCTAATGAATCCAGTTCAGGATAATTGAAGTTTTCATATTCCTAATTCATTCAATTCAATTTAGAAGAATTTACACTTTTCCTACATATCTGATTTAAGATAAATTAAGTTGGTTTGAGTACTTTCCTCATTAGTTGGACTAAGTACTTTCAGAATGAATACATTTCAGGGTATTTTAAATTTCGGGTTCACTGCTTTTCTAATGATTCCAGTGTAATATAATGTAAGTTTGGTTGAGTAATTCTCTATTTAGTCTAACTAAATGATATTGGATGCAGTTTATGTTGGGTGTGGTAGTTCTGTAATGATTTAAGTGCTTTAATTCAGTACTATTTCTTTGGGACTAGTCCATTCCTCATGAATTCAATTCAAGTTAGGTTCACAACGTAATATTTCCCTGTGCTGTGTAGTCCTCTGTTTCTTTGCAGCAGGCTAATTGAACAGTCACCTTTTTTTAAGATCGAGGTATAGGTCATGACCCTCATGTAGGCCATGTTTAAGTCCCTCGCTGGCAGTGGTCAGAAGAGCAGGATATTAGATCCCGCAGCCGAGTGCTGCTGGCTCAGTATCCCTCTTTTTATCCCACTCAGTATCGCGCTCACTCTGGGATTCGACCAGAAGCAGCAGCAGATTTCCACTCACTGCAGTTACCAGGTCTGTGCCAATCTGTATAAACACTCTCAGTACTTCACTGGAATAATTGTGTGCGTGTGTGTGTGTGTGTGTGAGAGAGAGAGAGATAGAGAGAGAGAGACTATGCAAGTGTAATTGATTTTTAAAATGTTCTTTTATTATTAATAAGCATGAATAATAAATGAAGCGGGTGTGCTCCGTATGGAGATCCACCCCCTACCAGCTACTTCCTTCCTGAGGATCCTAGGCTCTCATGAATGTGTGTGTGTGTCTGTCCATTAATACCCAGGTCCAAATAAAAGGCATTGTCAGAGTCATAAAACTCATAAAGCTGTATATTTGGCTTTAGAGTGGAAAGTGTGAAATCTGATGCTAATTGCTTGTGTGTGTGTGTGTGTGTGTGTGTGTGTGTGTGTGTGTGTGTGTGTGTGTGTGTGTGTGTTTGTGTGTGTGTGGCAAAAATGCTCTGGCTCAGACAAAAACTAACCTACAATGAATGGTGTGACCTGTGACTTTGTGAAGGCCTTTTTACAATATATCTCCATGATTATTTTTTTATTCTGAGCATTTGATATTTGATCTGTCTTTCAAACCCGATAAAAAATGTGATGTAATTGCATCACATTTGCAAAAAATATATATATATATAATTTCTTAAAAAAAAAAAACCCTGAAAAATAACCTCAGTTCGACATATCCTATAACCGTGTAACAGTCTCTGACTGGGCGGAGGTTTCCCCCACTCCTCCATGCAGAATGCTTTCAGCTGTGAGATGCTTGAGGGGTTTCTTGCTGCTAAATAGGATTTAGATCATTGCAGAACTCTCTGTCTCTTTCTTTTAGGCCATTACTTGGTAGATTTACTGCAGTGTTTTGGGTCATTGTCATGTTGCTTGGTCTACCTCTGCTCCATCTTCAGTTTTTGGACAGATTTGCACATTTTCCTCAAGCCTCCTCAGATACAATGAAGAATTCATAGTGGTTTCTATGATTGAGAGCTTATCAGACCCTGCTGTAGCAAAGCAGCCCAACCCATGTTTTACCTCCATGCTTCACAGTTGGTAGGATTCTGATGGTAGATGCTATGCTCGTAAATGATTATGCGGACAGTGGAACGACTGATTTCGCATTCTTCTGAGATCTTTTTAAATCCCTTCCCACACAAACAGCCTCAAAGAACTCTTTGGATCTCACTATGGTGAGACCACTTACTTCTAGCCTGAGGGTGCATCCTAATACTAACTAGTTGTTGGTTCTGGAGTATGTAGTATAGATAAGTGTCAACATTGAGTATACTAAAAGATCCATGATATGTACTGAAAACAGGGTGTTTTTTGAGTGTGGATATGATGAACCTGCACTATTAAGATTAGTATATAGTTAAATATAACAGGCTCCTCCAAAATCCTCTCTAACCATGTTCTAATAATCTGTAGCTGATTCTAATTTTAGACATTTCAAGTAGTAATAAATAGGGGTGTCCTTACTTTATCCTCACAAGAAAAGAGTATTTCTATTAATTATATCTCATAGTTTTTAAAGACATTTCCTCAGTATTGTTCAAAGGTCCATATGTTTAAATATGTTAAAAAGACAAAGCTCTCTGTTTGTGTCCTAACCTTTGACTGTAAATACTACCTTATGTCCTAACACTGTATTAAAAACCATGTTTTTCAAGGCGACACAGCTGTCCCTGAAGTCCCCTGGCTCCACTACTTTAAGCTCTCAGGTCCATGCAGCCGCCGTGAACGGAGATAGAAGCTCTTTACAGAAACTGATCACAGGTACTCACACATACACCCACACACAGTGGTGAATTCTAAGCTTTTCTATTGTTTGCATTATATTTATTCCTCGGCTGTGTAAACATTACAGTATTATTCCAGTAACATTTGTGTATTCAGTGCATTTTTACAAATAATTCAGAATCTATGTAATTTCATAAAATAGTGGTGAACTACAAAGTCAAATCAAATCATTTGGGGTCAGAGATTGGCACGCTATACACACACATACATGATTGGCTTTCTGTTCTCTGTTTAGACGTTGAGCAGAAACCCTAGATCTCATGGGTGTACATAAACCAGTTTGAAGGATGCTTCAAATGCACAGTGTCTCAATATATGTATGTGTGTGTGTGTGTGTGTGTGTGTGTGTGTGTGTGTGTGTTGTGTCTCCACAGCAGAGCCGTGTCTGAGAGACAGTGAGGATCAGTTCGGGAGGACCCCTCTGATGTACTGTGTGCTGGCTGACCGCTTGGACTGTGCTGAGACGTTACTGAAGGCGGGAGCTTCTGTCAACAAAGCTGACCACAGCAAGAGGACAGCACTGCACCTCGCTGCACAGAAGGTGACCCACACAAAAGCAAGGACTCAGAACTGTTGCCCATTCTTAATCTTCAGCCTTCTCCAGACTTGTACCCATTCTGCACAAGTAATATTAGTTGGTTCCATACTTTCTTAATGAATCTAATTCAGTATCATTTAAGTTTATTTAGTCCAGTTTGAGTTGGGTTCAGTTCTACTGAAATGAATCTAATTCAGGATAATTCCATTCAGATTCAGCACTTTTTCTTCTGAATGCAATTCAAGACTATTAAAATTAGGTTCAGCACTTTTCTACTGAATCCAAGTCAAGATTATTTAAATCATTTAAATAATCTTTTCTAGTTAGTCCAATTGAGGATCTTATATGTTGGGCTCAGTACATTTCTAAATAATCAAGTTCAAGATTATTAATGTTCAGTACTAATTAGTCCAATTTAAGATCATGTACTTGATATTTTTTCTAATAAATCCAATTCAGGTTAATTTACCTCGGGATCCAAATAAATTCAATGAAAGTTAGGTACAGACACACACAAAAGCAAAGACTCCAGTTGTCTCTGGACACACACGCTGACCTTACATGCATGTTACAGAGAAAGTATACGGTGCTCTAGGACTTAAAATATTTAAACCATAAAAATACCCTTCAATGCTAGTGATGCCCAATTCCATAACACATTAAATAACATATACACACTTAGAATGATTATTCAAGGGTTCTTTAGCAAAGGCTAAATGATTCTATGATATACATTTTCAAATATAGACAACTCAAATAACCTTTAGGTTACTTAAATGGTTCTTTACCTGTAAAACCTTTAAAAATGATTCTAAATAGCACCCACTATCACTACACAGGTCATTTTAGTACTACAGAGATATCTTATAGCTATTACTTCTCAGTTAACTACTTTTTAATGAATGTGAACATTCACCCAGACAGTCAGCATTGCTGCCTAGAATCCACAGGAAATGTTCCAGCCCGCAATTCATGCATGCACCTCTATAGACCTGTATCGAGCAACATTGATTGAAATGTCTAAACGGCTCAGCAAGGGCGCCCTCATCATTCCAGTAAGTGCATTTTAAGAACTATGAAATATAAAGCTGTGGGGGAACAGTATTCCACAAATTCCAAAAATTCCAATAAAATATATTCCATAGTACACATTCCTTACTTAAACACCAAATCAACTCCATTAGAAATAGTTAATGACATTTTAAAAATTAGTATTAGCAGAGGACATAAAGCAGGGACAATTTGGGCACCCTGGTCAAATAACATGTTTAGTTTATAGTAAAAATGAGCGAACAGATCCAAAGACACTTTTATTTTAATGCAAGATTACTGTTTATTTGCTTAGTTGAATGTATTGGTAAAAAAAGAAATGATTTGTGGCGTGTGCAAATTGTTTATGTTTATGCTAATTGTGTTTGTTTTATTAAGTTTAGCCTCTGTATAGTGAGTAGAGCTTTTTATACGTGATGAGCTTTGCTGCCTCCCAGATTCAATACAATGACTTTGCTGGAAATTAGAGAACTCCAATCAGATCAAAGGCCCAAATCCAGTTGAGTATTTGTCTCTTTCATAGGCTCACATTTCCTCCACATTGTATTTCTTTTGATTATTAGAAGTCCAAGCACTTCCAAGCAGCGAGTAATACCCAATTCATTAACATTTAAACTCACAAATAATGGTTCTTCATGGGTTTATTAGTAAAGGCAGTATGTCAACATAGAACCAGGACAACTAAACAAACTATTTGGGTCAGTTGTTTCTATTCCAGGTTAGAAAATTCTTCAAATTCGTGGAAAATCTTGTAAAAATGGTTCTATATAGCACTGAAAAGCTATAGAAGTGGTTCTGTATATTACCAACTATCAGATCCCAGGTTTACATTCAGTGAGACCAGAATCCGTGGGGTATTTGTCTCTTTTCACAGACCTATTTGTCCTCCGCACTGTATTATTACTTTTGATTATTAGGGGTCCAAGTGCTTTCTAAAACGTATATAGCTGTGACTCACGGGTCCCACTGGCCCACTGGATGAAAAACAGTATTTGGTGTGAGGGCCTACTGCCCCCTAGAGTTCTTCTTACATTCTTCTACCTCTCTACCTCTGTTTCGCTCCTGGGTCTCTGAGAGTTGCTTAGAGTGTCAGCACCTTGCGATATTCAGTTCTCACGGTTCTAGATGTCAACAGCATTACAGGTTGGATAATAATGATCATAAATTACATTTATAATATGACATCTGGATTTGAGGGGTGGGGGTGGAAGGGGGAAGAGAGAAAGCGAACGAGTAAGTGAGTGAGTGAGGGAAAGAGAGAAGGAGAGAAAGAGAGACATGGCGAAGAGGAGGGGTTGATGGGTACCACTGTGACACTTAGATCAATAAGTGCTGTAGCTCAGGGATTAACACACTAATTGGGCTGAGAATAGAGACCGAGAACCCTGACACACACATACACACACAGTCTTCTCTCCACAAGATGTTTTACATAGCACTAAGCAGGCCAGTGAGGATACCTGGTCAGAAGGGAGGTGCGTTACACACCCTTAGCGTACACAAACATACACAAACATTGCTTCCAATGAAGTTCAGTATCAGTTCTTTTTTCTGAATGTGCCATTAGATTTGCATCATTCAGTAATTACAGCAGCAAAATGTGCGACCCACACACCTAAACAACAAAACACAGATCCCTTACATATAAAACACACAGATAATAAGGTATTAAGCATGTCATTAAAAAAGAAAGCAATTAAATTATATCAATGAACCAAGTTCACAATCATCAAAGTGTATTTGCTCGTATGCCATAAATAGTTTATTTCCACATAAAGAGGCATACTTATTGCTACATAGACACATAGCGTTATTAAAAAAAAAACTTAATTGCAAATAACAAAAACAGTTATTTGTATATATATATATATATATATATATATATATATATATATATATATATATATATATATCAAAAATATATATCATATAACATATATATATATTATATACAATAGATTTTCGTGTTAAAACTGTCAATTTGCTGAATGTTTACAAACCCACTGACACTAAAACATGTGATTGCAAAATGAAATAATATGAAACAAGGCTCTTGTTAAACACTGCAGCATTTTCTCCCAAAATGACTGTTTCTAATGACTAAGTTCATAAGCCAAATTACAATTACAGTCACAATTATGTATACAAAATATACATATACATTTTATGTGTTTTTTGTTTTTGTTATTCCAATACCTTTAATTGAACAAATAAATAGATACTGTGCTCTAAAATGCAGCTAAATGTATACATTTATAAACAAAATATGTCATTTGGGGTTTTAAGGGGGTTTAAAATTTTGGAATGTACACTGCATATATATTATAAATATGATTTGTATTTCATATATACAATAATTGCTTATACAGTGAATAGTTCAATATAAACTACACAAAAATGTGAGCAAACTGAGCAGCAATGTTTTACTGTCTTTGTACTGTACTTCTGTCCACTCTGCAACTCTGCTTTTTTTATCAATCAAAAATACATTCTCTAATGGAGTTAAAATTGGGATTTTCTGGCAGATCCTATGGACCACTTTGATAATTGCTTAAATGAGGTAAAAGTGTTTTAAATAAACTCTTCAATGAAAGGTCAAAATCAATGTATTAAGATTCAGCTAATAGAGCCCAAATATGAAAAATCATATAGACACATTGGCCAGACAAAGATCAGCATACTGTACAGAATAAAATATTGTCTCCTAAACCAGGTTATTTAAAAATGTTTTTTAGTTTTTAATCCTGACTTTTAAATAATGGAAACATTCCACTGAAAACATTTGTTAAACTGTGCCTCTGAGAGTCCTGGAAATCTCATCCCATCTGTCTCAAGTATTTTTTTTGCGTAAAACAAAGAGAAGGTGTTAAACTATTATAATATCACACATTGTTGAGTTGAAATTAGTTCATAATTACATACAATACTTTTTGTCTTTATGTTTACCCATGTTTTTGTCTTAGATTCCTGTCTAAAAACAGTCAGTTTATTTGTACGCCTCTATTCTTTTAATATCTGACCTTATTTAAAAAATAAATGAATAAATAAATAATAATAATAATAATAATATACATCGGTATACCAGCTTCAGTTATAACACTCAAAAGTCAGACCCACCTTTCGTTTTTTTTTTTTATTTCCAGTCCAAATGGCCATTAAGTACAATTTTAAGAGATTATTCTGATATTCTGTTATTCTTCAGTATATAAAATACTCCACTTGTATATAGTAGTGGAAATGGGAAGGAAAACAAGAGTTTCCAAAGCTAGACCTCAGTGATTCAGTAATACAGAGACAATAGAACCCCTAATCCATGTAATCCCTGACCGACCATTAAAACTGTTCCCAGCAGATAAGCAGAACTTTTACCTCTGAGAGAGAGGGAAAACTTCAGATCTGCAAAGAATCCACAGGTGTAAGTGTCCATCCTTCCACTGAGAGAACACAACTCAACACTGGCGTTGGAGTTGCTGAACCTGCTACTGATCACAGAACAATGAAGTGAACACCCCAGATTTTAGGCCTTAACATCATTGAATGTGCTCGTGATTACTGGAATGCTGAGCAGTAGGAAATAATATTCTTGGAGTGAAGTTTTGAGATGTAGAAAAATCTTCTGCGGATTTCTGTAGATAAATGGTTGGATAGCGATTGCTAGATAGTTAGAAAGCTGAAATAAAAAAAGTTCTCTTCACCAACAGCACTTTTTCTACATCTACTGATGATGTTACAAAGGTTCCTAAAAGCTCTTTGGATTGATGCCATAGAAGAACCATATTTGGTTATTTTTGAAGAACTGTCTGTCAAAACTTTTTTTTAGGGAACCAGAAGTGGGTCTTTTATAGATTTGCTCCACAAATCCTTTTTAGTACCTTAAAATTACCTTATATCTCTTTACATACCCTTAATAATTAAGGCTGCATAAGAGGCGGTTTGCACTCATGGGTAAGTTTCAGACACACTCATGGGTAAGGTTCAGACACACACTCATGGGTAAGGTTCAGACACACACTCATGGGTAAGGTTCAGACACACACTCATGGGTAAGGTTAAGGCACACACTCATGGGTAAGGTTAAGGCACACACTCATGGGTAAGGTTAAGGCACACACTCATGGGTAAGGTTCAGACACACACTCATGGGTAAGGTTCAGACACACACTCATGGTTAAGGTTCAGACACACACTCATGGGTAAAGTTCAGACACACACTCATGGGTAAGGGTAAGACACACACTCATGGGTAAGGTTCAGACACACACTCATGGGTAAGGTTTAGACACACACTCATGGGTAAGACACACACTCATGGTTAAGGTTCAGACACACACTCATGGGTAAAGTTCAGACACACACTCATGGGTAAGGGTAAGACACACACTCATGGGTAAGGTTCAGACACACACTCATGGGTAAGGTTTAGACACACACTCATGGGTAAGGTTTAGACACACACTCATGGTTAAGGTTCAGACACACACTCATGGGTAAGGTTCAGACACACACTCATGGGTAAGGGTAAGACACACACTCATGGGTAAGACACACACTCATGGGTAAGGTTCAGACACACACTCATGGGTAAGGTTTAGACACACACTCATGGTTAAGGTTCAGACACACACTAATGGGTAAGGTTCAGACACACTCATGGGTAAGGTTCAGACACACACTCATGGGTAAGGGTAAGACACACACTCATGGGTAAGACACACTCATGGGTAAGGTTCAGACACACACTCATGGGTAAGGTTTAGACACACACTCATGGTTAAGGTTCAGACACACACTCATGGGTAAGGGTAAGACACACACTCATGGGTAAGACACACTCATGGGTAAGGTTCAGACACACACTCATGGGTAAGGTTTAGACACACACTCATGGTTAAGGTTCAGACACACACTCATGGGTAAGGTTCAGACACACACTCATGGGTAAGGTTCAGACACACACTCATGGGTAAGGTTCAGACACACACTCATGGGTAAGACACACACTCATGGGTAAGGTTTAGACACACACTCATGGGTAAGGTTTAGACACACACTCATGGTTAAGGTTCAGACACACACTCATGGGTAAGGTTCAGACACACACTCATGGGTAAGACACACACTCATGGGTAAGGTTCAGACACACACTCATGGGTAAGGTTCAGACACACACTCATGGGTAATGGTAAGACACACACTCATGGGTAAGGTTTAGACAAACACTCATGGGTAAGGGTAAGACTGATTGGTTCCCTGAAGTCTTTCAGTTCTTAAATGTTTTTAAAGGAACCACCCATTTTCGTTCTGTGGCATCCCTCCAAAGACCTCTTTTTGGAACTACACTGTATGTCCAAAAGTGTGTGGACACCCCTTTTAATGAATTCAGGTACTTGCACCCACTGCTGACAGATGCAGCTTGTCTAGTCCCAGAACATGATTCTCTGAAGCAGATAAACATAAAGCTATTGGCACCATGCCCAATGCCAGGTGTGGGCTGGAGGGGTATAAAGCCCCCCAGCATTGTGTTTTCTGGAATGATGATGCTTCATCCAGTACTTTTGGGATGAGCTGGGGAGTTTGAGATGAGGTGAGATGTGGTGATCACCCAAGCACCCTGACCTCACTAACACTCTGAATGCAAATCCTCACAGCTGTGCTCCAAAATCCAGTAGAAAGCCTTCCTATGATAGAGACAGTTACTCCAACTGTCTACTCCAACAATGGCTGAGCAGGTATCCCAATACATTTGTCAATGTGGTGTATGGAACAATGACTTTAAGGAATCGCTCCAGGATCCTTAAAAGAAACGTAGAAAATATAGTGTACTAAATAACCACGCCTTAAACACCTGAGTTACAATATCTAAAATGACCTTTCAGATATGAAGGTGATTTCTTCACAATGGGCCTAATGTGATAATCAGCCTAAGAGAAAGCTCAGCTAGTGAGGCAGGATCATGACCATGCAGAGTTACATGACAAACTAAGCATATGTGTGTGTGTGTGTATGTGTGTTTTCTTTATTCAGGGAAACGTTCGTTTCATGAAGCTTCTGCTGTCACGGCATGCTGATTGGCTGTTGAAGGATCTAGAGGAGATGACGCCGCTGCACTTGGCCACACGCCATTCCAGCTCCAAGCCTCTCTCGCTTCTCCTCAAGCACATGGCACCTGGAGAGGTGGACACTCAGGACAGGAACAAAGTAATGCAAACATGCGCTACATGCAACGTACACAGCTAGCACCCCCCACACACACATACACACGAATGTTGTCGGTAGGAGCCAGAGGTGAATATGAGGTCAGCTCGCGTGTGTGTTTGTGTGTCTGGCTAAATGGGTGTGCATGCAGTAAAACAGCAGGAGTTTGCCGTACTCTTTGATGATGCTCTTGAGGATATGAGGCCTATTTAAATAGTCTAATATAAAATAGATTTTCTCAGAGCTGCTGCCTAACAGCGAGCTCGCCAGGCGCCTGCTAGGCTTAGGGTCTCAGTCTTAACCCTGACTGTGCGTATGTGTGTGAGGTCACTGCACCACATGGGTGTTTCCAGCGATGAACTCTTCAGATCAGTTGGGTAAAGGCCACCAGCACCATTCTTTGTAAGAATGATAATAGCTTAAGCTACTAACCATAGACGTGGTTTCATTGTCCACGATAATGGCGCTGTTGAAAGTTTGCAGCCGTGGTAATTAGCGGTAATAGAGGTAGCGGTATTAGTAATTCAGAGACCACGTCCCGGTGGGAGAAAACAAACCTGTGTTTAAACAAACTGTTTACAGTAATGTGATCCAGACCGATTCCACTCAAACCGAATGATGGAAATGGACATTTTTGGAAAATTCCAAACCAAACCTGTACTTCATTACTAACCACAGAAAAACAGTTCTGCCCAAATAATTGAACAGATTTGTATCAGGGATGTCCTGATCCATTATCTCGTCCTCCGATCCGATGTGACAGTAATGCTAAGCGTTAGCCGATGAAGTCTAAACTGCATAAATTTTGTGATTAATAATCACAGAAGTGCTAACACGAAAATGGCGCCGTAGGACGTTTGCAGTCATAGTAATTAGCTTTAATAGTGGTAGCGGTCTTAGTAATTCTGAGAGCACGCCCTGTTGGGGCAAAACAAACTGTTCACGTTAATGTGACCCAGACCGATTCCACGTTTGTTTTGTGAAAAAACAGAACGATGGAAATGCAAAAAGCCAAATCTTTCATTTACAGGATAAAATTGTGACAAAATAATTGAACAGCTTGCATAATTCTAGTGCATAATTCTGGGAACATGCTAAAATGATCCAGTTAATGTGGTTTCATTTGCCATGAAAATAGACATGGTAAAAGGATGTAAAGTATATAATCGCAGGTAAATACTGTGATCCAGACCAATTCCACTCAAACACTTGTTTTGCAAAACAATTAAGACAAAAATGGAGAAAAATCTGTGTTTTACAGAAATTACAAACCACAGAACAAAATAGTTGTTAAAAAGAAACTTGTTAAAGGGATGTTTAATTAATTTTCATTATTTTTTTAATAATGTGAAAGCAGTTCAAATTCTCAAAGTTACTAATTTTTTCAGTTTTAGTATTTGGTATATTCAACATTTCTGTATTTTGACAAAAACAGACCTATAGTTTTTCATTAGATTGAAACTACTGCCACAAAAGAACAGAATTGAAGGCGACTATGAAAAGATGAATAAGTGAATTAGCTGCCTCTACACTACAAACAGCAGTAATGGTGATTCACATTGGTAGTAGCATTAGGAGTAGTACTGTTTTTCCAAATTCTTATCAGTAAGGAACCGATGAGGGCTTCTAAGACTTCTGAGAAGGCCTAATGATAGAAAATACATGTCTTTAAATGTAGCTAATTTACTTTAATGTAATTATTGTTCTTGTTGTATCTTAACTCTACAAGTATTGTTGTAATGCAGTGATACACCAATGCTGTGTTCTACTGTTCTTGGTTGGAAACAACAAGAGGATCTTAAAAAGCCTCAGTGGAAATCCTTTTAATCAAGATGTTTCCTTTTGGTATGTAGGTACATATACCCAGTCTTCTGGCCTTTAGCAGCTAGACTGATGGTCGTACATTACACAGTCTACTAAAATAAATAGAAACTGACAGGGAAATCAACCAAGTGTCTTTTTTTCTATAATACGTGAGACCACTTTTGTGAGAAGAAATGTCACTGTAGGTCCTCTGGAACTCCTGGCTATATCACTGATAACAGACACAAATGGTAATCAAACCAGCTTTCAATTCGTTGTTGGAAAACAGCAGCAGCAGCTCTGGTCTCTTTACTAAAACAGATGCAGTAAAACTGCAAAATACGAAGTTAAATATATGTTGTCTTTCACAAGCTTCAAAAAAACATATGGAGTGTATTTTACAAGCCACAGATATCTGTGTTTAATCTAGAACAGCTAAAATAAACTGCACTTGCTAAGCACTTGCATACTTTAGGCATCCTTTAGGGGGACAGCAGAACTTAGCATTACAGTGGAGGTGGCCTCAGCAGAACTCTGCATTACAGTACAGCATTAATTTAATTGTTTTCAATTATTTCAGTTATGCCCTTCATGCTTCCTTCAAATCACATGAAACTCCACTGCATAGCTGAAGCTATGTCAGCTACCAGACCCTCATATTAGCCTGTGTTGTACTGTATGATAGAGGGAAGAGGGCGGGCCATCCTGCCATCCTGAGAGAACAAGGACAATTATGCTGTCTTGGACTGCTGTGGCATTGCTCGGGATCAGACTTGTGCCCTTATAACTATAGGGCCAGCGCTTAGACAGTAGCGCCACTCAGGAGCCCTGTATCTTTAGGCTTTTAAATAGTCTAAGCACTCTAATGCATCTAATGGCATCAGCATCGGCCACAACACAGTGTTAATCATCAGATCTCATTGATACAGAAATTCCTTACCGGTCCTTATCCCTTCCTTATCCCTAGTAGTAATAGTACAGGTAGTAAAACTGGTTATAGCACTCTTTGTACCTTTTTTCAGAGGTAATTGTAGCTTTACATAGAGTCTCATGCTTTCCTGGGAAACACTGCTATCAAGCCATCCAGATTAACAGACCACATGCAGCTTTATTCACTTTGGCTCCAATTACTGTAAACATTCGCCCCAGTCTACTTTCCGATGAGCCGCGCACATACAGCAGCTCCTCATACCCGCCATCATTTACCATCTCATTCCACAGACAGAACAGCTTAAAGCCAACACTGCTATTAAGGCTTTTAAGTCACCATTCACAGAATGTGTGTGTATGTGTGTGTGTGAGTGTTGCGGTTACATGAGCATTCCCTTTTGGCCACATGAAGGAGTTCTGTTGTTCTTAAGCTCTCATCCGCCTGGATCTGTTGGTTTTGTAATAATTTGATAAGCAGAATCGTGAGTTCTCGTGATGAAGCTGCTTTCCCGGCCAATTGCAGAAAATAGTTGCACTCTGTCAGACTTTATGTAAGGCATTGTGCCCATACTGGTTGTTAGCCTTTTTTCTGATTTGTTTGTAAGTGGCTGCTGGGAGATGTGAGGTCATGTTCTGCACGTTTGGTCAGTGGTCATGGTGTACCTCCATCAACATGTTTTTTTAATTTCATCACCAAGGTGGTGTGCAAGGAGGGAAAAAACAACCTCTAGAGCCTAGAGAGCACCTGGACAAAGACCAGGGCGTCTGGGACATAAGCACTTTGGACAGATGGATCTTGAGTCTTGCCTTGAGGGTTTTTTGTTTTGAGTATCTCTTTTTGATGGTAGATTCTGGTAGATGACATTTAATCGTCATTTGAACAATATGAGAGATTGAGGAAATATCATTCAACACATACAACTGAGTTAATCTTGTTAAAAACCAGTTGCAAAATGGAATTAATAGAAATGCAATAGAATGTGAGGGAAAAGTTAGGACACCCCCACATTTAGAATCAGGTGCAGCCCAACATGGTCAGAAAGGATCCTCTTATTTAAACCTCATTTTTTGGCCTGATCTTTATTGTTGAAGAACCCAAAGAGCTTTCTGAAGCCTTCGGAAAGAAGGTTGTAGATGCAGCCATGAACTCAACTGCGGTAAGAGCTACCCGTAGGTCCCGTGATAACATTGTAAGATGGTTTAGGATTGTTCTTTATACATTTTGTGATCTGCTCTTGGGCTGTGCTCGTTAGAATGACCTGACCTGTCCATGTTGGCAGTTGTTTCACTTGTAAATTATTTTCAGAGATCTTTTTAAATCCCTTCCCAGACTGCTCTGCATCGACAACTTTCTTCCTGAAGGCATCAGAGAGCCATTTGGAACTAATGGTCTGATGTTTATATGAGACAAGTTTCTCCAAAATCCTCTCTAACAGCGTTCTAATCATCTGCAGCTGATGTGCTGCACCTGATTCTAATCTTAGAGGGTTGAAGTAGTAATAAATGTGGAAGTGTCCACACATTGTCTTCACAGGAAAATGACATTTGTATTAATAACATTTTGCAAGTGATTTTAACAACATTTCATCAGTTATGTTACCTCCATCTCCCATTATTTTTCATGTGACTGTAGATGTTACCTAAAACCTTTAAAACTGAATGTAGTGTGTGTGGGTGTGTTTGTCTCTACAGGAGACGGCGTTGCACTGGAGTGCCTTCTACAACCACCCTGAGCATGTTAAGCTGCTGATCAAACATGACTCAAACATCGGAATCCCAGACAGCGAGGGCAAAATCCCTCTGCACTGGGCAGCTCACAACAAACACCCTAACGCCACACACACTGTGCGCTGCATCCTGGTGAGAAAACACACACAAAAGGTTTTTTTTTTTAAGTTTTAAAGACTCAGATGTTCATGGATCTTGGTGCAGAAGCATGGTTCAAAAAAGTTCAGCCATATCATTAAAACCCGTTCTAACATATACAAAGTCCATGGACTCCATTAAACCTCTGGAATCTGACACCAATATGTTAGCAACAGATCCTTTAAGTCCTGTAAGTTGTGAGCTGAGACCTCCATGGAATAAATAATCAAGCCTTGGGGGCCCCTGACTCTGTCAGTGGTCTACCAGTTGTCCTTTCTTGGACGACTTTTGATAGGCACTGACCATGTCAGATCAGAAAACCCCCACAAGACCTGCCTGATCTCTGACCATCACTACATGGTCCTCGTCAAAGTGGCTCGGATTCTAATGTTTGCCTATTTTTACTGCTTTTAACATCTTCATCACCTTCAAGAACTGACTGTTCCCTTGCTGCCTAGTATGTAGAGCCCACTCTTTGACAAAAGCCACGAGATGAAGATAATCAGTGTTTCTCATCTCACCTGCCTTCACCAGTGGTTTTAATATTTTAGCTGATCCTTGAATGGTCTTCATGCCCATGGAATTTTGTAAAATGTAATGCAATTGTTATTAAATTACGTTGCATGAACGTTTATGTACATTAACTAATATTGAATTCATATTTCACATACAAAATATATGGAGCCTAAAATCCATTTCTTTTGATGTAACTTTTAGAAGCATTAAATGTTTCAGTTGATTGGTTCTTATCACCAAAACTATGTTCGATTCTGCCTTGGGAAGTTTACCATTACTCTAGAAATAAGAATTTCCCACCAAACCACTCTGAATAACTTTTTTTTACATCCAAACCATTCAATTAAGCAAAAATTCTTAAAAAGCGGTGGTATTTCTGTTAAATTATACTGTCAATTTACTGTAATTTTACAGCTGTTGATAATGAACACAAGCAACATAAATAAATAAAAAAATTATGGCCAAAAAAAAGCTTAATCAGAAAAAAAAATATCAGTTAAAACTTAAAAGCCTGAGCAATGTAGGCTCTTACAAAACACTTCAATCTAAAGAAGACGAAGGCTATTTAGAAATCTACATCTAATCTACTAATTATACTAAGCCACATGAGGATGAGGTTGACCTTGTGCCCACTATAAGTACATCATGGAGACCACTGTTACAGGCTGTACGCTGGTGACTGTATAAACACTCCTGCACACAGTTAAATATCATTCCAAATAATCCAGCATTAATAGCTGATTCCTCGCTTTGACGTCACTCCTGAGGGATTCAGTCAACACTTAGTCAACAGGTCAGTCTGTAGCTGCAGAGCACAAATTAGCAGTAAGTCAGATGTCACATGACTTTGCCTTTGGGGTAAGGAAATAAATTCCTAAATATGACTCCCTTTCATTAAAGTAGCCATTGATTTCTCTTTCTCAAAGTCATCCTGTCACATGATCATGGATTCACTGCCAACTTTTTTTGTCTGCCTAAAAACATAAATTGCTGCCTAAATTCCTCCAAGCTGTCTTGAGTTGTTCGCCAGCCCACTCTCTCAGCTTCCTTGGTGTACGTGTGTGTGTGTGTGTTGCAGGAAGCCGCTCCCACCGAGTCTCTGTTAAACTGGCAGGACTATGAGGGGCGGACACCGCTTCATTTTGCAGTGGCCGATGGAAACGAGGCAGTGGTGGAGGTTCTGACGTCATACGATGGCTGCAATGTTACAGCCTACGACAATTTGTTTAGGACGCCGCTGCACTGGGCAGCACTGCTGGGTATGCAGCCTTTCGTTTTGCTTTTAGTGGGCTCATGTCATGGGCACTGAATATAAAAAAATATTAAACAAAAAAACTTACTAAAAAGGTTTACAAACTTGTCTTTACAGTAAAGATGTGGAAACTACGTAGCAAAACCAGCTTGAATTCACTTTGATTGAATCATGGTGGTAATGCCACAACTGTAAACCTACAGTGACGTGCAAGAGGTACCTCATCATTTCTGTTACTGTGAATAGTTAACTGAGTAGAAGATGAACTCATAATCGAAAGGCATGATGTTAAACATTTTGGGATTAAGATTAGTGTATTATTTTTGTTTTGTACAATATTAAAGTAAAAAAGAAAGAAAGGACCACCATGCAACAGTTTGAACACCCCAATACATTTGAATTCTCTTAGCTTTTAGGCTTTTAGCAAGGCCTGGAAAGAAAGGCCAGAAGATATAAAAATAAATTTCAGAACTCTATAAATACTCAACAATCAACATGATGAGTGTATCTAAGCAGTCCCCGAGCACTCTGAACATCAGTATAGTTGATGCCCTCAAAGCAGAAGAAGATGTTAAGAAGACAGCAAAGCGTCTTTGGGTAGCCATTTCTTCAGTTTCTAATGTTATCAAGAACATTCCGGTAATAGGAACGTTGGAAGTCAAGATAGGGTCTGAAAAACCAAGAAAATGTTCTGAGAGAGCTGCCTGTAGGATTGCCTGAAACTCAAAACCCCCATTTCACTACAAAACATCTCCAAGAAGATTTAGCAGACTCTGAAGTGGTGGTGCACTATTTTACTGTGCTGTGACACCTGCAGAAATATGACCTTCATGGAAGAACATGAACATCAGAACAAAACCTTTGCTGCGTCCTTACCACAGAATTCAGCATCAGTTTTCAAAGGAAAGGAAAGGAACAGTGCTGTGTTTTCCATGGTGACATAATCAAACATTAGTGACCAGGAAAAAAAGAATAAGAAGGTGAATGAATGGATGACTATGATCAGTCCATCTTGATATTATTAGAGTCATGAGCTAACCATTGATTTTAAGTAGAATTTAAGTCGAGTGGGCAATATAACAATATTTTGTCAGATTCTGACACATTTTGTCATTGTGATACACAGTGTACTTTTCTACGCATATTGAGGATGTCGTCAGTGATCAACTGCACGTTTCATTACAAAATTGGATGGGGTGCAGCAGATTGGATGGGGTGCAGCAGAATATATTATATTATCTACTAATTATGGGAGAGTATTTGAAATGGAGAAATGTAGAACATGGGCCCTTTTAAACAATGTCTGTGTGGTCAGTGTTCACAACAGTTAGTGCCTTTATTGTCACATATATGGTCCAAAGTACATCTGCAATGAGTTACGCAATCACATCTGGATCCAGTAGAATTTCGCTGCAGAATTAAAGGCAGCCATCTCAGATTCATTGCACACGTCCATGCGTGATGGAAGGAAGTTTGACTCACAGCAATAAATTCCTTGGCTGAATGACATTGTTTTTTTTTTTTATTTTGTAATTGAGGAGTAGTAAACACAGTCTCTGTAGCTAATCATACATAAAACACAGGATTTCCACTAGTCCTATTGTTCAGTCTTCATATGAAGAAGTGAAATATCTAAATCATCAATGTGGCCTGTGCAAAAGTTTGGGCACCCTAAGCGTTGCAAAGATTCCATTCCACATGTCACACATCAGCTAAATCAATGCTTCAGGTTTTCTACATTCTCTGACTCCTCAAACCCTGTGCTAACACTCGTCAAACATGAGCTCTTCTAAGCAACTGTCTAAGAATCTGAAATGAAAAGTAATCCATCTTCCAAGCATTTTCAGCCTCTGGTTTCTGCAGTGTGGAATGTCATTCGAACAATGGCAGTTCAGGGGAACTGTGGAGGTCATGGTGAGATCTGAATGACCAAGAAAACTCTGAGAGACCTGCTCATATGCTGGTAGAACTGGCAAATCAAAACCTGTTTAGCTACCAGGTTAGGTATTCACAGTAACAGAAACTGTTCATCAGTGGTACCAAAACCTTTGCATGCCATTGTATATAAATACTGATTAAGTCCATTTGAGCCTTGATCTTGTTGAATGCTTGTGCATTTTTAAAGGCCATGCACGGATTGTTCATCTGCTGCTGGAGAGGAATAAGTCAGGCATGATTCCATCTGACAGCCAGGGGGCCACTCCGCTGCACTATGGAGCTCAGAGCAACTACGCTGTAAGACACTACCCTTGTGTATGAGTGTGTGTGAAATGCTGTTCACAAGTAAAATAATACTGGAAATTAAAAAAAGGCTGGGGTTAAAAATTGGGCCCAGCCCATTCCCTTTCCCAATACACACCCAGTACATCACACGCTAAATCAGGTAGATACCTCTCTTTGCTAGTATTTTACTGAATTAAGCCCTTTACTGTTATCATCTGTGGTTAAACATGCAGCTGTTTGCAGTGAACTAATACAGGAAGACAACAAGATCCTACACCTAAATATTAAATGTACATTAAATGTGTAGATTAAATGTTCAAACCTGAACGTGTGAACACAGGCATACATAATCACAGATTTGTTTTTAACCAGGGTTTGAACTGCTTCTTGTAATAAAGTGTATAATTTCAGTTGAGAAAACTCATATTTGACTGTATTTACAAGGTACATTGAGTTGAACTTGAACAACCTTCCAAAAATAATTGGAGTATTTCATAGCTGCATTTTAGAGCAATTTACTGATTCATAAATAATATCATTCTACAGCCATTGTCTTATCAGAACAGTCACAGTTTATATATCTAATAGCTTTAAAAACTATTTTTACAGGCTCACTGATTCTCTTTGACTGCACAGAAAAGTGTTAGACCTTACTTAGACCTTCAGCTCGTTTTTTGTGTGTGTCAGGACACGGTGGCGGTGTTTCTGAAGCACCCCTCAGTGCGGGACGAGCCCGATCTGGAAGGCAGAACAGCTTTCATGTGGGCTGCTGGGAAGGGCAGTGATGATGTCATCAAAACCATGCTGGAACTCAAGGAGGACCTGGACATCAACATGGCTGACAAGTATGGAGGAACAGGTAAAAGCCAAAGACATCTCTGCATATGCTGTACGTATGGTGGAGCTGAATGGTCATGTGGGTAATTATCCAGCCCACTCATTAGTACTCTCCCCTATCATCCGTGCCAGCCAGCATCACACTGCAGTAGTGTGTGGAGTGAGAGAGCCATCTACCCACAAGGCCAATTATGCTCTCTTGGGCTCCGGCTGCTGATGGCACGAAGCATGACCTGGGATTCGAACCAGTGGTCCTCGTCCACTGGCTTCTTAATCAGTTCCCTGTCCTTTATGGTTAATGTCACATTTCCTGTTTAATCAGGCGGGTTAACATCTCATTAAATATGCAGAGATATGTTAATAAGCTTGGCAGATTTGGAGAATAAGCAATAGACATCTGGGGCAGTACGCCCTTAGGTATAAACTGAGTTGCCAGCTCTCTTTATTTTGTGTGTGTATTTGTTTGTGGTGTGTGTTTGTGTGTAGCACTCCATGCAGCAGCACTCTCAGGCCATGTGTCCACTGTGCGGTTGTTGCTGGAAAAGGGAGCCATGGTGGACCCTCTGGACGTCATGAAACACACTCCCCTGTTCCGTGCCTGCGAGATGGGCCACCGAGATGTCATTCTCACGCTCATCAAAGGTGGGTATGTGTAGTGGGTGTATGTACTTTCCTTCTTCAAGATCTAAGATTTGAGCCAAAACATTGTGACACAGAAGAAGTGAATATCATCAATTACCTCGGAAGAAGGGCGTATGTCAAGGTCTGGGATACGTGTTAGACAGTAAGCGGACAGTCGGTTCCCGTTGTTGACATGTAAGAGAACCTGAGTGGCTTTAAAAAGGGCCAAATCAGAAGACTGGCCAGATCTCCGATTCGAAGCCTCTCTGAAACGGCAAGGCTTGTGAGGTGCTGCTGATCAGCAGGGTTGAGTGCCTCCCAACAGTGGTCAGAGGAGGCACAAACAATGCCTCGAACTGCTGCCAGGATGTTTGGCATCCAAGACTCATTAATGCCTGAGGACAATGAAGACTATCTGGTCTGAGCTACTGTGGCACAGACAGTTTTTATGGTGGTTATGAAAGGAATGTGTCACAGCACATAGTGCATCACACCCTGCTGTGATTGAGGCTGCATAGAAACATGTTGACCCCTGTGCACCATTAAAAGAACCTACAATGGGAAAGCAAGCATCGGAACTGTGCTTTGGAGCACTGAAAGATCATCTGGTACAATACGTCTTATTTACTTGTACATCACATGGACGGCCAGGTATGTGTGTGCCATTTACCTGGAGAAATGGGGAAATAACCACACCAGGATGTGCTATGGGAGGGAAGACAAGCAAATGGAGAGAGTGTGATGCTCTGGGCAATGTTCCGCTGGGAAACCCTGGATCGGGGTATTCATGTGCACCTTAGTTTGACAAATTGACTTAAATGTTGTTGAAAACCTGGTACACACACACATTCATGGTATTCCCCGATGCCAGTGGTCTCTTTCAGCTGAATGAAGTGAATAAGATCAAGGTGTTTCCCTGGCCTTCAAATTTCCCAGATCGTCTAGTCAAGCATCTGTAAGACTGGAACAACAAGAACGATCAGTGGCAGCTCCTAAAGGACCAGATACTGATAGGTGTCAGATACAGAGACCATGTCCCGGTGGGTCAGAGCTGTTTAGGTGGCACACAGAAGACCAACAGCATATTAGGCAGTCATAAGGTCATAATGTTTGGCCTCATCTATTGGCTTGTTTATTATTATTTTATTCCTGTTAATAACACATGTTGATTTTTAGTAAAAAGTTATGTACGAACACTTAACACCCACTGCTTAACACCCATTGTGCATTGCTTCTCTGTGTTCAGGTGGGGCGCGTGTAGACTTAGTTGACATAGATGGCCACTCTGCTCTGCACTGGGCAGCGCTAGGTGGCAACGCAGAGGTATGTGAGGTGCTAATGGAGAATGGGATCAGTCCAAACTTGCAAGATCAGGCTGGCCGGACACCCCTGCAGTGCGCTGCCTACGCTGGCTATATCAACTGCATGGCCCTGCTCATCCAACACCAGGCTGACCCCAACATGCAGGACAAGGAGGTAGAGCTCTGCATCATACACAGTAGTGCTTTCCAGTTTTTTTTAAGGAGCCTATAAAGAAGGGGTGGCCAAACCGAAAGATTTTAAAAGAACAATAACAATAAAATAGAGTATTATATAGTATAGAAACCTGGTGGTCTCTCACTGAGTGAGGGGATGTAGTTACATTCTGCACTAACAAAAAACAATGTCAGATTCAAAATGCTACTGTTGTGAAGCCAGTGTCCTTACCAGCTTTGTGTGACAAAGTGCAAATCACCACTCATTTTTTAATGCACACCCTGTTTCTATTACTGGTAAATTAGCCGAACATGGATGAAGAGGTGAAAGGTGTGAGTTGGAGAGAAGAGAGCTGTGTGACGTTTCCCTTAAGGTTTAAATAGGATATTACCTTAAATGTGGGGGGAAACCACTGCAAAGTACAATGTAAAAATGGGACGTCAGGCCAACTTAAAATGAACTGATTACAGAGCTGTTTTTGAATTAACTCAGATGAGTTCAGTCAAAAGTTCTCACTTTAACTCACATTGTTTATTTCTGAATCTTAATTTGGTCAGCAATGCATATTGTGTTGAACCTCAAAAAAATGTATCAATGGGCTGCAGATAAAATTGATGAAATATTTGTAGTCTGTGTTTGTTTACTGTTCAAGCTAATCTGCTGGATGAGACTTCCCATGTCACATAGAAGGAGGCCTTCGTATTCTCAAGGCGTTTTCACACTAGCCCCACATACACAAGTCTGCACCCAGGGCCGATTCTGGGCTCGTCTGGGGGAGGGCTGTTATCACTGGTTTGCTGTCACACAGAATTGTGCAATCGATCCACGGTTTATATGGAATTCTTCTAACATCACTTTTGAATGTGCATTTTTGCAAAATAGTAGGACCCAGGTTCATCTGTTTATCACTGTTTCTTATTTACCTTGAATATAAGCACTCATGCAGCGAAGAACAGCACTTTCCTGCAGTCATGCCCTTTCAGCTGAAAATAAATCCTGCAAGGTGAAACACCATGACTGCAGAAAAGTGCTGCTGGAAACTTGATTTGACGCTGATCTCCTGTCTCTTAACAAACAAGCAGCTAGACAGTTGCATTACCCTAGAGCTGTGAAAGCATGTACTTATCTGTGCCCAAGAAAGGTACATTTACTCAGAATTGTGGAGATCATGGGTTCAAATCCCAGAAAGGGCTCAGCTCTCTATTATCGAAAGCCTCCTAGTCTGTGGGCATGACGTGATTGGGGGGGTGGTTCTAGCCTACAGATGGAATAAACAGTAAACAAATTGAGGGAAAGGAACACTGACATTTTCGTGTGGACGTCCTGAAGGCTTTGTGGTGCAATACTACATTTGAATGCTCATTTGCAGTTAGAACACAATGTCCATGTAACTCATCATTCTGTGGGCCACCCACAGCACTGATTTAAAGGAAGTGTATAGAAAGAGAAATAGTCAGGTATATGAGTGCAGTCATGTAATAATACTTGGTTCTGTTGGTTCCCTGTAGATCGTTTTTACTCAGCTTACATTCAACTACATATCTGTTTAATTTAAATACTTTTTCCTAACCCTAAGCTCAATCTGACCTCATAATCTAACCTCATGCCTAACCCCAGTCTTAACACAGTTGATTAATATCTGGTCCACCTTGTAGTGTGTTAACAATTTGAGTAATTGTATATAAGCAATAGTGGGCCATCAGAATAAAGTGTGACCTACACATTGCAACTTCTCAAGTAGATTATAGTAAACAAATGTTTGTTTGTTTGTGTGTGTGTGTGTGTGTGTGTTTATGTTTGTGTGTGGTAAGGGGAGGACTGCACTACACTGGTCATGCAATAATGGTTATCTGGATGCTGTGAAGCTTCTTCTGGGATGTGGAGCTTTCCCCAACCACATGGAGCATACAGAAGAGAGGTATTGCACAGCACAGTGCTCACACCTGTGTTAGGAACCATACAGACAACCTTATCTGAGGTAATTGAGGCAAGGGTGACATCATTTAGGTATGTATACTATCTAAGTCCAAATGTTTGTGGACAGACCTGTTAATCAATGCATTCAGATGGTTTAAACTGCACTCATTGCTGACACAGATGTGCAAATGCACAAACACAGCTTGTCTAGTCCCCATACAGAGTAGGACTTTCCTACATAAACCTATGGGCACCATGCCTATTGCCAGGCGTGGGCTAGAAGAGAATACAGCCCCCAGCATTGAGCTGTGGATCAGTGGAATGATGGTGCTCTATTCAACACTTTTGGGATTGGGGATGAGGTCGAGTGGTGATCATTCAACATCCTGAACTCACTAATGCTCTCGTCGCTGGTTGCAATCAAATCCTCACAGCAGTGCTCTTAAATGTAGTAGAAAGCTTTCCCTGAACAGGAAAGAAAGTTCCTCCAACAAAAGCAGACTAAACTCCCAATACTTTTGTCCATATAGTGTAGTTTGCACAGTGCTAGTTGGTGGGGTAATTTCTAATTTTCCATACTTGCCATTGGGCATTAAGAAGATCATTCGTAATCTTGAACTACTTTTTTAAAGTCGATTTCCCTGACTGTGGCTGAGGCTAATCTTGGGCTGCACAGTATTTTGAAAGGAGATTCTCATTTGAAAGGATTAGAGTCCAGACCTAGACTTTACTGAGCCTTAATGTGTTGTACACAGTGTCAGAATCAGAATCAGAATCAGAATCTCTTTATTTCACCAAGTATGTTACACATACAAGGAATTTGTCTTGGTGAGAGCAACACGTATGACAAGTAACAAAAACACAGAACACAGATTATTTACAGTCAATGAAGTTAACACATGCTCAGCATTCTCAGGAGACCTCTGGATAAATCAACCAGCAGCAGACTAACAAAAGCAAACAGCAAAGTGGAGCTCCACCCCCTCAGGAGCCTTCACTGTAACAAGAATCCACAAACTGTATGACCAAGAGCAGGAGATGCAGTATGACCGTATTACACTGTGTGTTTTTATAGGTACACTCCTCTGGACTATGCCTTGCTGGGAGAGCATCAGGAGGTCACTCAGTTTCTGTTGGAGCATGGTGCCATGTCCATTGCTGCCATCCAGGACATCGCTGCCTCCACCATCCAGGCCCTCTATAAAGGATACAAGGTCCGCCGAGCCTTCAGGGAGCGCAAGAACCTCTTAATGAGACATGAGCAGCTTCGCAAAGATGCAGCCAAGTGAGACCCACACACACACACTAATGTACACACCCATGCATATTATCTGACTGGCCAGCATCAAAGTGATGGTTCAGTCAAAGAGTACTTTTACAATTAGTCTCTAGAGTTTAATAAAGAAAAAAACATTTATTGAGCAGCAGCTCTGCAGACGGAAACACCTTGTTGATGAGAGAGGTCAGTGGAGAATGCTCAGACTGGTTGAAGCTGGCAGGAAGCCTACAGTAACTTTTGTGTACAATTGTGATGAACATAAAAACATCAGATTGCAGAACATGGTGGGCCCAGAGTGGTCCAGCGGAAAAAGGTGCTGTCACTATGACTAGAGGATTGTTGGTTTGAATCCCAGAGCACAATTAGCCTTGCCCTCCAGGGTGGGTAGATGTTGCATCGGTGACAGTTTGGAAAAAGAGGTGCTCACTGGCTGTGCACGTGTCGGAAGAAGTGTGTGTTGGTCTTTACGGGGGCACGCAATGTGATAGGAGAAAAAGACTTGCAGAACATGTCCAACATGTCCTTGAAGTGAATGGGATACAACAGCAGAAGACCATGTCGGGTTCTGCTTCTGTCAGCCAAGATCAGAAAGCTAAGGCTGCAGTGAGCACAGGCTAATCAAAACTGGACAGTAGACTTGAGAAACATAGCCTGGCCTGATGAATCTAGATTTCTGGATTTCTGCATCCCAGGCACACAGAAGGTAGGGTCAGAATTTGGTGCCAACAGCATGAATCCATGAACTCAACCTGCCTTGTGTTAACAGTTAACACTGGTGGAGGTGATGTAATGGTGTGGGGAATGTTTTTGTGGCACACTTTGGGCCTGTTAATACCAGTCAATCTGTCACAAAGCAAAAGTAATCTTAAACTGGATAAATGAACATGACATTTTCAGTGGCCTTTCTAAATCAATAGTACCTTTTTAGGATTGTTGCAGTTTCTTTTTTTTAGTTTTAGTATTACTGTAAATAATATTACTATAAACTGAATTAGAATTAGTATTATTATTATGTATTGCATTTTTTTTTACAATATGTATTGTTTTGTATTTGTTTACAAAATAGGATTATCTTATTTTTCTTAAATTACACAGCCAGTCAGAGATACACTAATTAAATTAATAATTAAATGAATTATTTTACATATCAACCTTGGAGCAAATTTTTCAAACATTCCAAGAATTCTAAGACCATATCGCGCAGCTCTGGCAGCCGTCTCGTCCGTTGTGTGCCAATTGTTTGTAGGTAATTCGATTTTTGGCTAAACCATCACTTTAAGAGGACTTGACAAAGGTTTCACTACATTTCAATTTGTAAACGAGTGAAATGAATAATCTGTTAAATGTTGAAGCAGATAGTGGACTGCTTAACGTGATGAATGGTTTGTACATATGAATATTGGATCAGCCTTAATATGTGAATATTTGCTAGGTGCATGCTCATTAATCTGCCTGTCTGATACGCAGTATGATCAAGCATCACCATCAATTTCTTACTGCCAATAGAGAGGCCGAAGAAAAGAGAGGCAGGTAGAGAGAGAGTGCAATAGAAAGTGAGAGAGAGAGAGACAGACAGAGACAGAGAGACAGAGGGAGAGAGTGAGATTCTCTCCTATTAATTGGCCTGCGCTCAGCTGCTTCATGTGACATTTAGAATCTGTCAGCCGACAGGATGAATGAATACACACACAAACGCGCGCACACACACACACACACACACACACACTCCTAAGCATAGTCTCTCCAGCATTTCCTTCAAAGGAATTTGCTCTCTCCATCATTTCCCATTTCCTTTTGTTTTATCTGTGTGTCTTCCATGCAAAGATGTTAAAAATATTGAGCATTTTTTATTATGTTACATTTTTGTGTGATGAACTACTGCTGTGGAAGTACACTTAAAACGTGAATCATGTTGCATTGTTACTTTCATTTAAAAGAGTAATAATAAGGCATTAGGAACAATAGAAATAATGTTAATGCTAGTCAAGACAAGTGACATTTAATACTAGTCAACACTAGTCATGTTAACATTAATCAAGTAAAGTTAAACTAGTCTGGTCAAGTTACATTAACACTAATGTAGTCAAGAAACACTAATGCTGGTCTAGTCTCGTAACATTAATGCTAGTCAAGTAAGATCATCTTAATCGAGTCAGGTAATTCTAACACTAGTCAAGACAAGTAATGTTAATGCTAGTCAAGTAACATTAACACTAGTCAAGTAAGTAACGTTAACGTTAAGTAATGTGTAAGCTAGTCAAGTTACGCTAGTTCAGTCATATAACATTGATGCTAGTCTAGTCAAGTAACATTAATGCTAGCCAAGTAACTATCACTAGTCAAGTCAAGTAACATTAACGTTGAGTCATTTTAAAGCTAGTCAAGTAACTTACTAGTGAAACAACTTTAACATTAGTCAAGTCGAGTAATGTTAGTCTAGTGAAGTAACGTTAACTTCAGTTTAGTCGAGTACTGTTAAAGCTAGTCTAGTCAAGTAACGTTAACTCTAGGCAAGACAAGTAACATTAACATTAGTCAAGTCAAGTTATGTAAAAGCTATTCTAGTTAAGTAACATTAATGCTAATCTAGTGAACTTTAGTTTTGTCAAGTAATGTTAAGGCTAGTCTAGTCAAGTAATGTTACATGAGTCGAGATGTTAATTAAGTCGAGTAATGTTAAAGCTAGTCTGGTCAAATATCAAGTATAAAAAAAGTAAACTAGACATCTAGTGAAGCGACATAAACACTAGTCAAGTAAGTAAAGTTAATTAAGTTGAGTAATGGTAAAGCTAGTCTAGTCAAGTAACAACACTGGTTCAGTCAAGTAATGCTAATGCTAGTCAAGTCAGTTAACGTTCAGACTCAGGTCAGATAACATTACCAATAGTAAAAAAAAATTATTTAATTTAATCAGCTAAGTAATTTTATCACTTGCTGCTCCGAAAGAGTGCTGAGATAATTAAATATATAAATAATACATTAAATAAATAATAATTGTAATATAGATAATTAATATATAAAAAATAAATAAATACTGCCACACAAAAAAACATTTAGTTGAATGGACCAATAGACGTGCTCCAAAGTTACTTTTTACTTTGACTTTCATTAAATGCCCCTCTCGCCCAGGCAGTCAGGAGTCAGATGTATTTTTAACTTGATGCTGTCATTATGTTGATTTGAGGTATCCATGTTTTTTTAGGAAGAGAGAAGAGGAGCGTCGGCGTGAGGCGGAACAGCAGCTCTCATTGGCTGAAGCAGAACTACAAAAACAGATGTCACTGGTACAACTGGGAGACAGCCGACGGCCACTAGCTGAGATGGAGCCCCAAATAGACAGAAAAAAACTGGTGACACCTAAAGGTCACAAACCTAGAAAACCCTCAAAAGTACATCACAGCCAGAGCAGGACAGACAAAAGGCCAAAACCTGTAGGTATGTATTTTTCAAGCATGACTCTCATAGTATATCCATGATCATTGGTGTGTATTAAAGCTGCAGTAGGTGATTTTATATTTTTACATCCTGTTGGCAATAAATAAAGCAAACAGTTATCAGTGGAGGCCACAAAAAACCCAGTCCGTTCATTTCATTCAGACCGAATTAAAAGTTTGGATGGCTTAACTGCCTGATCTGATCACCTGTAAAGCACTGCAGTTTAACAGTAGCTGTAGCCTCCATAATTACTGTGAAAGCTGTATGGCATCAGGAAGGAAGTTCTAATAAACCAAAATCTTGGACACAGCGTTTTTTTTTTAACCCTTTAAAGCCAAGTGTATCATAGTTTATACACATAAATGTTTTTGATACCTCTGCAACATCAGAGAGATCATTCAATAATGAATGATCTAATAACATGTACATTTTAACATTTAATAAATTAAATACATATCTTAAAAAATAAGACATATATTAATTATAAACAAATAAGTGTAGCTTAATTACTAAATCATAACAGTACATTTAATTGAAACAAATTAAAATAATTAAATAATATATATTTTTAAATCATATATAGTACATTTCATAAATAAGTATTAATTCTATGTCTTAGTTTGTTTTAAAACTGCTGTGAGTAATATATTACATATGTCATATACATGTGGTGTTTTTAATAATTGGTCAGATGGTCAAATGAGCACTACTGTTTTAAAGATTTTTTTTTTTTGGCAATTATTTGATAGTTTGTGCTTTAAAGGGCGATCAAATCTCAAAGCAGATAACTTGAAATACTTGAACTAGAAAATATTGTATATTATTTACCACATCAGTATTATCAATTTGTTTCCAGTTTAGTCCTTCTCAGTTCCCACTTATTACTATGGCTGCTGTACACCGATCAGCCATTACATGAAGTGAAAAACACTGATTATCTCATCAACTGAACAGTCAGTTCTTGGTGTTGGAAGCAGGTGAAAATGGGAGAGCATAAGAATCTGAGAAACTTCCACAAGAACCAGATTGTGATGGTTAGATGACTGGGTCAGAACATCTCCAAAACAACAGGCAGGTCTCGTAAGGTGTTTTGGTGTGGTCTAAGAAAGGGCATCCAGTGAACTGGCAACAGGGTCATGGGCACCTAAGGCATTGAGGCTCCACCTTAAGTCCACAGGACTTAAAGAACTTGCAGTCTTGGTGCCAGGTACCACAGGACACCTTCAGAGGTCTTGTGGTGTCCATGCCTTGAATGGTCAGATCTGTTGTGTCGGCACAAGGGGGACCTACTCAGTATTAGGAAGGTGGTGCTAATGTTCTGGCTGATTGGTGAATACATACTAGCAAGTGTGGAACTATAATCTATGTTTTAAGACCTAAAACCCACTGTCTTTCAGAGCACAGGAAGGAGGCTGATACACCGGACACCCCTCACCTCTCAGTGACCTTAACCTCAGTGATCAAGCACCGCTCAGACGCAGTGACAGATGTATGTGCATCTGAGGAGTGTATTACCAGACCAGAGCGACATTCCCCTGCTGGTTCCAGCAGGCCAGGCAGTGCCAGACCAGCACATGCAGGCTCCCATACAGCATCCTCGGAGACCACCACCACAGCTTCCAGAAATACAGTCCACTGCAGGCCCAGGACTTCAAGGAGCCACTCGAGGGCTTCTTCAGCCACTCGTTCTAAAGTACCTCAGACTGGATCTGCTGACAGCTCCACAGAACCTCATCCCAAAGCAGCAGCCAGAAGAAGCTGCACAGCAGGAGCAGCACCTGCCCTGCAACACAGCACCTCCGGTTACACAGAGAAACTGTCCAGGCCCAGGAACGAGAAAGAAAGGACTGATAAAGAGAAGGAGAGAGGCACTGGAGCTGAGAGAGAAAGAGATAAAAACAAAGGCAAAGCAGTTGAAGTTGAGAAAGAGAGACGGAAAGAGAGTGTGAAAGAGAAACGAGTGGAAAAGGAGAAGGAGCACAGAAGAAAGAGTCTCCATAGAAAGAATCAAGCAGCAAGGATAATACAGAGAGCATGGAGGAGGTATGCCATTTTTAAGCTCTGGATCTGTTCATCTGTTTGTTCATCTGGCCAGGGCCAACTTTTCTTCGCTCAATTGTCTGGCAAAAGTCCAATGGCCAGAGTCACATCTGATGCGGCAAAATTTAATTTTGTAAACTTGCTGACAATAATTTTAATAATATCCGAGAAACTTTCCGAAGTACTCTGGCCAAACTGAGCTTGTGGGTTTTATGTATATTGTTGCGGTAGAAACCTTGTATCTCCATGTTTGTCTTTTATCACTTTTTGACATAATTACAATTAAAAATATTGTAATAATTGTATATATAAATTAAATAGAAATGATCCAATATGACTTGGAATAACATATTTTACACTACAAGTTAAAGCAACAATATGTAGCATTTCTACCTTTAAAAAAACAGCTTGAAAATCATTGTGATGCTCTACTTACTATGATAGGGAGAATAGCTTCTCTATTTTTTCGCTACTCCAGGCTCAGCATGCTGCTAACAGCACTATGGAGCTTGCTCCTGAGAACTGCGTAACATTGGTCATATTCACTGTAGTCATATTCATGTAAAATATCGCCTCAGCCCACATACTTCTTTCACTGTCAGTACAGTTCTGTATGCCTCAGCTTGTCCAGAAATGCATGTGTAAAGCGTTTTGGTGGCTTAAAGTGTGAATTACACTTCCCAACTGTAGGGGGAGCCTAGTCAATTCTAGCATAATGCTGCTTCAAGAAGGATTTTTCTTCTCCTGTAAAACTGCCATGTTGGTGATACAAGTTTTTTGTGTGACAGTGGCGATATCTTGTTGTTTCTGTCTTCTAAACTCTAAAGCAGGGTTCTTTGCAGCATGTCAAGGAAGGGCAGTTTGGTGATTTACCTGCTCAAGCAGGGACAGGTTGTGCTGCATACTGGCAAGATTTGAAGAATCCTGCAATTACGTTTGAATGCACTGACATGAACCTTGCACCCTACATTTAGTTTTTTTCAGATCAGTCCTTCAGAAAACCTTGCTCGTAAATACGCTTTTCATGTAACCGGTATAGCATAGACGCTGAGTGAGTGTGTGTCTGGAGCTGGGGGTATACTCTTATAATATTAGTGCCCATATGTTGTCCACATGTGCCTTCACAAACTGCGGTTTGGCACCCTGCCCACCTGCACAACAACACCTCGGAGGGAGATCTGGAGGGGTCTGTAAGTGTGGAGTTAAGAGCGGTTAAAAGTTCATGCTGTTGGACTAAGCCATGCTTGCTAACACACACACAAAGTTTGAAAGGTTGTTTCTTTGTGTGTGATGAATAGCAGGGCTGTTGTGGTGTACTGTGCACCTTGGTATTATTAGACTGGTTTTTGCTCTTAGGCACAAGACATGGCTGGTCTGTTGCTGAATTCAGTCTGGACCAGTTTCCCTGAGCCTAAGCATTAGACCAAATGGAATCTGCAGTTTAGTTAAAGCTGAGGCTGTTTTTTGTTTTTAAGAGGTAATGCAAATGTTTAGGGTAGATTTATCCATATTCAGATGGCATATGATATTTCATTAGTCACATAACCTGAAATTACACCACAGAATCAGCATTAGAGACCCTTACATTGTATAACATGATAAAGTAACTGATTATAGAGTATTTTTGTAAAGTTAACATCGATTTCCATCTACAGGTTAAAACTCCCCAATCACACGGGGGGGGGGGTTGAGACCTACCTGTTCTCAGACTCCTGACCATGCAGGGCTGTGGTGTTGATGGGATTTAAACTCAGATATCCTGTCTCTTGAAAGAGAGGCGGTTAGACAGTTGCACAACTCTAGAAGTGGGAAACCATGTAGATTTCTGCGTCCAAAAAAGAAGGGAAAATGTAAATGAGGTTAAATGTACTCAGAACTGTGTTTTTATGTAGTGTAATTTCACAGCTCTGGAGTGGCCCTACGGCCTAACTGCTGCTCATCAAGTGTGAGGAGATCATAAGTTCAAATCTCAGCAAGAGCTCAGCGCTCCAATGTCAAAGGCCTTCCAGTCTGGGTATGTCATGTAATATGGGACATTCTAACCTACAGATGGGAGTTAACAAATTGAGGGGGAGGAACACAGACTAAAAATCTTACTAAATATTAAAACACTTTCAGCTGCAGCTCTTTTACTAATGTTCTTGAGGCTCGACTCAAACTGTATATTGACCAGAACTACTGAGACACAGAACTAAAAATGTTTATTTGGTCTAAAGGAAACTTGATAAAGTAAATAAATATATTTAGTTAAACATCCTGCAATCAGTTACTTCATCATTTTAAGTTGGCCTGACATTACATTTTATACAATGTAATGGTATTTAATGCTGATTCTGTGGGGTATCTTATGTGACAAATAAATTACAGGGTTAAAAAACAGGATTTTCATAAGTCATGACATGCGTTTCTTTTTTTACTTTTCACAGCAAAAATCAAAGCATACCATCAGTCGCTCAAACGTTATGATTTTTGTCAATTTGAATACAAAAATAAAACAGTCACATTTTTTAATATCGTTTTCTCAGAATCGGAGATGGTGAGTCAGGAGGCCTTTAATTGAATTAACCAATGTTTGTTTACATAAACAAATGTCCCTCTATGTCCCAATATTTGTGGACACCACTTCTAATGAATGCATTTATCTACTTTAAGTTTCACACATTTGCGCCCATAGTCCCTGTAGAGAAGTATTTCCAATTGAAGAGCCCCCAGCTCTTGTGACTGAATGCAATCAAATACTCACAGCAGTGCTCAAAAATCGAGAACAGAGGTTCCCCTGGACAGTAGTGACATTTCTCCAGCAGGATCAAGTTTATTTTCTTAATACCCTTGATTTCAGAAGAAACAATGGATGAGCCGGTGTCCCAATACATTTGTCAAATTGATTTTATTTATTTTTTGTTCTATTGTTCTTTTTTTCAGATCCTGTGTTCGGAGACGCTTGAGGGAAGTGTTGTGTGGAGGTGTTAAAAGGGCGGAGCCTGCAGAGGTCACTGCCATTCTGATTCAGTTTTTATGGGACCAACAAGTCCACATTGATCTCAGTAACCTGAAGACTGTTTCACCAGTGCAATCAATGCCTACCAAGGCTGCAGGGAAGAAAAGCTCTGTGCTACAAAACATCTACGGTGAGTCTCTGTATAATGGGAGTCAATACAAAGTGTGTACATTTGAATCAAGAAATGAATCCCAATGACAGGTTTGCGATAAGTGTGCAAGGATTTCTTTGTTTACTAATTTGAGATTCATTGAAAATGCTCATGACGCCTGCAGCAGAAATTAGTTTTTGGTGTTCTTTGACTAAAACATCAACCCTGCACTGGAAGCTTTGTCCGGATTTAAGACTGGAAACTGCACACACTCTTGGGAAGCCAAGTAAAACCTATCATTTAATATTCAGTTCCTTGCTTTGAGCTTAAATCTGTATATTTGACCATATATTCTCTTGGGATCTGGACAAAGTGAACGAGCAGGAAACCGGTGGCCTTAAGATTCTGCTCAGGTTTGTTTTATGAGACCAAAAAAGAAAATTGTGCTCAACATTTACAGTGTTATGTACTTAGTGTGTTTTTTTTTCTAAGCAATGGAAGCATTGTCTCACAATTATTAAGAGATTCCTCCAATGGTCATTTATTAATTAATTTATTAAAATGTCTGAAGAATATTGCACATTTAGCAAATTACACTGAAATAACACGTGCAAGGAATTTGGTAGGGTGCTGTCACAAACTCCACCACCCAATCTGAATCAGCTCAGCTTATTCTGCTTCCCTCTCTAGGGCTTTGTTTATCAGTTTATTGTCTGACCTCTCCCTAAGGCTTCCTGACCTTTTCCCTAGATTACCCGTTGTCCTGTTGTGACCCTTTTTTCCAACTCTCTTCCGTCATCCATGAGTGACTCGAGTTCTAGCTAATATCATTTTTCTCAGTGATCCGCACAGTAATTGCATTTAGGACATGTGGAAATGGAAAGTCAGCTGACAAACAACAATCTTTAGCATGAAAATCTAGCACTCGTCATATTAATTCTGTTGTTGGTTTATGTACAACAGTGACTTATATATAATGCTGATTTAAAAACCATAAAGTAAACACCAAATAGGTTTATTGGTTTTATTTATTTAAGGGTTTGAGAAACAATAGGAACTTAAAAATTATACATAATATACTGTAATTATATATTTTTTACTGAAAGTTCAGTCAAGATATTAGCTTAGTTAAGTTTTATTTTATTTTTATAAATTAGCCATTCTGGGCTTTAATTGTATTATAACTTTGTTATTGATGCTGCACAATTTTGTTTTGAGTTCTACTGTGAGTTGAGGCATACAGGACAAACATACAGTATTCACATCATTTTATATGGTAGTAGTATTTTGTATTGCTCAAAAGAGTGATTCCAAACTTTTGAACAGCGCTTTTTATAACTAACAAAGCAGGTTTACAGGAATCCCATAACAGGACTAGAGATCAACAAAACACAGAAACTTAAATCCCCTGCTCAGCAAGCCAAAAGTGACAGTGGCAAAGAAAAACTCCCCCCAGAGCTGGGGGGGGGGGGGGGGGGCAGCCTCTTCTGGTCAAAACTATTTATAAAGTATTGATGAAAGTAATGATAGTAAATGGTGGTAATAATAATAATAATAGTGGCAGATAGAGCAGTTAGAATCCATATAAACTTTAACATTGTCATCATCGGCAGATTGTGGGCAGCTGGTCTGATGCGGGTGGCAGGGGACCCCAATGGCCGACACACTTGGAGGAAAGCGATGGGTCCCCAGATTTGCCGCATCAGCCAACATCGCTTTAAGAGGGATGAGGAAAGAGAGCACTGCCACTGATGGCGTGGTGGTCTGGCTTCTGAATTCAAGCTCGCAACCCCTAGGCCATAGTGGTAGCACATTAGACCCCTGGGCCACTCAGAGCCCCCCCCCCCAGTATTTACACAGGTTCATTGCAGTTGACATGAAAGGGTGTTTTGCAGCTTTGCGAATGCTGTCCTTTAAGTTACCTTTCTCCAGTCTTTCCTTTAAAACACAATGTGATGCTTATTAAAACCCTACTTACTGACCTGAGTACTTTCCCGAAATAGACAGGTTTAGACTGATTATAAGAAGCTACATAAATACAGCCCAGGTGTTGCATTTTGATGCAGCATTCCTCCATCTTATAATCTCTCTCACTCTCACACACACACACACACACACACACACACACAAACACACATACACACTTTCATATCAGTAGATAAGGTGCAGTTTCGACCCAGTTAACGCAACTGACCTTCACAGACATGAACAGGTGATGATGGCTGAGCAAGGTAGAGACACGTACACACACATACATACACACACACACACACACACACACACTCCCCCTTTTCCCTGACAGTCGCTCTGCTTTGAAAAGTTCAACGCTGTCAGATGGAATGTCGAGCTGTCTACTTGTGCACACACACCTCCCCAGTCTTGCACAACTCCTAAAGCTCAGTCAAATTGGACACACACACACGCACACGTACATGGACCCCCACTGCCTAACTCAGAACTTCTTCTGTAACGCATCACAAGTGTTCCAACCTACGTGTGTTTGTGTAAGAACTTATTTTTTTTATATTTGACCACATATCTGGCCTTTCTCTTATACAGGTGGCGCGCAGGCCAAAAAGGGGCGCCCTCTCAGAAGTGTGTCCACCCTCAGCACACACAGCCAGAGTCAACTCCTGCTGGACCTGTCATTCAAGACCAGCAAGCAATGTGAGTGCAAGCATACACAACAAAAAATACCCCAAAAAATAGATGTTTGTGAACACCTCTTCTGAAGAATGCATTTAGCTATATTATGTTGCACCCATTGCTGACACAGATGTGCAAATGCACACCATGCCTTATTGGCAACATGCCTAATGCCAGGCGTGAGCTAGAGGGGTTGGGTGGTGTGTTCGGACAGGACTAAATTACATTACATTACCCCACCTGCTCATGTAAAACTAATGCTATCCGAACAGGTGTTTATGCATAATGTTGACCCTATGTGGATTCCTGAAAACCCTGAAACAATGTGAAACGAAAGAACTAAAAGCCCAGTATTGCCATGACATCCATGACCATGATGAGTGTATGTAAAAAACTCACTACCACAACTGTCATTATTATGTTAATGCTACATAATGATAATGATGATCTCTCTCTTGTGTGTGACCCTCACAGTGAGCGGTGTGGAGTGTGTGCACCTACTGGACTCTTTAAACCAAGCCAAGCAGTATTCCTATCACTTACGCCCTCAGAGCGCCGGCAACCAGAGCAGTCACAACAGGAGCAAGGACTGAAAGCCCCTCACCACACGCACACAGTTCAGAGCGTATCCCATAACTGACCCACACACACAACACACAACACAAACTGAAACCAACATCTGACAAACATGCAAACACTACACCCGTTATGATGATCCTGACAACTGACACATATCTGCTTATTTCTATATTTAGGTCAGGAAACAGGTCTCAGGGTCACATGTTAAAAACACAATGGAGGACAATGGAGTTCACATTGCATCATGTAACCTAAAACCCTCTTTGTGCACTGCAAAAAAAAGATTTTTTAAAATGCAAATCTTTTGAAGTTGTTGTAAGGATATTAACTAATTTCTAAAAAAATAATATTACTTAAGTAATGCTGCCTAGTGAACACTTATTCTATTGTTAGATCAGTTTGCTTGTTTCAAGCATTATTTCTTGAAAAATGCAAAGTTATCTGCATTATTTTTTTTTTATCAAGGACAAATCCAAGATAAAAAAAAGTACAAAAATACACCTGGAAGTGATATACTCTCATAATAATCTTGCAGTGATCTCATAATGAGAAATGTTAGCTATATCGACCAGGTGTGATTTATCATTTTTTTACAGTGTGATTCATGATTTGTAATTTCACTAAACAGTCGACCCCTATATTTGCTGTGGAGGAATTTTGGCCTGCTCTTCCATAAGCATGATTTCCAGTGTGGATTGAGAGTGGAACCCCCCCACCCCAAATAATTATAGCTCAGACCTAGAACGCCCTTGGTTCTATGAGGAACCCTATGAGGTTTACAACTGTTACAACTGTACAATTTGTTAATCATCACTATGCAGGGTATACAGAAGTGAGTACTTTTGTACTTCTTCTGGTATGTGAACACAATGTACCATTATTCAACAACAAAAAAATCCTCAAGTGGTTCTTTAGTAAAGCCAATGGTTCCAGGTAGAACCATGAAAACTCAAATAGCCCTTTATATGCTCAAAATTCTTTGCCTTGTTAATTGTTTTTTTTCTCTATGTTGACAAAAATGTTTTATTAAAGAACTTTTAATCTCAAAATAGCCACCAACCACTGATTCCACTGTGATCTAAAGAACCCTGTTTGCCAAGAGTGCAAACACTGAATCCTTAAAAGAAATAACTTGTTGCAGCTTTAGCAACAATAGCTTCATATCAGCCATTCATTTTGTTGTGGAGGAATTTGGGCCCACTCTTCTTTGCATAAGGGCTTCGACCCCTTTACCTCTAAGTTAATTATTCTGTTATTAATACTAAAGCACTATTGTATGAAATAAACTATTGCATAGCTGTTTAGTTAGAGTGCCACAAGGTTCTGTTGTAAGGCCTATGAATATGTAAATTGCAATAGTAATGAAGTGTGGGTTTACATTTAGTGTTAAATTAGAATGCTAAAGGTTTTGGAGGATGAAGTGCTGATAGGACTGTGGCAAATATGCAACAATAGAGGAAATCAGAAAGGGGCAAATACTTTTTACAACACATTCACAGTACACTCTTCAAAAAGGGTTCTTCAGATTGGTGGAAATCCCTTTTGTAGCAAGTTCCATATAGAACGAATAAACACAGTTTACGGGGATTGTGCATATCCTCTATTGTTGCATATTGCTCAATCAGAAAGGTTCGTAATGATACTGGTACCATGTTTACAGAATCTACTGTATATAAAACCAGCTTCAAAGGGATTTCACCAGTGTGAAGAAACTTTTAACCTGCATAATGATTAATAAAAAAAAATATATATATATAAAAGGTTCTCTTACTGTAATGATAGTCTTTTATAGAACCATCAACAACTGGATTTCCAGCAACGTGCTGAAGCCTTTAACCAGATCAAGAACTATTTGAGTATCCTAATGGTTCTATATAGACCTGTGTAAAACTTTGAAGAGCACCTTTGAAGTGTGTACTGGTCTTCCAGAATGTCCTTTATTCTTGCATATTGGTCAGTCAAAGGTGTCTCTGACTTTTAAAGGACAGTGGAGCCCTGCTGTTCTTAAATGTCCATCATTTGCTGATCATATTTTCAGTGTTACTCTCACCTGACCATGAAGGGGACAGAGCATGGCCAGCATCCAAATTTCTATGCCAAGCTTGGCTCTGTTGTCATGGACGACCACATAGGTTAAAGGTTGAGCCCACTAACACAGCATATGCATGAGATAACCTTTCGTCCTGTCATCGTCAGGTTATACACCTGTTGTAGAGGTGACATACACCTGACATAACAAGACCACCTGCACACCGAGACCCTACAATCCGACCTGCAGGGTGTCTGCGTGTACAAGTGGAATCAGGCCGACTGTAATCAGCTCCAGTAGAAATCGGTGCCAGACTCTTGTTCAGTCATTTAGTCATTATTGGAAATGGCTAGCAGCCTTGCCTGTATTCTGGCTGCTTGGTCACTGTTTGTCATATGTTTAATTTATATCTTTAATATTATCTGCACATATTGTTTAAATTTTCATTCTGTGCCCTTATTTATTCTACATATGCTTCTTTTATAATCCTCCTTTATTGTAGGGTAGATACTGCCTTTTAAGAGGCTCGTATGAATGTTGGTTTTTCTTATGTGCCATAATGGTGAAAGATTTACAAGGATAGAGGAGGAGATTTATTAAAGGAATACTCCAGCAGTTTTCAACCTAAGCTCTGTATGCTGTACTGTATAGTCAAATACAGTGTAGTGTAATCTTTATGTATTTCACTGTACATAGTAAATAACAGAAAACCAGCTGACTAGAAATACATATATCATAGAAATCAATGGGCACTGACCGAAGCCTGAAGTACCCCCAGATTTCAGGGTTGTTTAACTGCAGCAGCTATAAATAATGTAAATAAATAGTCATTATAGCACAATAAAGACATCTGCTTGTTTTAGAGTTGAGGGTGTATATTTATTTTGTGCTTAATATACAGTTAGATCCATACGTATTTGGACAGTGACACAACTGTTTATAATTTTGTGTATGTACTCCAGCTCGGTGGATTTCAAATTAAGTAATTAGGTGTACAATTTCAGCTTTAATTCAAGGGGGTTGTGAAAATGTAAAATGCGAATAAACAGTTTAGGAATAAAAACAGCTCTAGCTAGAAATTGCTCTTCATTTTTACAAGCTCAAAAGTAATTGGACAAATAATTATATAAAAAAAGTAAGGATTATCTTTAATTTGCATCCAAGGACTCCACTGGATTTATGACAGGGTTTATGTTGTAGCTTTATAGTCACTCCTTCTGTAAATATTTGGCCCCTTTAAAATGCCTAGGGTCCACTGGTGGGCTGAAAGTGTCATTACTAACCTACCAAAGAATAGCCCTGGAAAAGCCCCGCTAAATGTTCATGTTGTCTTATTAGCTTGATTTCTTCTTTAATTAATGGTACACAAAAAAAAATCTCCCTAGTCAACATCCAAGGATTTTCAAATCCTTTGTAGGCAGTGAAGGAAATCTGGAACTCCTGGACATCACCAAATGCGGAGTTTCCTTCTTTAAAATACTTTGACAGACCTTTTTACTGCAGCTGCCTTCAGTTTTGTCTGTAGTACAAAAAAATAAAAGCTAGTCAACATGACTTACAGTATACTTTAGGTCATTATCCATGTGTACTGCGAAGCACCCTTCTACCAGTGTTGCAGCACTGTAATGAATCTGAGCAGAAAGTGTAGCTCTGTACACTTCAGAATTCATCCTGTTACTCCCATCAGCAGCCACAACCTCAGTAAACACCAGTGACCCAGTTTCATTGGCAGTCATACATGCCCATGGCATAACTGTGCCTCCACCACGTTTGACAGATGATGTAATGTGCCTATGATCATGTGCCCTGCCTTTCCTTCTCCATACTCTTTTCTCCCCATTATTTTGGTTTAGCTTTGGTTTCTGTCCAATTAATCTTAAATTAGCATCATGATTGGTGGTCCTGGCACCTTCACCTGACTTGGAGAAAGTATGTGGTTGCCTTCACCTCCAAGCTTGGTAGCATCATATGTAATAGGGATAGTCAAAGCTACTGTGTGCAATTGGGACCAAATTGACTAAATTGGGTGAACAATTGATAATTAAATGTAAGGTCCCACATTTTGAATATGACATTTAATTTCAAAATTGCTTTATATATCTACGATTTGATGGCTCAACCCCAACTCATACACCTTCCTACATTCCTGAATAAGAAAGTTAGAGATTTGGTTGAAAAACAACCTAAGAGGAATCCTGTTTTAGAAGCTTTTTACAAAGTTGTTTTTTTTTTTGTTTTTTTTTTTACATTTTTGCAGTTATAGTGATAGTAATGTCATTTTTACATGAAATAGTAAAAGATACCTTACAATGGATGTGTAAGAAAGAAAGAGACTGCTGCCAGTGTTTGAGTTGGAAGCTTTCAGACCTTTGGGCTTAAATTGAGCAAGAGAGTCAGCAAGGATTAAATGAAAGGCTCAGTTCCTCACAACACTCGCCAGCAGACCAAAAACACACACCACTTCGCTGACCTCAAAATAGTTTTGAGGTTTTCATTCAGTCCTAAAAATGTCTCGTCAGTCCGCAGCAGCCTCCTCGAAGCAATTACCAAATTTTTTTACTGTCATTTTATACTCGGAGGACTTCTGATGATCATTAAAGGGAAACTACTGGAAGGTTTGGTTGTTGAGTGGTTGCTAAGCGAATCATTAGCACTCTGTCTGTGTATTACTACTCCAACTCCTACGAGTAAACACGCTTTTGTTTTTTCGCTAATAAAGAAAAAAAAACAAAGAAAAATCAGGAAGGCTGCGCTTCAGTAATTATCACAGTAGGTTTATTTTTTCCCCTCGTATTAAAAAAAAGTGAAAATGAAAAGAGAAGGATAAAGAAAGTGAGTGGAAAAACACTGAATCCCAAAGCTGCTTAGAAGATGTCCCTCGCAGCCATGTTGGCTCGGTGAGTAGATACGGTCACGCTGTAGCAGTAGAGCAGGTCGGTCAGCCACTGCTCCCGAGTTTCCCCACCAGAGAAACGCTGTAGAGCACACGAACACAAATGCACAGGTAGGTCAGCAGTGCTGACTAGTGTTTCTGAAATACTGACCAAATGCAGTTCGATTGCTCAGATTCCTGTAATGGTTCTATCATAATTTTGATCCCGAACGTTATTTAAGTTGTACTTTCAAAGGTGAGAGATTTCAATGCAATTAGCTCTCATTAGGGCTCTTTTATACTTTGCAAAAATGCTCGTAAACATATCTGCACAGAGACACAGAAGCGGTTTGTGGATAATCGCAGCTCGCAGAGGTGCTAATAAGCAACACCTCCGGAATCTCAACTACACGTTGTGCAAAACTGCAGGGCTGTACTTCATGTAAATGCGGAATGTTTGAGCAGGGAGGATTTCGAGTAGCACTGGACATTTTAAAACTACAACTACTGGGGTTGTACTATTTACGTTCAGACAAGCACCTCAAATCCATCTTTTCAGCAGATCAGATTTTCTGCTGTCCGAATGGCATAAAAGCCAAATTCCAATATAATTCTAATTGAATTTATAGACATTACACACAGTGGGACCAGTCAGATTACATTTCATGTGTGTTTGCTTGGCGGTGCAAAAAGACACAAGGCAGCAGCGCACATTTGCATATTATGGTTAAAGCTTTTAACATGCCCAAACCCCATTAGGGTTTAATTAGTTTACTAGGGGGCACATCTTCTCAGCACTAAACTTCAAATCCAGATGCAGAGTGAGTTTAGTAGGTTATGATCTCATCCACCAAACAGTGTCCAAACAGTCGAAGAGACACTCTTAATTTAGTTTAGTTTCATTTTCATTTCAGGAGGTTTTCTTTTTGGCAACTAGGAAAGCACTGTGGACAAAACACAAAAGGCACAAAACCTGCTTTTCCCAACTCAAGGCGATATTTTCCTCAGACAATCACAGAGATGTGAATCTGGACAGGACTAAAATAATCCAACCACCACTGGGTTTTATAGAAAACAGGTAATTCAGTCTGTAATTTTCTCAGAGGAGAAGGGAGAAAAACACAGGTGGCTGATCCGGATGAAAATAAAATAAATAAGGAGCCCCACGGAAGGTGAGAATTTCCCTTAGCATCCCCTGAAGTTATATCTTAGTCCGAATAGGGCATTAGGTAACACTGTTACTGTGTACAGCACTATTCTGGTTGGATTAGTTGATTAAAGAAAATTGATAAAAATCTTGCATCTAGACAGCAATAATGTTACCAGAAAATGAATGACTTTAGTACCAGATTGTTTGCACCACTGGAGCATGGTAGAAAATACACTGGCTCTCAGTTCAGTTCTAAAACAATAAACATGTCATTTTCACAACTCAGAAAATCTTTACTTTGGAAAATATTCGTTCCATGAGTGTTTGACATGTACTGAAGGATCTTGGACACGTGTGCTCAGGGACCACATAAGTTGCCTTTAGGGACCACTTTTCGACCATGCTCCAGTGATGCAAACAATCTGATACTAAAGTCATTCATTCTCTGGTAACATTGCTGCTGTCCAGATGCAAGATTTTTATCAATCACCGAGGAAACTTTGCTTTACACATGTAACAGTGTTACCTAATGCCCTATTCGGACTAAGATTTAACCTTAAGGGATGCTGAGGGTAATTCTCATTTCTCTCCCAGTGAGGCTCCTAATTTATTTTATTTCCATAGCAACGGCCATAAATCTTCTGAAACTATGTCTCAGAAACTCAGATATGCATCCATGCAGAGCTGAAATAGTCGGACAGATGCTGAGTTTAGTGAAAACAGCAAGTAATGGGGTCTGTTGATCCTGTCTAAATATGGGCTAGGTTGTAGTTTTACAGTAACGGCTTCAGTAAAGACCTAAGCCTGAAACCTTGTCTGAGCATTACAGGATTAGTCTACTACCCTGTTAGCTGTAACCAGTTAGCAAAGCATCGTCTGCCCCTGCCTAGTCAACAAATGCTTGTATTTATTTTCTACGGCCAATAATGTGAATATTCAAGCAAATGTGACTACATCACTTCATGTGTCTGACCATGTACACTGGATTTTGGTTGCTTGAAACTTAAAACCTGAACAATTCAGATTCAAGAAATTCAAGAAGGGTCCGATTTGTCTTGAAGCATGAACACTAAAAAATCCATTCTCTCTACAATACAAAGCAACACAGGCAGAGATCAAGCTGTTCTAGCTTTCACTCCTGGTTTGGTAAACGTGGTGCTGCCCCCTAGTGAACATGTTAACTATTAAGCTTAAGCCTGTTGGCAGAAACTGATACAAATCGCAGAAGTATAAATCAGCCTTTAAGTTCAAGTGTGTGGGCACTATACCGTCAGGTCCTGTATGATGGTCTGCAGCAGGGCACTGTTGGCGGCCATGTGGTTGCGGAGCTGCGTGTGCTGCAGGAGCAGTGAGAGGATCTGAGCCAGCAGGGGGAGCTCTGACTCACACAGTTCACACACTCGCAGAGACTGCAGCACCAGCCGCAGTAGCCGAGGCACTGTGCTCAGGGCAGCGAAACATGCTTCCCACACCGCGTCCCTGTGGACAAGACAAGACCATTCAGACAACAACGCCCATAAAGTTCATGCCTAACCAAAGCAGCAGGAGCTGGTTTTCAGGGTCAGTCCTTCGGGAGATGTCGTACGTCAAAGTGGGGGTTGCAGTGTATCTTAAAGATTCATCTTCATCAAAAGCCTGACGAGTGGCGAGACATCTTCAAGATTATTTCACATTTACAGCATATGGACTGGAAATCCATAAGCTAATTATACTTAGCTAATTTTCTAGCAATGTAAAATGAAAAACCTCCTTGCACTTTTAAAGCAGCATTATGTGACAATTGGTATTTCTTGCTCCAGGGCTCCCCCTACAGTCAGGAAGAATAATTTGTGCTTTGAGCAACTTCTAAAAGACAAGCTTTACACATTTTTGAACGAGCTGAGAGATACAAATGGTACAGTAATTACAGGAGTTTACACAAACATGACTCAGGGCACAAACCGTTACACAGTTCTTGTAATCGCTGTGCTGACAGTATCACCAAAGTTTTACAGTGCCGTAGTAGGAACAATAAGGAAGCGACTCTCCCTATTACAGGTCAGTGAAGCATCATTGCAAAAATGCTACATAGTGTTGCTTTAAATCGTGATGCACCAGAATGGAAATTGTGAACTGATTCAGATTTCTTTTTGACATGTGACAGTTTTCATGTTTATACACTTATCAATGTCAGTGCACACTGATTTTTAGACTAGATTTACAGCTAATTTACAGTAGTACAATGGAATTTATTCATCCATTTGTGGCAGTAAACACAAACACTCACAATAAGTAAGACAGAAAGAGCATACACCTAGAGCGGTGCCCTGGGGTTCACTCCTCAGAGTCCTTTCTGCCCGTTTAAGGGATTGAACCGGTGACCTTCCGGTCTTGAGCCTGCTTCTCTTAACTTTAGGCCGTGGCTAATATCTAGTGGAGGATCTCTGACACTCAAAGACTAAATACAGTGGGCAGTGTGTTTTTCCAACGCAACTACTTGTTCTGTCATTTCTTTTCAAAGAATGAGGGGGAAGAGAAAAATAAACTACTAAAATACTTTTAAAAGATTCCTTTTTTATCTCTTCAGTAAAGTATTCTGGACCTAAAGGCTCTACATACTATTCTACTGTTGTTGTGTTTCGCCATAAAAAGCACAAATTATTACTTAATTAACTGTTAAAAAATTGGGTAGAGTAGTGGATCACTAATGTAACTGATGAGGACTATCCTATTTTTATCATTATCATCATCATCATCATCATCTTAGTAATCATCATCATCATTACTATTATGTAAGTGGACAAACCTCTTGCGAGCGCTCTGCTCCAGCTGCAGCAGCAGGCCGAGCATGCTCAGACAGCAGTCGGACAGAAAGTGGAGGAGCGTGTCGCTGGGCAGGAAGTTAAGATCCAGCAGGCGTGGAACGCACCTTAGCACTGCGGCGCACACACAGTCTGGCACCACCACCAGCCCACACTGCAGATGAGCAGACAGAGGGAGTCAGTCAGAGAGTCAAAATAGACTCTGAGTGGAACATTTCAGACACCATTTGATGTCATTATCGATCAGTCATTCACAGGTTTTACTCACCAGGTTCCTGACAATGGCGTTCTGCAGTACCTCGAAGCACTGCGACCGAGAGCCCAACGTTTCCAAGCAGTGGCACACCTCCTGCAGGAATACACAGGGCAGACGTTCTAGACACACATTTATTACTTCCTGTCTTGTTTGTCAATCATCAGGGCCATTTGAAAACTCCAGCTGCTCTACTTTTTGCAAACTTTTCATGATGTACTGATCAATACATACATTTCTTTTTCCTAGGTGGTTTCCTATTCAGAAAGGTTTATACCGAAGAAACAACAAACTAAATTTAAAATCAAAAACAACAAAAAAAAAAAAAAAGTTTTTTTGGCACCTGCATAGTCATACCCAGCTCAGCTAGCAGTGAAATGCTTCAATAACGATCTTCTCACATTAAACAATACAGTTACAGATACAGTACAGTAATAAAGGATGTTATGTTTAAAATAAAAGCAAAAATAAAATATATTCATAGATAATGAAATAAAAAGATACAAATAAGAAGAGGTAAGAATAACTACATAAATAAATTATAAATACATTATAAGGTATAATATAATATAATTATTCTATATTATTATTTTATATCTATTATTATCTCTATATAAATTATAGAAAATAGAAATCTGAAAAGAAGTAAACAGTGTTTGTGCAAATCAGAGATAAGCATGATTGAGTGTAAAGATCATACTAAAAACGTTTTTGTTCCATAAAAAAAAGAAAAGAAAACGATTGGCATCTGTATGCATTGTTTCACAGACTTTGTCTTTAGAAGAAATAGAAACTATGGTCTTTGGACTCGCAGCTGACATGTAGAAATTAAGCTGGAAAAACTGCCTATGCTAAATTCACCATTTTTGTAAAAACCAACTCGGTAACAGATATAAGCCAATGCAGCCCACGCTATTCACACTGGAGGTATAACACAGCGCTATTGTAGTCTCTAGAAGGATATCTTCTGGTCTTGGAAAAGCCATCAGCAGCCAGAGCCTAAGAGAGCACAAAAGGCCATGCTCTCTCTGGGTGGGTAGCTAGCGCTCACCCCCCACATCACTCTGTGTGTGTGATGATGGCCAGCACAGGGGTCTGTTAACTTATGTATCAGATCTGAGGAGCCAGAGCTTTCCTCAGACCTTGTTGGCTGCCTAGTGATAGCAGTTTGAAAAGAGGCGGTGGCTGACGGCTCGCTTCGGAGGAAGCGTATACTACTAACATTAGATGCTAGATTAGGGCTGGAGTGAGGCTGGGAATTGAGCTTTTTAAGGCAATTACAATAACAACATGCACTACTCGAGTACAAACACGTTTTATGTGCTACACGTAAACACACTTAGGGTTAGACACAGTAACCTTTGACAAAAGAAAATCCATCAGAGAACAAAAGGCTACATATACCTCTCTCTCTCTCTCTGTCGCTCTCTTGCTCGCTCTCTTGCTCGCTCTCTTGCTCGCTCTCTTGCTCGCTCTCTCTCTCTCACACACACACACACACACACACACACACACACACACACACACACACACACACACACACACACACACACACACACACAGTGACAGGTTTAAAGGGTTACCTAGTCACTGACACCCGTTTGTTGTAATGGAAGCTGACGCAGGACAGATTAGCGAAGGCCCGTCGCTCTCCTGACTGATATTTTATGAGCACAAACAATAAATAAGTGTGTGTGTACGCGTGAAATCAAATCGTGCTAATGGCGTTAGAGAGGATTGGATTAAACAGATGAAGGCGGATGCGAATGTCATTCAGAGCGGGTTATTATCAGACATTAATCAAACTAAAGATGTTAACACACATTACACACGCTTTAGATTAGATACGCCTGATTGGCAATAAAGGAGTAGACCCCCAGCAGTTATAGGCATACACACGTGTGCATAGACATACACACACACACACACACACACACACACACACACACACATCTGCTATTTCAAAATCTAATTAGATCCTAATTACAGAGCTTAAGACCTGAAAAACAGTGTAAAGTAGCGATTTCTTTAAATGTATATTTACCCTTTTAGACTGTGTGTGAATGGTGTTATACCGCAGTGTGAAAATGGAACAAATATGTATTTTTATGAATATGAAAATAGTTTTTTTTGTTTTCATTCTTTGAAATGGCATTAAAATATGTTTTCATACTTTCGAACTTGTAATTTACAAACCACGTTTTAACCAGCAAGAAATTCAATGGTTTCTAATAAATTGTCATGTTTTAAATGCCATTAACATTATTACTGCTGTTATTTTTATATATTATTAACATTTTACATCTTTTATATTCTCATCATCTATTATTATCTTTTGCTTAGTTTTAGTTTTTGCTTGACACAGAAAAAACAAATGAAAAAATGTCAGATGTCAAAACGAATATAAATGAAATGTAAATGTAATTATATTAGTAAGCAATTAGCTAGAATTACATTTAAGAACCGCAGCAAACACAAGCAAATAAGGCAAACTGAAACAGAGACACAGAGTGCTGTTATGTGAAAAAATGAGTAATATAATAGTAATATAGCAATATTAAGAATTATTTTATTGTGTCACATAAACTATACGGTCAAAAGTATTGAGACACCTTTTAATTAAAAGAATTCGGGTTTCATACAGTCCCATTCCCATCCCATGGATGTATACAATCTAGCACCTAGCCATGAAGTCTGCCTTCACACACAGTAGTGAAAGAATGGGTGGTTCTAAAGAGCTCACTGAAATCCAGCATGGTTCTGTAACAAGAGCCACCACTGCAACAAGTCAGTTGGTGAAATTTCTCCTCAAAATTTCCTCCTAGAAATTCCACCATCAACTGTGAGTGGTATTGACACAAAGTGTCAGACAGCATCAAGCTATAGAGTGGGGCCATCGAGTGCTGAGGAGCATAGTGCATAGAAGTCAACACCTAACTTGGAGCTGCAAAGGGGGACCAACTTCATATTAAAGCCTATGGATTTGGAAAGGGATGTCCTAAAAGCTCCTGTAGGCGTAATGTGTTGGTGTCCCAATACTTCTGTCCAGTATGTTACACATTCAAGGAACTAGTCTTGGTGCAAGCATGTGTGACATGTTGCACAGTTTCCATAGTTTATTGTGTTACATGTTATACATGTTTGCACCAGGACTAATTCCTTGAATGTGTAACATACATCATATGGCCAGAATTAGTGGGACACCAACACATTACACAGTCTGTTGACAAGTATTCAAAGTAAGGGACGAGGAAAAGACAAAAATAAGGACGTAAAATACTACAAATAATTCAATTAAATTCCATTAAAATATGTTGCTATTTAACTTTCCACAAAAAAATTTTTTGCAACAGTGGAAAGAAAAACTCCCTTAGATTAAGAAGACGATGCCTTGAAAGGCACCAAGACTCAAAAGGGGAACCCACCCTTCTCTGATCGACAGCGAATCAACAAATAACAAGCCAGCAATAGAATAACTGGTCAGACAGGGTGAGATAATGAAGAATTATGGCTACATATGAAATACCAGATAGAAAGTACACAACATGCCCAAATGTTTGCGGACACCCCTTCTAATGCATCCATTCAGCTACAGATGTGCAAATGCACACACATATCTTGTCTAGTCCCTGTATGGAAGTATTGCCAATAGAATAGGACTCTCTGGAGCTGATAAACACGACCCTGTTGGCACCATGACCATGATTAATTTATAAAACGGTTAGTTTGGACCTCATAATCTGATTGGTTGAGGTGTGTTCTAACAGTGCTGAGCACGGCTTTTTCACATGCATCACTCCACTGACGTTTTGACAACAATTGCAAGTCTTTTCACTCAGTTGCCATCTTTGCAACGCCGCCATGCAGTAATTTCCAGTCACACAAGACCGGGCTCCAATCTCTATGAATGAGAAGAGACCAAAATACTGGAAACTGAAGGTTGATTTTTCAGCCTTTTCTGGCTGATGTGCTTGCACAGATCTCCTCATTGAGGGGGGCTTTCCCCAATAGCAAGTGGATCCCCACCGCTCGGCATAACTAGCATTCAGACTGGCTCCTTTTGTTGAAGGGCGGGAAAGGGCGAAACTGACGCCATGTTAAGCGATCCAACTCCCTTCATATATTAAGATGAGTCTTAAAGTATCAGTAGTTATCTTGCATACTGCATACAGGGCTCAACAGGTACCTTAACAAACCTCCACCTGTTCAGTTCTGGTGTTGAGAAACTGTTACCATTACATAGTGATAACTCCATTGTTGTGGAACTACTCTTTGGCGGAAGGATCTGACAGTGTTAAAGCAAATTCAGTATGAAATCCAGAGCTTCTTTCATTTATTTGGTAAAAGCTTCTTGACCTCCTAACCACACTAACTCTCCTGTCGCTGCATGCAATCAAATCCTCAAAGCTCTAAAATCTAGTAGGAAGCCTTCTTCCATGGACAGTAGAGAGCGGTGGAAGTTTTTTTTTGTTTGTTTTTTTGCTTGTTATTTTTTTTCCTGAGTTTATGATTCCTTTAAGATCATCGATAATTGTGATGTTTTCACAAAAGAACATGCTAATTGCTAAATATTTTTAGATATCGCTCATGTTTTTAATCTGAATGACCATAAATGGATTTTTTATGGCACTATTTTAAGCTGTGGCTTCTTGGAAAGTTTGACCAAAAAGTTTTTCAGATGTGCTATGAGGCTATTTCTCAGAACTAGGTAAAAAAATAAAATAAAATAAAAACTCTTGATGCACTTGATATTGAAAGTGTGCTGAATGAATGTGTACATGTGTGTGTGTGTGTGTGTGTGATCACACTCTTTTCCTCATTAAGGCCCATTATTCTCCATCAGTCTCACCTGTTGGCATCAACTCCCCCCCCCACGTCACCCCTTATTACCATATCCACGCCGATGCCAGCCCCACACACACACACACACACACACACACACACACACACACACACACACACACACACACGCTGATTGACTCGGACATAGAAATGAAAGTCAGGCGTAATTGTACAGAGGAATTAGCAGGACATGTGTGTGTGTGTGTGTGTGTGTGTGTGTGAGTGAGGGTGAGGGAGAGAATGAGAGGGAGAGAGAAGCGGAGGGAAGAGACCCTAGCCCCAGGGCATGGTTTTGTTGAGTTTTAATTTCCGTGTAAAATGTCAGGCAGTGATGGTGTCCGCTGGCTGGCATTAGCATTTCGCTTTAGCCGCCGGCGCTCTGATAACCAGCCCTTATTGAAATATGGAGCCACCTACACCGGTGCTCCGCGATAAACCTTCCCCCCACCCCGTAAAAACTAGCCCTCTCCAGGGGAAACTAAAACACTTGCGCACGTGTGTGTGTGGAATACAAACGCAAGACGGTCGCAAAACAGCAATACACAGAGGATGTGTGTGTGTGTGTGTGCGAGTGTGTGTGTTACGGGGGGGGTGCATAGTTGATTAAGGTAATTAACAGATGAGAGAGGTCAACAATGCAGAGCTAATTGTTAAAACGTAAGTTGATAGACATTTTCTGACAGGAGGAAAAAAAGACAAACCCATCACCTCTCTAATGTCCTAATGGTTTTTTGGTGTGATTTTTCAGGTTTTCCCCAAATTTTCACAGCTGATCCACGTTTGACCAATCACCTAAACTGGCAAAAACCAAGCAGATGGATCAGTCGTGCCCCAGCTTCTACACATTTCTTACATGCATCCAAAGGAATAGTTTGTCTTGTGGGGAACCACAAGCATCTAAAACTGAGTACACAGACATCCAAGCTGTGAGCAAAGGCAGTCAAGGGTTACTCTTCTGAATGGCACTCTCCGGTTTACAGCTGTGCCCAAATACTTCAATACATCAATCTTCCATTCCTGTCTGATTTCCTTTATTCTGCCTGATCTGAACTGCATGCCCTCACTAAATAATAGCAGAGCTAAGTAACATGTGGATGCACATGGCTAACAGATCAGACAAAATCTACAAAAACTGCTAGGACGCAGCCCTCCATTCATTCAACCCCTGTGACACATCTGTCCATTTGCCTTTCCGAAATGAAAGAAGTCTACTCAATGACACTGTGTCTGTTTTGTGAGGATAAAATTTGTGCCTAATTTATTCATGTCACATTGGGTGTGTCCTTACCTTGTAGGTTTAACTTGGACTGATGAAATTGATTTAATTAATTAACAAAGAAAAACAAACAAACAAAGAACAAACATTCAAATATACTCTTAATCTGCAATAATTAGTTGACAATGATAATTAGGGTACACTGATTATTCAAACTGAAGGTTCTCCATAAGACAGAACTTTTCATTCATTGAAAAGGAGGAGACTACCAAGTCTCTAAGTCTCACTTCAGTGAAACTATGATGTGTTACTGCTTCATTTGTATTCATTTCTATTATTTTCACACACTCTGTATGCCGTTTGTATTATTAATACTAATAATATTAAGAGTTTTATTTTGACAGCCTGTTCGTTTTTATTAGTGATGAATTAGTTTGTATGTATTAGTGATTTATATGTATCATATGTATGTATTAGTGATTTATAACAACATCCGGACCTCATTCAGTATCACGAGAGAGAGGCTCCACTCAACTGCTACATTTTACTTGATTGCATTTGGAGACAAGAGCGTTAGTGAGGTCAGGATGTTGCCACCTCATCCCAAACGTATTGGATGGAGCACCATCATTCCAGAAAACACAGTTCCACTGCCCCACAGCTCAATGTTGAGACACTCTGTACCCATCTAACCCACGTCTGACATTAGGCATGGTGTCAACAGGTTCCTGCTTAGTCCTATTCTATTGGCAAAACTTTTCTACAGGGACCAGACACGCTGTGTGTGTGCATTAGCACATCTTTGTCAGCAATGGGTACCACTTAAAGTAGCGGAATGCACGTCCACAAACATGTGGACATATAGTGTACTTATTCAAATATATATATATTGTTTTTGTTGCTAATATTGACCCGATACTGATCACCCATCAGTACAAACAGTCCACATCTATCTAGGAGACCTCACTTACCTTACTCAGGTGTCACTACCAATACACATTTGTTACCATGTATAAAGGAATCTTCACTCCATCACTCTCTAACTCACCAAAAGAAGACCCACTGACTGTGTGTGTGCGCACTCTGGCTGATTCGGCACGCTGAGCTGGCACAGAGGAGGAACAACTAATCCCAGCTCTGACTAACCACTATGAAGTATCAGAGGGATTATGAGAGAGGGGCTGATTGAAATGAGGGACATGAGACAGAGAGAGTGTGCAAGCGTGCTTGAAAGAGCGAGCGAGTAAGCAAGAGAGAGAGAGAGGGGGCAGAGAGTGATGCTCACCTCAACAATGTCCCAGTGGTGTGTGAACTGCTCAAGTGGGGTGGTGAACACACTGAGGGGCGAGAGGGACGAAGAAGGTAGCAGGCCTTCTTCACCTGCCTGCTGGAGCGTTCTCAGACTCTCTGAAGAAAATCCTAAAAGAGCGTGTGGATATAAATATGTGATTGTAACTCCATTGTAACTCATAACTGGACCTTTGCTGGGTGAATATTTATGCCATCAATTATCATTTATGCAACTCCCCAGATTATCATCAAAAATATCATCATTCCAGAGAAAACAGTAGCACTGCTCCACAGCTCAATGCTGGTGGTGGTGGGGTTTATATATATGCGCGCCAATGACATTTTAAGACTCTCCATGCATCTTGCCGTCTGCTCTCGGGCTGAACTTGCTAAGACAGCCTGACCCGGCCATGCAGGCAGTTGTTTAACTAAATATTGTTGTCAACTAAATATTTTATGGACAGTTGAACGACTGATTGTTCTAATTATTCTGAAATAAATGTCTGAGGTTTAAGTAAGACACGCTCCTCCACAATCCTCTCTAACCATGTTCTAATCGTCTGCAGCCGATGTGCTGTGATGTGTGTGTAGTGTAAATACTTGAAGTTGTAAAAGACATTTCTCCAGAGTGTGTTTAGTTCTATTAACTCCATCTCTCTGTATTGATCAGATGATGATGATCAAATATCCAGAAGTTTAAATATGCTTCAAAACAAACAAGCTTTCAAGGGGATTTCTAATTTATTCACATCACTGCAGATACCAGATCTTGATATGTGCTGTTGCTTTCAACATTATTTCAATGTTCTTCACTTCATCTGTTAATGGTCTTTGAGCAGATGGACAGAGGGACAGGCAGATCAGTTCCATGTTACAAAGTCTATGTGGGCAGTTTCTTTCTTAATTCACTTTTTGGCAGCACTGTCCATGAGACAGCTGCCAACAATTCATGTCTAGCTTTGTGTGTGTGTGTGTGTGTGTGTGTGTGTGTGTGTGTGTGCGCGTGCAGACCTGTCAGAGTGGAGAAAAGGAAACTGAGGTAATCCACGTCCCTCACTGGCACATCCTGTGAACTGCTCGACCAGCCACTTAGAGGGGACCTGCAGAAGACCACACACACAAACACACACATTACTGCGCAGTGGGCCAGCACTGATCTGCTCTCCCATTACAATGTGCCGCACTGTACCGGTGTGTGAGCGCGTGCAGTGAGAATGTCAGTCTAAAAATATCCCAAAACCTGAGCTTGCCCATTTCCTCCTAGAACAATCCTCTACCACACACACAGCTTTAATATAGGAATTCACACACTGCTGGTTCACTATGGTTTCAGATACAGTTCAATGCATAGAATCTTTAGCCTCACATTACCTTTGGAGCAGCTGCATGCGTATGTTTTTACACTGGGTACACCCTCAACCTCGTCCTCATCCTCATCCTCAACCTCCTCTGATGGGCAAAAGGCTTTAACTGACTGACAACTTTATCAGCCTTTTTTTTATACAATCATTCAGTGTCAAGTCACTTTGCATTTTGGATGTCTAAAGAAGTTTACCACAGGCTTATTTTCCAGCAGTTTCAGAATCATGTTAAGAACTCCAGTGGAAAGCCTTCCCTGGTCAGTAGAGACAGTTACTTCAACAAAATCAGTCTATATATTTTTTAATACCCTTGGTTTTGGAAGAAACAATGATTGAGCAGGTGTCCCAATACTACTGTCCATATAGTGTATTTAAAAAAAAGAAAAGAAATAAAGCTGGTCAGTTTCAGTAAATGTTATGATCTATATGCCTTGTATCAGTACAATTCTCACAGTAAACTGAGGTCAACTACTGCAACACTCCAACACTTCTTGCATATTAACTGATGACTGTTTTGGCTCGGGAGAAAAATAAGAAACACTAAATTTCACAATCACATCAATCAAGCCTTAGGGGTCTGGAATTCCTAACAGCACCCTTGGTTCAGCTCAGTTCTGTCCTGCATCGGCTTAGGGTGTTAACAGTAAGCTGAACTGGAGGGGAAGGGGTTTGAGGGATGTCTTACAGAAGCAGGTTGTGAATACTGATCAGCCAATCCTGAGCCATATTTGGCATTTGCATTTTCGTAAATAACACCGTCACACACCGCACATTAAAAGTACTTAGTCCAACCTATCTAATTTAGATAAGATGTTGCCAAGTAGTCTAGTGGAAAAAAACAGTGCGGTCTGTATACATTGAGCCACGAAGGCCATAAGACGACAAATCGAGCACAACTACACATTCGCAGAGACATCACTCTGAAAAACCAATTTCTTTTTAGAGTTTAGGTGAAGTGTAGTGTTGAGTATTGGGGTCTCCATACAGACTTCTATATTGAGAGATATCTAAGCTGAGAGGCATCTTTTGGATCCTAGCCTATACAAACTAGCTAAGGATATTTCCTGAGTATCTGTGAAGCACTTTTGTAAGTCGCTCTGGAGAAGAGTATCTGCTAAATGCCTTGAATGTAATGCAAATAAATATAAATGGTGTGTGAGTGAAGAGCAGAGTTCTATTAGTGGGAGTCGTGGCAGTCTCAAATGGACACAGGTTGAAAGTAAAAAGAGGAAATCTTGTCAACCATGACCATGTCAAGAGTTTAATACAAACAGTGTCAAAATGTTCGTTATATCATTAGGAGCTACTTTAACAATATTTTGATGAAAAGTGGCTAGCTGATCCACTGGCACTGCAAATAGCGGCTGCTGGGCCATTTTCAATTTCCACTTTACCAGTCCATTATGCTTTGGCCACTTTCTCATACTGCCAAATCAACACCATTTTGAAGCATGTAGATAGATTACACCAAGAGCTGGCCAGGCTAAAAGAAAACCTCTGAATGTTAGGGTTAGTTTACCTCCCAATATTATTGAAGGCCAGAGATTCGTGCTCAGATTCATCCATAATGTCCAGCTTGCCATACAGAGGTCATGTAAATGCACAGTGCACTTTATGACAATGCACTTAACACAACAGTCAACATTTCACTGTACTACTAAGCTCTCTCCACAATAGCACAGCAAAGTTAACAGTACTACACTACCTATTTATGTCTACATTTTATATGTAAAATGAAAAACTATTTCCCTTGGAATAGCAATGAAGTGAACGCCGCAAAGGCAAACATCGCTCCGTGCTAGGCTAATAGCTAATGCTAGCTTTCCACCATTTCTTCTACTATTGGACTACCTGGTCAGCAGACTACTATGACTAGACTACTAACTTTATGACAGTGGTCTTTTCACAACACTTCACATATAAACAGAACTACCATGCTCTCTGCACAATACCAGAGCAATGTTAACACTACACAGTTATGTCTACCATCTATATGTATTTAGCTTTAATTCTGTCATTCTTTAAGTCTAAGCCTATAGTGTTTAACTTAGGGTCTACAGTTTTTTTTAATAAACCTTTGGTTTACTAACAGCTCATTGCTGTGCAAATGACAATAACACTCCTAAATCTAAATAAAATATATTTTAAATTGGTTACATTCTGACATTAGCTTGTCCCAAGCTGTCCAACAGAATAAGGCAAGGTCACAAGGGATGCACTGATCCAATACAAGGATCGAAGATCAGTCTCGATACTAACAAAAGTAGCTGGATTGGGTATAATAATTAGTCTGATCCAGGACCAAGGACTGATTAATTCACTGAATTATGATTCTTGCACCACCAATATTCTAGGCTTCGTAACCTAGGATCAGAGAAACCGGTCATCAACTATCAGCAAGTAATCCACCTTGTCTTCCATAGAAGGAGAACCGAGAAGGGAGGAGCTGCTAGCTTCTCTTTAATCTCACAGACTGAGCCCAGACAACACTGTGCCAAGGCATAACTTATTCATTTTAAGGTCCAGAAATTGGGTTGATTTATATGTGTTAATTTGTAATAGTTTGTTTTACAAAAGTTGGTAAAGTAATGGTTTTGTCAATTCTGATGCCTTAAGTCCTTCCCAGACGGTCAGGTATATGGTTTATTAATTCAATAACGGTATGGGGTCGGTACCAGGTATCGGCCGATACGCAAAGTTCATGTATCAGTCTCTGTATCGGAACAGAAAAAGATGGATCGGTGCATCTATAACAGTTACTTGCTCTCTCCAGAGTGGGTAAATGGCACTTTCTGCCACAGACGGGTACACAGCGCTTTCTTCAGAGCACTTCGGTTGCCCAGTGACGTTACATCGATGGCAGTTGGGAAAAAGAGGCAATGGCTGCGCACATGTTGGAGGAGGCGTGTGCCGTCACTCTCCCAGTGTCAGAAGCACTGTGTGTGATCAAGGGAGAATATGTACATGTACATTTTTTGGGTTGCTTAACTGGGTGAAATAGGCTCAGCAAAGGTGTCTTAATCAGACATTCCTACTTAGTACATCATCAGGCCAGTGGTTTAAATAAGCAGGAGATGAGTGAGATAATGTGAGAACTGTCTATTTCAGAGTCATGCTGTTCTATGAAGGAAAAGGGACAGAGGCAACCAGGGTGCGTATGTGTGGTCACCCAAGGACAATCTGTTCATTCTCTTGCTATTTCCTCTCAGACTGCATTATTTGAGACTTGCTGATGTGGGTCAGCATCGGGCCAATAAATCACTTTTATTCAATTTCTCTTATGATTGCGGGCCGAACATGCGGACGGTTTACATAATGCTCTGATTGGCAAATATCCCACCCGCCATCACGAGTCATAAAGAACCTCTTATGCATGCACAAAACACGCACACATATAAGAAGACCTACCCTCTGTGTGTAAGTCATCAGTCTCACACACACACACACACACACACACACACACACACATTCACTCAGTTACCGAAAGAACCGAGGAATGCACACAGAGAATGGGTTCCATTTATCAAAAGACAGAATTAATGGTGCACAATGATTTTTACATAAACACACAGACACAAATTAATACTCCTGTCTTTGCAGTGTTTTTCCATTGACATAGGTGTGCCAAAACTACACCTAACCCAACCCTAGCTTCAACCTTTGGAGCCTTCAACCTTCTTATGCTAAAACTTAAATCTAAAAACTTTTCCTAATGGGGATCCAGTGTCTCCATGAGGTCACACATTTTCGCCCAAAGCTCAGAGAAGGGGAGAGAGAGAGAAACAAAAAAGGGTACAGGGATACTAAGTTGCAGTGATTTCCTACATTTAAATATGAGCTGAAAAAAGGATTGAAAAGAAAAGCTAGTAAGCATAAAGGCAAAAACTGTTGATTAAATAACTGATTAAATGAAGGTTTTTTTTAAATGGTCAGTTTATGACCACAGAACCGGTCTTTCCACAGAACCAGTGCTGTTTTTTCATGGTTTAATGGCTTGTGAATTTGCAAATCTTGTACCCAGCCATGAACCTTCGAAACTTCTAGTTACATTAAAACTCCAAGCTTTTAAGCGCAAAAACGATTTTCTCACAGATCTACATTACGAGCCATTACTGTCTTTCAGCATATAGCCTTTGCAGTGCACTTGAAGAGGCCTTAGAATGAAAACTCTTTGCCTTCACAGCAGTGAAGGGGCAGTGGTGGCTCAGCGGTTAGAGCTCCGGGCTGTCGATAACAGGGTTGTGGGTTCGATTCCCGGGCTCGGCAAGCTGCCACTGTTGGGCCCTTGAGCAAGGCCCTTTACCCTCTCTGCTCCCCGGGCGCTGGAGTTGGCTGCCCACCGCTCTGGGTGTGTGTGTGTACTCACTGCCCCTAACACATGTGTGTGTGTGAGTGTGTGTTCACTACCAGATGGGTTAAATGCGGAGGACACATTTCGCTGTACACTGTACAGTGACAAATACGTGCACCTTTACCTTTACCTTTACCTTTTCGCTTCATTGCTAGGCCAAACATCAAACTGTGCTAGGATAAAAGCAAACGCTAGCCTTTTATCATATCTTCTCTCAATCATCCACTCCTTGACTGGACTGGCTCCTAAACTGGAGCTAAACACACATCATAATGGTATTTCTTGAGAAAGCCAAGCCCAGAGAGGAGAGTGGGGGCAAGGCTAACATTACAATCTCTCCAGCTTACCAACTGCAAATTGTGCCGAGGACACAATGAAAGTGCCTCTGAGGAAGAACATGCTGGCAACATTTGATGGGAGAGTCCTAGCTACTGGGTAGGACTTGGAAAGGACTAAAACAGAGTTCTAGTCAAACCACACAAGTACTATAGGTGAAGGGCCCAATTATGACTTTCGCTAATTTTTAGATGTCTCTATTTTTATCCCCTCAGAAGAATGCACTCTATGTGCTGTGCTCAATGACCAATTGTGTTCACCTGCACGCCAACGATAATCGATTATTCCCTCTCCCTAATATGCAACCATGACTTAATTACGTGGACTGTAATTGGATCTTGCCATAGTGGGGGCCCGCAACCCGGATAGGCACGCATGTCATCCATTGGAAACAGCTGACAAGTTTAAATATTCAGCAGGGAACATGACGTCTGAGAACACATGGAGGTGTGGCAGGCTGGCTAAGACAGGTGTAGAGGCAAGATGACAATGACAGTTGTAAGGAAAGTGTGAGAGCTTGGGAACATACAGTACACTGAATTTTTAAATCATACATTACAGTTCTAAAACTTCACTAAAACTATAAAACAATTTCAAAACATAACATTTTAATATAATAAGTCTGGTGAATATATGCTTACAGGTCGCTCGCAAAGACTTGCAGGGCAACGGCAGGGCACTTCTGGAATAGTCTGTTTCTAGAAGGTAAGTACATGAAATACTAATAAGAGCAAAGTTAGACAAACACTGTGGTATTCAGTAAGCGGATCTCATCAAAATGTAACGTATATTTAACTTTTTTTATCTTAAAAGATTTTTGGAAAGTTTTAAACTAATTCAAATGTAGCTTAAAGCCAGTAAAACTCAGCATCTCAGCCTGATTGGAACCTTTTGGGGGTTCAGACTCAACAGTGATTGTCAGTGGCATAACCATGGCAATGTAAACAGGGCTGCAGGCTTTTTACTGTTTAATAGTTTATTTTTGGGAAGAAGTCGCATTCTGAAATGACGCATGATATTATATTATGGATCACAAGGACACTACAGTTTCTACAGTAACCATCGATGGTCAGTGCGTTTCTGATCAACACAAGCAGCCAGGAAAGCTTTGGGCAAACTCGGCTATATCCTTAACTTATAATGGCATGAAGCGTCACCAGTTTAAACACAGACTCTAAAAGAGAGCTTTCATCATACAGTTGTTTTGCTTACTTCCATACACAACAAATAAGAGCAAAGAAACTTAGAAAGCATTATGCCCGGTGAAATTTAACATTACTTAAAACGGTCATTAATAATTCTAATAATAATAATAATAATAATAACTAAATAGTTTGTAATAAATAGTGCACCATTACAAACACTTTCAAAGGTGTAGTATATAAAGTATAGAAGCGTGTGGTTCGGGATGCAGCCTTTGATTTTTTAAATTCACTGTCGTATTGTTGCATAATGACCAAAATCTGGGCCAGTGATCAGGATGGTGTTTTTTTCTGGTTGTTGTTTTTTTATTGAATGGAATCAAAGTGTCAGAGCCCTCAAAACATAGATTTAAGTCTCACACAGGCTTTTGCACACATCATATTAGACATCTGGGCTGTTTATTTTGGGATGAGCGGGGCAGGGCCTTGAGTGTATGGCAGACTCCCTCTCAATCTACTTTTAAAGAGTTCATGAAAAGCTTTTCCTGACACAAAAAAAAAAAAAAAAAAGATTCAAAAGCAGAACATTTGCAAATCTGCTGAAGCTGCTGGTGTTCTCCAAATGTGTGTGAATGTGTTTGGGATTCACTGGATTAAACGAGGCTGAGCTTTGGAGGTGTAGAAAAATCTCTGAAACTGAAAGTGAATCTCCTGAAGAGAATAGAAGCTGCAATAAAGGTTAAGAGTGGACTCACTAAATACTGAAACATCATAAGATTTTGTTGTTTATTTGTTCTGTTATTTTCTACATATATGATTTTTGCTACTGTTAATGAAGCTAAGTTTTATTCACTTGCTTTTTTAACTGAAAATTAAAAGTGAGATCTGGCAAAAAATATATTATAGAATATACAATATCTTAAGACAAGTTTGTGATGCACAATATTTGTATACATAATATAAAAGGTAGATAAAACGCATTAGTAGTTCTTAAAAACTGCTTTTTAAATACTCTCCCAACCTGAGTCGATTACTTCTACTTATATATCATACTATTAATATTAATATAAATATAAATCACTTAAATACACATTGAGTTTTGATGATCTGCATAATGAATACCATGGTATGTCTGTGGTACTTGGCATTTAATAGTGTTTCATGCACTGTTCTTCTAGAAGTCCCCTACTATTGTAGAAGTGCTCTGCCTTTGCATGCCATCTATAAGAATAAATTCACTAGGCTTTTCATATTAAAATTGTATATTTAAAAATTTTTAAGTGTAAAATATGATTTATGTACTTTTCAATGCGTTCAAGTGCAATTCCGAGACTTCTTTGACCATATTCAAGTGCTTTTACTAAGTGTCTGTATTTCTGTGTGTAATCTGGTTGTGAGTCTAAGAAAGGGACCTCTGCAGGTGTGCTGCATTTGTGAATACCATGTATGTACTATAAAAAGTGCAATAGTGCCCCCTATTGGCCTCATAGGATGCTACCTGTCGCTATTACCTCTGGTGCCCTCTTCTCGGTCTATCTCTCTATCCTCCTCCTGTTGAGCAAACAGAGAGCCCAGAGGAACTGAAGTGTACCAAACTCTCTCTCTCTCACACACACACACACACACACACACACACACACACACACACACACACACACACACACACACACACACACACACACACACACAGGGCCGCAATGTCGCACACTCGCTGCGTGTTCTCACACAGCACTCCCCGCCAGGATTTGCAGGAAACCACAAATAAAAGAGTGGCTTTAGGCTAGTGTCTAAAAACCACAGTGGGGCCTCAGCATGTCACATAGACGCAGTCCCTTTCCAACACTCACACCGCCATATGCGCACGCACAAACACACGCGCACACACACACACATATATATATATATATATATAGCCCTAAGGCCCACAGCATGTGATGGGGTGCACCATATCACCTGTCAATCATTTGCCGCTCATGTTGCACAGTTCAACATGCAAAACACCACAAAAAGACACATTTAAAACAACACTACAATCAGCGGTCCTTGAAGTAGTATGACGGCCTCAAGGACAGTCTGTAAATTTCTTTTTGGAGTTTATGTGGAAGAGTTTGTTTTGGGACTGATCAGGGTGATGTATTAGGGATCCACAATATATTGTATGTTAATCGTTACTACAACACTAACTTCTGCGATACTGGTGTGGCAGAAGGCTATAATATGCAAATGAGCCCTTTAAGAAATGACAGCAATTGTCATTGTATGCTGGGAGCATACTGAATATCCTCAGATATTCTAGATGAATTTCTGTGGGTTTCGATAATTCAAGGAATTCATGAAATCCAACAAAAACTTTTCGGTCTAGATAAAAAGGCTAAAGTGCTCTTTAAGGTTCCTTAGAATGGAAAACTCTGCTATGGAAACTATGCTACTTTCCTTAGCATAGCAATACAGTGAAAACCACAAAGGCAAACATCGATGCATTCTACGCAATGAGAGGACAGCAACAACCGGTAAGACTCAGGCATTCTGGGTTGATGCAGATATCTATTTGGGGCTCCCGAGTGGGTAAAGAGTGTGTATTTAGTGAGAGTATGGTATACGTAACAAAGCGAACAACAGTGAGTGTACTATACAGTACCTACTGCTGTATGACCTCAACTTCACCAAACAATGACTGGCGGCTTTGTTCCGCTTCATTACGACCAATCAAAGCTAATGGCAAACGGTCACGGCCAATCAGACTTAAGTTGAGGGAACTGGTCTGCCTCTGATCGTGCTCCACAAAGCTAGGCCCAGCTCTGATTGGCTAAATTGTTTGATTCTATTAAAAGTGTAAACTCGCCGGTTGCTGTCTCCTCTCGGCCGGCGCAAGCGACAGACAGGCATTCTAAACGTAGATTGCCACACCTGTCTGGGTCTCGGCCGGCCGGACACACACACATGCGCGCGCGCGAGATTCCATCTAATCTTGTGATGGTGTGTACGTGTTCGGGGTGGCGCCACACTGCTCCAAAATGGAAACTTTACAGGAGAAGGAAAAAAACTTACTAACTTTTAAAGGAAGTCAATAAAAAAATAATTTTATGTCATTTTAGAGAATTTCTATTGGTCCATTCATCATGAACTTTTGACACAGTGTAAATGGCTAACGTTCAGCTCTACAAACAACCTCGGTCCTTGATATATTCCCCTATAAGCAGCAATGTCCCTCTTAGCAAGGAAGCAGAAAGAAATACTGCAACTGACACTTATTAAATTCCACATTTGTGGTAACAAACTGTGACTAAGTGCATTAATTCAGAACTGCAGTAAAACATTCACCAGTTTATCAAGCTGCTGAAGTTTATCAACAGCTGCCAACACTAATTTCTGCACCTTTTATTGTTTAGGAAATGTAAAGTCTGCAGCTGAACCGATTAAAATCTCCATTTCATCTTGAGGAGGTTGATTTTCTGTCTGCTTTCCCACCCCCACAGTCCAAACGAAGATTTGAAACCACTCTGAGATGAAGTTTGACCACTCTTAAGTTGGGATAGAAATTGTGACTGGTTCTGGCAGTTTGTCTGTTTGGTTGGTGTAGTTGTTGTAGTGTGGGTTAACAACACGGCCTTCCCTGTGGCAGAGTACGGTTTGGTTGGACATAAAGTTAAAGATGACATGTTACTCTTTTTCATCAAAATACAGACATTTAAAATTATTAACTCATATTTAATAAACTAAGCCTCCATGTGACTTTCTGTGATAGTTTTAGATTTATCATAATAATATAACAAGTATAAAGTGGAAATTAAAGTAGCTGGTAAAAGGGGTGCAGTGATCTGGGAATTGTAGACAGATGTTGACGTCCAATATTTTTCATGTACCAATTTGCTGATGCCAAAAGTTTTTATTGCAATTATTTACTGATACTAGGGACATCTTAGTCTGTTCCAGTGGATGAGGATTGGGCAAATCAAGGTATATTCTTTTAAATAATTAAGTATCAGGCATTTTAAGCCTGAACCACAATTGGTTCTTTGTTTTTACTGCTGCACAGATGTGTTAGAGGCATCATAGACAAACATTATAATGTACTGTAAATGAAGAAAAAAAAAAAAGTAACATAACTTTAAAGTAACTGGACCCAAATGGGGTTAGGGGAGGGCTGTCAGATTTTACTGTAAGGCTTCGTTCACATTACCAGGCTGTTTTTTTTTGTGGGGGGGGGGTTGCTAGGGCTGAGTGGACATCTCAAATCCAATCTTTTCAAATCACATTTGAGTCTCTTTCGAATGTAATTCTAGGTCAGATACAGGTCAGACACAAGGGCATGCGACATGAATGTGAACAGTCAATCTGGATTTCATGCATATTTTTGCCAAAGTCCTTGAAATACGAAAGTGTTCACTCAGCGTCCATCTTTGCAGCTCTGCCAGGCAGTTATTTTCGCAAGACCAGGTTCTGATCCTTATGAATGGCAAGAGACCAAAATACTGGAAACTGAAAACTGACAGAAACCTAATGAATCAATAGTTTGTAGCCCTCGGCTCAATATTGCACAAAAGCGTGATTTTTCGGCTTGTTCTGGCTAATGTGCTTGCTGAGATCTCCACATTTCCCCACTCGCAAGCTGATTGGCTGAAGAGTTTGACCTAAACAGACGGCGTTGTGGAGCGCTACGAACACCAGGACCGGTTCTCAATCTGTGTTCTTGTCCGTACTTGTGTTTCTGTGTTCTTGTGAAACGTCATCAGTTGCAGCCCAAGTTCTGCTCCATTCAAAAGCTCACATCTAGCCAAGCACAGTCCACACGCCCGGATGTGCTCTTGTTCCGCCCGCGATTATCAAGGATGCATTAGAATTTGACCTGTGTGCCCAATATCCCAGAATGCATTACACTCCGCGCTGATGTCCCAGTTGCAAAACCACAGCGAGTCAAACTTGCCAGTACTACCAAGCACACCAGCTGAACTTGCCGTATTTTGGATTGAGAATCTCTCCCAGTATTCCAACCAGTGGCTGACCTCCTCATTTATAACATCTCTGTGAAGGCAATGTGCAGAAATGCTCATGTGTGCCGTTTCCGGAACAGATTCGATCACGTTACAGACAGAGACAGGTCTCTGTCAAACAGTCAAATCTGATCTGGGCAAAAAATCGTAACAGATGAATGAGGCTTGTAATGTGAACGTAGCCTTAGATACTGCACATGCAAGAAAACGGTTTTAAAAATATGATTAAAAACAAAACATCAGTCCAGAAAATCTCTTTCTATGGTAAAGTGTGTGCATTTGAGTGCTATACCTCAGGTGTACAGTGCGGATTAGCGTGGCGGCTAGGCTAGCAGAGACTTTCCCAGTGTTGCAGACTTGGCTGAGGCAGGCCAGGACCTCAGCATGAAAGGCTGGCAGGAAGTACAGAATCTGAACCAATCGCTGCTGATGCTCCTCCGGCAACACCACAACGCAGCCCTCCTGAGGATCTACACACACACACACACACATACAAACACACACACAGTTAAACTTTGAATGCACACTAGTCAAGGAAAAGAAGAGAAAGAGCTCCCCTCTCTGGTAGCTTTACAAAACTACTACTACTATTACTGAGACCTGAGGAAACCAGTGCAGAGATTGGGTGTGCGCAAGTGTGTGTGTGTGTGTGTGTGTGTGTGTGTGTGTGTGTGTGTGTGTGTGTGTGTGTGTGTGTTGTGTAAAGGGGAGAGAGAGAGATAGAGAGAGAGAGAGAGAGAGAGAGAGAGAGAGAGAGAGAGTGTTCTCCCCTGTAAGTGATCACAGATAGACAGACATTATTAGCTGTTGACGCACTCTGCTGATGTCACCGGGGTTCTGGCATACAAAGGGAGCGTTGTGCTCTGGAAACATGAAACTACAGAGAGCTTATATCACCCAGACACACACACATTCAGAGGGAGACACCAACACAGATTCACTTTCTCTCTCTCTCTGAGACACATACATAGAGAGAGGAAAAAAAAGCACTTTCTCCATCACGCACACATACCAAAAAAAAAAAAAAAAAAAAGTATTTGGACACCTGCTTAATCACTGTTTCCTCCAAAGACAATCAAAATAGTTTATCCTGGTTTTGTTTGAGTAACTCTCTGTCAAGTTGCTGAGCAACCTAAACCTACTGTTAACAAACTGCATGGGAAAGTATTGGAGATTCACGCCATCTGGTGGCTTGAAGCCATCACTTGCTTACAAAAGCAAAAGTCATCAGTTCCAATTCGTTCCGCTGTCCGCTGGTGTTCAGCAACAAATAAACTAGGAAATTGTGCCCTCAATCACACACAAATTCCACTTTATTATTCGGACACTCAAGAGAAAAATGGCCAGTGTATTAAACCGTGCCCTTAAATGTGAATAGGGAGTCATTTCAGAGACCAAGTCTGATTTCAAGCTGTGTGTGGACTGTGCGGACATGTCAAATCCGATCTTTATCATGCAGATTTGAGTCACTTTCGTATGTGGTCCTAGGTCGGATACACATCGGACTCATGGGTATGCTGCACAAATGTGAATGGTCAGTTTGGATATGATTTCTTTTTTATTTTATTTTTTTTATTCTGTTCCAATTCAGATGGAGTCGACACTGATTCTGATGCAAAACGATCCAAATGAGTTGATTCCTGATTAATAAATAAATAAATAACAGGACGCAGATAAATGTGAACACAATTCTATTATTTTTCTGCATTTGTCTGATCCTGAGCAGAATGTACAGCTCTGTACGGTTCAGAATTCATCCTGCAAGTCACATCATTGATAAACACCAATGACTCAGTGTTCATACATTCTCAAGCCATAACAGTGCCTCCGCCATGTTTGACTGCAGAAGTAGTATTGTTTTTGCGCCACACCAACCATTGATTCCCGGTGTGGGTGACTATGCCGCGCTACACCAATAAGAGTCCTTGGGAAAGACTCCTAACACTAGGTTGGCCCACCTTTGTAATAAGAGCAATCTTGTAAGTCGCTCTATTAAAGACTTTGAAGACTACCTACTCCTGCTAGACAATGACAACCGCACAACCTTGCAATGCATCTTGTGCAGAATTGAGTCCAAAGCACTGGAGTCGACTCTCAATTTAACTCTTTGTGGGACCGAATCCATTCCTTAATCTATATTTAATGCCTGTAATGTCTCCAAGCATACAGAATGCCTCACCTTTCAGTACTTCAAGTAAGGTGACATGACATTTCTGCAAACCGATCATTTTATTTCTTACAGATTTACAAATCAAAATTTTCCTTCAAAAAACTGAAATATTGAATAAAAGCACAGTAAAGAAAAGCAGTGACATAAAGGGAGAATCTGTAAGGCTGTAAAAGTGTATATTGTGTAAAGTGTGTGTGGGTACGTTTGTGTGTCTGTGATTACCGTAAAGGCTGCATGCGTGCGTCTGCAGACTGCGCAGCAGGTCTTTGTTGCCCCATGCGGCGGCCGACTGCACCGTCTGCAGGAGCTGTGCTGAGAGTTGAGGATTACGACCACCCAACTGCACCAACTGCACCGGCAACGAAGCCAACCAACGAGCCAAAATCCTGCTCCTGAGAAAGGGAGGGAAAGAGGGAGTGAGGGAAGAAAGAGAGTGAGTGAGAGTAAAGGAGAGAACAAAAGGGAGAGAGATAAAGATAGAGCAAGAGAAAGAGGGGAGTGGAGAGTGTATACGAGAGAGAGAGAGAGAGAGAGAGAGAGAGAGAGCAGAAGAGCAAGAGAGGGGCAGAGGCAGCCATTCACATCAGCCAGAACTACTACTTCTTCCTCAGCATAAAAGTTCTACACAGTAGCGGTATCCTTCTACGCTTTGCAGCCCAAGACTACAAAGCCGGTAAGCGAATGCTAGTGTAGCTTCTGTTTTAGAATATGTGAATGAATGTATTCTATAGACACATTGAGGTTTTTCATTTTTAAAAACATTGTTGGGGCTCAGAGTGGTCCAGTGGACTAAGGCTGCCACCATGTTCCGAGAATCGGTGGTTCGAATCCCGGGTCATGCTGCTTGCCATCAGCAGCCAGAGTCAGAGGGAGCACAATTGGCCTTGCTCTCTCAGGGGTGGGCTGATGGCATTTCCTCCCCACATCGCTCCTGGTGTGATGTTGGTCAGCCTAGGTGTCTGTTAGCTGTTGTATCAGAGCTGGGGAGCCGTGCTTCCCTCCTAGCTGCCTAGCGATGCTGCATCAGCAGCAGTTTGAAAAGAGGGCGGTGTTCGTTCTGCCCCACCTGGTGTCAGAGGCATTGCTGGTGGTGGTGGTGTTTATGTAGCTTTCCTATATATTTCTAAAGCATGTAAATGTTGTATTTACGGAAATGAGATGGGTGGCAATTTCACATTGGTGCAAAGTTAGCCTACCATCTCCCAGTATCAACCAAAACTCAAGATTTCAATATAAACAACATGTCCAAATGTTTGTGGACACCCCTTCTAATGAATGTATTCAGCCACTCTAAGTTGCACCCCCTGCTGACACATGTGCAAATGCACACGCACACACAGCTTGTCTAGTCCTTGTATTGCCAATAGAATAGGGCTGTCTGGAGCAGATAAACATGAACCTATTGGCACTATGCTGCCTAATGTCAGGTGTGGGCTAAAGGGGTATAAAGCCCCCAGCATTGAGCTGTGGAGTTGTGGAACTGTGTTGTCTGGAAGGATGGATGATGCTCCATCCAATACTTTTGGGATGAGTTGGGAGTTGGTGATGAGGTGGGTTGGTGATCATCCAACATCCTGACCTCACCAGCTCTCTTGTTGCGAAATGCAATCAGATCCTCACAGCAATGCATCACTTTAAAAGCTACTAGAAAGCATTCCCTGGACAGTAGAGACAGTTACTTCAACAAAAGCAGGACAAACTTTTTTTTTAATTCCTCCTTGATTTCGGAAGAAACAATGAATGAATGAACAGGTGTCCCAATACTTTTGTCCACACAGTGCACTTTCTGTATTTAGTTTACATTCATACTGTATGTGTTTTTCCTGAATATTAAATGCAAGAAATGGTATGCCTGCATGCCTGCAAGTGTATGTACATGTACGTATGTGTGTACCTGGCAATATGAGGCTGCTTCTGGTGCTCTTGTATGTAGAGTTGGCTAAAGAAGCGCAGCAGAAGGGTGCGGACAGACAGGCTCAAGTTCTTCTGCTGGTACTGAACATATACAGCCTGTAGCAGCTCCTCTGCCACTGCTGAAAGCACAAACACACACACCAAAAATGAGTTGAGATTTCTAAATGTAACATCATTTGAGACAAGCATGTATTGATAGATGCCTGCAGTTCACAATAACGATAGGAGACGACTTCACGCTGCCATTACTTGTTAGCTACTTGCTAGGAAAACTCAAGAAGCCAAATAATGTCAGACACCAACACGTCTTGATTGATGGATGAGCCTTTGAGTCGGAGTCTCACCTCTGCTTCGCTGGGTGACGATCGTCCTCCAGACCACCTCCAGCAGGGCTGCCAGGTGCTTGGAGCTCAGCTTGCCCCCATTGGACAGCGTGTCTGTGACGAATGCTCGGATTGGGCCGAGCCAGTCGGCATCCTGGCCGGCGACGTTGTCCAGCCCTCTCAGGCTGAGCGTCACCATCACCTGACACAGCATGACGTTCAGAGCCAGCGGCTCCACGTTTCCCCCGGCAACACCACCACCCACCACCTGCTGCCTGCTCCTACAGCAAAACAACATTCAGACTTCAGTTAGATGCTTTAACTGGGAGCAACCAGAGCCTATTTAAGGGGAAGACCTGGCTACATCCTTTTCCTTCTAATATACCAAAACTACAGAGAGACTTCTGGGCCATCTGAGAAGGTGTAAAGAGTTAAAAACATTTTAGGTGAACTCTGCAAGATCAGTGCTAGTCATATTTTATAATAATTTTTTGGTATTTGGGAAATGTCAAAGGGAACAATGTCAGGAATCAGGACTTTTTCTTCTTCAGGGATATGTAGGTAGGTATACCTAAAGTCTTGGGTACACCGCAGATTATAAAAAGTATAGCACATCTTAGAGGCTACCCCATGTACGAGGCTTGTAGGCTTCTTATACGAAGTTCTGCTCAATTGTTAAAGGTGACTCAGGGGAAAAAAATAAGGGGAAAAGTCACGTAAACATAGTGTAACCCCATCTTAAATGAGCCATCACCCTATGGTTAGGAATTCACAGGTAGAATTCAAGGCGCCACCAAAACAAGTAGGAAAGGACCAGGCACTGAGGAATCAACCAATCACATTCAGATTTTAAGTGGGTGGGACCAATTTCCTACAAACCTCTTCACGCTTACATACTACTAAAATCCCATAGGCAAGCTAGCAGAACTCAGCATTGGATATTTCCCTCTTTTTTGACCCAGTTTTGACACTTGCGAGAACTGAAGGTTTCCAGTAGTCTCGGTAAGTCACTGCAATAACAAGACTGCAAAAAGTGAGTGTGTGTCAGCAAGAGATTCCACAATGACTGGGGATAAATGAAGCTATACAGCTAAAAATACAAAGTTGAACACATTTCTAAACAATTCATGCATGACTGGCTTTAATTCTTGGAAAAGTAGAAGCAAGTCAAAGTTATATAAAAAAATATTTTAAAATATATAAAAGTTGAAAATGATAGACATGTTACCATATCTATTTATTTTTCCTTCTTAAGTGCATTTTTGTGTATGGAAATGATTAACCCTTAACAAACTGCCCACATTTCTATTTGAACCCATACATTTGGGCTGTCTTCTGGAAGCTCTCTATAGGGGCCTAAAAGACATAAGTAGCACATCAAGTAGTTCTTACTAGATAAACCCTGAAACATATTCATGCAGTCTTCTACAACAGAAAGACTGCTCTGAAGTGCACACACACACTAGCAGTGTAGAAAAGACACACTAAATAGCAGAAGTAGCTTAAATAGCAACATATGGTAGCAAATTTTGTGTCCTTCTCGTCTAAACATTTAGAGGAACATTTAGCAGATGCTCTTACTAGAAAATAATCCCTAGCTTGTGTAAATATGTCTAAAGATAACCCTGAGCTGAGGTATTGCCAGTGCTGAAGGAAGGGGCAATTGGATTCTGGCAATTGTGGGACTGACACTATAAAACAGGATGCATTCTTAATGGCGTGTCCAGTTAAAGTAAAGGTAAAAAAAGAAAGAATGAGTTTTATATATATACACACACACGACATAGGGGCAGTGAGCACACACACACCCAAAGCGGTGGACAGCCAGAGAGACAGAGAGGGTGAAGGGCCCTGCTCAAGGGCCCAACAGTAGCTTGCTTAGCACGGGTATCGTTTTTTTAATTCTACACATAACTCAAGCCTACATTTGTATGACTAAATAAATGATTAAATACATAAATTAATTTCATAACATAAATTTAATGTCCAGGTTACATTTAGACATTTTTATTGTCCAACAGTATTTACAAAGCATAAAATAATATGCACAGCAGATCTCCATTAAATATTTCACATGAGGACGACGCCAATTTACTCATTTGCATCTTAAAAAAAAAAAAAAAAATATATATATATATATATATATATATATATACCAAAAAAGTAAACAAAACAAAAAAGCTAAGCCTTCAGCCTTTCTGTTAAGATATTTAAGCCTCAATGTGATGCACACGCCTAATACTTATAAATATACTACTATATGTTAGCTGTTGTAGCAGCACTCTCTCTTGTCCAGCCAGTGAGGAACAGTGGGCTAAATACCTGATTAAACTCAAATGCGACTGCAAAGACTTTACTAATTAGCTCATTTTTCATTTCACAGTTTTTAGGTCAACATTAAGACAATGCTGACCAACAAGTAATGGGATCTGTTTATCGTGAACATTATCATAAACAAAATATTTTCATTTGGTTTATACATCATATTTTAATAGTCTGGAACATGTATACTATTTTAAGGTATAGAAGTCCTAAGGCAGTCTTAACAGCCAGGGCACCTTGCATATACAGCATGACACACACACACACACACACACACACACACACCTCTTTATGTCAGTTTTCTTTTTGTGCCTGGCCACTTCCAGCTGACTGTAGGGAAAGTTCTTCATGAAGTGCTGCTTGAAGTCATTCAGATACGAGCTCCGAAACCAGGCATCCTACACAGCACAGGAGACATTCAGTGTGTAACCGTGTCCTTCATATTCGACCCAACAACAGCATTAGGACAACTGCTCTCGTTTACACTTTTTCAGAGCAATGTTTGACTCTTATTGTTACTTTTTCAACTAAGTTAAATAAATATCTTAAGGTTCCTCATAAGGGGCCTTTTCACTAATACTGTCTGATTAATATGGACCAGAGTGCTGCAAAATATACACAGTGGCCTCCTTAGCTTGGTCAGCTTTTTTGTTGTTAAAATTTAGAGCTAAAAAAGTCAATCAATTGAGAAAAGTAGCAGTTTATGCCTTAATTAAAATTATTATCAGCTGAAAAAAAATGCTTTTGTTTTTACTTATTTTATTTCTTTTCAAAAGAGAGACATTTTACATATAACCCAATGAACATTTCTTTATGAGGTAATGTGTAATAATAAGAACAACAACAAAAAAAAAGTGGAAGATTGTGAAATACTGTGAAACTGTGACATTTTCTTAGATGGTTATAAATATCATGAAAATCTCATATCTTTGCGACCCTAGCTAAATCTTAATGCGTTTTGAGCATTTGGCATGTACTTATAGATATGCGATTGGTCACTCCTCTAATTCCAGTGTGTTAGCAACATTAGCCTAGCATCTTCCATTCTAAACTAAAAAAACAAAAAAAAAAAACATAGGTCAGATCTCAAACATGTCTTGCTGATTGACTGCATCTGAGGGAAGTAAATATTTTGCCGAAGCGTGTAGATATGGTTGTGGTGGTGATAGCTGTGCGTTTACATACAAGCAAATCCTGTTGATCTCTTTGAGGCACGAGCCGGCGCAGTAGCTGCAGTATTGTAAGGATCTGGAACATGAGTGCCATGGCCTCCTCCGAAAGCAAGTGGCTGCTGTCAGCCTGCGTTCTGTCCCCACCCATGGCCTCCATCCACACCTCCAAAAGTAGCGGCACCAGCGTCTCTGCAAAGCCCTGCACTGTTTCCGCCGAGCACAGCTCCTCACTCACTTTGGCCCCGGGCTCCGATTCTGGCCTGCACACACGCAGCACAATTAGGATAGAAAGCTCTCCTTAAATTTTCCAAAAATGCAGCATTGCATAAAAAAACAACACCACATAACTGTAAGCAAAGACTGTAAGGCTATATTTTTAATTGAACAGTGTTTACAGTGTGTGGCTGTTTTATTTTTACAAACACAAAGATCAGATCGGATTGGATTGGTATTGGCTGATACTCTACCTTAAGAGACTCAGACCGATCTAATTTTGCTCATGCTGCCTAAACTATGTCGTGGGAAGACTCCCACCACATCTGGTGGCTGGTTAGAAAAAAAACTATGGTAGAACCCATTATGAAAAGTTAGTTATGGTACATCCAGCAGTTTTAAGCGTCGTAAAACAAATAGACATGTCAAACCGTAAAGGCAAGACTGAATAAGGTTGGTAAGGAAATCCAAGACATGAAACCCTTGTGTCTTGCTTGGGAAGTTTCTGACATTACACGTCATTACATTAAAACCAAGTATACCTCAGCCGATAGGTGGAGTGTGGTGTGGGCTTCACTCCGGAGTTCTCAAACACACTGATTCCTCCTTTGCTGAAGATCTGCTCTTCCCAGCTGATTTCCAAAGGTGTGACCACTCCTTTCTCTCCACTCCACATCCCCACTCCACCTCCACACGCCACACCATCTTCTGTGGGTCTCTCCTCCACTACTGCCTGTAGAAAACGGCCTAACCTGAACACACACACACGCACACACACACACGTTACAGTGTACATTCATGTGGTGCACAGGCAGAAAAGCTACATAAACTACTACACAGCAGGTCAGCAGGTTTATGTGACTCCACCAGAAGGTGTTGATACATTGCACATTGAGTAAACATCAACAGTGCAGGCTAGAAAAAGTAAGTGAACTAATGTTCACCCGATACCTAAAACAAGATAATAATGAAAGTGTGGTTTCAACCAGTGCTTTGCAAACTAGTCCGGTTACTGACAAATGAGTTCTTCCAGAGAAAGATTGTTATGGGTGAACAGTGCCTTGAAGCATACAAGCATTCAGAAGACCTCAGAGGACGTCTAATAGCGAAACATGCACCCAACAAATGCACCCACTATATTTGGAAGAAATAGAAGACTGCATATGCAGCGAATAACGGTGCAAAGTTCCTCCTCAATATTGTGCAAATCTGTGTCAATTTGCAGATACATTAAATGTTTGATGGAGGCGATTCTTGTTAAATATACGGGTTCACTTACTTTTTCTAGCCTGCACTACGGATGTTTCCTCAATTCGATCAATAAAAGAGATACAGTACAGACTATAGAACTGTACAACTGATTGTGTGTTATTAGTTTAGTTAGACTGTGTCTGTTTGTGATTGTAATTTAGGGTGTGTTTCTACCAGTAGTTTGGTTCCCTTAGTCTGAACCAAGCAAGAAAATGATACTGTTATATTTTAGCCCTGGTTTGCTTTGCGTTCATACTGACAACATTAAGGGAAAAGGTGGTGTGTGGAGCATGTATGACAGGCTGCAACTAGAGGTCTGCGGGTCCTACGTAACGCATGCAATAACTAGCGGGAAAAAATAATTTATACAAATTCTAACCACTGGACCCTTAAATCTGGCTTATTAAATCATGCCGTTCTGATATCATTATTAGACCACATTTCTGATCATGTACACATTAATTAATAAATGATTGCCATGGAATGACCATGTTAAAGCTGTAAAATGAGTGTTGTAGAGTGTGGTTTGAAACACAGTCCCGCTAAACTAAAGCATTACATTACATTACATTACAGCATGTAGCTGATGTTCTTACCCAGAGCGACCCACAAAGTGATAATTATCAATACCAATAACTCGTATTACACAGGTGTGCCTATGTAGTATTAGGAGTCTTGCCCAGGGATAAATAAAAAATTGGTGTAGCGCAGCACAGCCACCCAGACTGGGATTTGAACCTTAGTCTCCGATGTGGTAAGGTTGCTCATTGGCAGGTAGTGGTGTTATCTGTTGTGCCACACCAGATTACCTAAAGACAGCATTTACACTTGCTCTAACAAACTGCACTAACGGATCAATCGTACCAGGGTCCGTTTTACTCCAACCAAAGCTGTACAAGTACAATCACACCCTTAGATAATGATCAGACGGCATTTCATAACTAATCAGCGCAGAAATCCAGGTATTTTTTCTGTATTTATAGAAGACTAATCTAGCTAACAAGTAATGGAAGCAAACTCCTTAAAACAGTTAAGGAAATCTCCAGTTATTTCAGTACCTGAGCAGGACAGTGAGTCTCCACTGCTGAGCTGTAACAGAGCGGCTGGTTGTGATGGACAGAGCATAGTTCCCCTTCCCTGTTCTGTCCCCCGCAGTCCCGCCCAGTCGCCTCTGTGAGATGAGCTCCAAAAAGTTGGTCAGCAGCTTCGTGTGCCTCTGGGACAACAGGGCGGGATAGTGCTCCAGAAGAACGTCCAGCACCCGCAAAGCGTCCTCCTGGATGCCTGCTGAGATGTGGGTCATGGCGCAGGTGAGGTGGGCGCTCAGGAGGGGGAAGAAGGGCGCGACGCGCTCAGCGGGTATGCACTGAGCCACGAAGCGCAGGAGCCGCACCGCTGCCGTCCGAACGGCAGCATCTTTGTCAGTGAATAGCGCGGCCACCTCGGTCAGCACCACGGAAGCATGCTGCTCCACCAGAGAGGGATGCGCTGACAGCAGCTCTCGCAAACCCACCAGAGCCCCCTGCTTCACATTGCTGTTGTAGTGGTGCAGCTGGGATAGCAGGTCCTGAAGAACAGAGAGAAAGATCTGATGTTAACTAGATGTTGACTACTTCAACTGATGTTAGATGTCATCTACTCCAGCTTACATTAGCTAGACGTTTACTACTCTGGCTGACGTTAGCTAGACGTTTACTACTCTGGCTGGCGTAAGCTGTACATTAACCACTCTGGTTGACGTCAGCTGGACGGTAACAGTTCTGGCTGATGTTAGCTGGACGTTAACCACTCTGTCTGACGTTAGCTAGATGTTAACCACTCTGGCACACGGCAGCTGGACAGTAACAGCTCTGGCTGATGTTAGCTGGACGTTAACGACTCTGCCTGACGTTAGCTAGATGTTAACCACTCTGGCTGACATTAGCTAGACGTTTACTACTCTGGCACACGGCAGCTGGATGGTAACAGCTCTGGCTGATGTTAGCTGGACGTTAACCACTCTGCCTGACGTTAGCTAGATGTTAACCACTCTGGCTGACATTAGCTAGATGTTTACTACTCTGGCACAAGGCAGCTGGACGGTAACAGCTCTGGCTGATGTTAGCTAGATGTTAACCACTCTGGCTGACATTAGCTAGATGTTTACTACTCTGGCACACGGCAGCTGGACGGTAACAGCTCTGGCTGATGTTAGCTGGACGTTAATCACTCTGCCTGACGTTAGCTAGATGTTAACTACTCGGGCAGACGGGGTCTTGAGAGTCAGAGATAAGGCAGTATAAATAAACCTTAATGCTGAGCTGCCGGTGTGTGGTAGGCCCGCTGTCATCCCGCTTCAGCTGCTCAGGTAAATGGATGCTCCTAGATCTGAAGTTGGTGTCAGTTGCGTTCTCAGCCTTGGGCTTCTTCTTGCCAACTTTTAGTTTAACTTTTTGAAAATCATCCTGTCTTTTCCTCTTCTTGGTCATTTTCCCAGTGCTGTGAAAAAAGGACAAAACAAAAACTGCACATGTAAAACACCTTATTAGATACATCTTTATATGACGCATATTCAGCATTCAAAATCACCTGGACACAGCAAACACCCAGTCAAAGACTCAAAACCATAGTTTCCATCACAATCTTCAAATTCACTATGGGTAAACTAGGGGTTTCCGTGACAGATACAGATACTGATGTTCAGTAGACAATGAACTGACATTGGCATGTAATAGATTGGGCTTGTATTCTTTGGCCATATATTTAAAATGTATAAATAAATAAATGAACACTTACAGAACATTTCAGCAAATAAAATACTAAACTGACACACTGAACACACGGAGGCGCCAAATCAGAGTTTGGGTTTGCAGTTCTTTTATCTAACTGGAACCAACTGGAGCAAATATTCTGAAAAGTCCAAAAGCACAGAGCTTCAAATCAATGATCAGGAAGGCCGTGTTCAGTGAAGTAGAAGATTTTAATGGCCCCTGACATTTTTTTAGATATTGATACATAAATAAAAATACTTTTAACAGCTGGTATAGAGGTTTATTTTACTTTATTATTATTGTTATTATTAAGTTTATTACAAACAATAAAGTTATATCAGTATTTATCAAGATGATGAGTTAGATGCGTTATGCAAGACAATTATTAGGTCATATTGGCTATTTATACATTTTTATATAGTCTTGATACATGAGCAAATGTTTATGTATTGGTCCTTCAACATGGTCCATCACTACATCCTAAGTATGACCAACCTTAGTTATCAGTCTATGAGAAAATGTCCAGAAAATAAAATCTGGCTGGTCTACTCAGTATGTCAGGCATAGACAGGAGGTCAGATAAATCAAAAGTTGAGTGAGGGTAAAAGGTGAGGGGGACCTCATGCAGTTGTGACAGACAGTCTGACAGTCATGGAGCTCCCTATCCATTCCTAATTCATCAAAGCTGCCCTGATATGATAGGCTGCACATATATACAATATATAAAAGCTGTTGGATGCACGTGTGCAGCTCTACTATAGTCTTATATACAAAAGCCTCCTGATGATCTCTTCTGTAATCACACTAATAGAGGTTTCATACACTGAGAGCAAAACCAGCATGCAAGGGCTTCTCCCTCGCTCCCCATAACCATGCCGAGCCATGCAGGTCTCATTCCCACAGTGTGAAACATTAGATACTCACACGGCCGGGCGCTGCTGGGGTCTGGGCCTAAATAAACCGGGTCAAGATTTATTTACAATTATTTTCTCCAAAAAGCTCAAAATGTGTTTCTGATCGATTGTTCATTTGGGGTCCCTCACGGATAAAAGCTGTGGACGCCGTCGCACATGCCTGTGTATAATAAGTAGCTAAAAAAAATGAAGCAATTATTTTTATTCCAACAAATACAACAATTTTATCATATTAAAATTACTATTATCCTAAAGTCCCTTAAGCAGTGTATACTGTAGGAAAATGTGAAATAGGACATATAGCTAGCGGCATATCTTTGTCTTGCCTGAACGTGCGACTTTTCAACATAAGAGTCTTCATGCGTTTTCATGCTCGTCCATAGCAAGTGCTTCAAAATCTTTCTTTATTTTCTAGCTAATTTTGTATCACAAAGCCTTACGCGTATATGCAGTAAGAAAGCACCTAAACTGTACACATTTATGGAAATGTATATTTTTAATGTTCTTCTAAAGTACAGCTACATTTTTCAGATAACTAGGTCACTTGATTGATCCCAGATGGAAAGTCACGTGTTAAAATAGGAGCAGACTTACTGCAATACAGATATATACATATATATATAAATATATATAAAATGATAAAATAGCAATTAGAAATAGATGCAAATTAAAAGCGGTGAGCAGTAAAGTGGCTATGCACTGTGATCTACAAGCAGTATGAACTGTATTGACATAAGGTGGCAAGTACAATGTATGTAGCTAAGCATTTTATTTTAAAATAACTATATGGTGCCCCTTATAGTATTTACCGAAATCGCACACCACACTCCAGCTCAGTAGGTGCCGGTAATACGCCTTAAATTGATCTGTCAGCAAGACTTTTATTTTGAAAGCCGGAGACACCGCTTCATCCGCCTGGCCTGGCGATCTGCGCACAGAAGAGCGCGGCGGTGTCTGTTGTGCGTCTTTCCTCCTTTTATAGCCCAGCACAGACAAACTAGGTGAGACACATCATGTCCTCAGTGTCTTCCCTGCTGTAGCTATGCTGTTTGTGTTAGCTAGCTAATTCATTAGGAGTCCTGATACAGTAAGGGTAGTAGCTAGCTAGCTAATGTAGCCACAGCGGTTGCTAGCTAACGTTGGCATCGGCTGGTTTAGTGCGCTGCTGGTACAGGAGGGAAGGGCCTAGTCCAGCTTTCTTGACTCGTGTCATTTATGATATGGGGATATAATTATTTCCAGCAGCGTAATGATGTTTATCACGACGTAATATTTAGCTAATGTGGTCTTTGGGTCTAGTCCTGCTATAGTGAAGGTTAGCCAGCATTAGCTGTGTTCGCTAGCTGGCTTGTTTTTAAACGCTGGTTAGATTAAATTGTTCTTAACTTATAAACCTGTACGTATTTTATTTTATTTTCAATCATTAGGATTTCTGAAGGAATGGAAGGTCCACTGAATCCCCAGAAGAAGATGAAGAGCGCGGGGATGAAGGTGAGATGCTGCTAGCTTGCCCCTATTGTCTTGGGGTGCAAGCTGGGTATCAAGCAAACGTGCTGGATGATTATATATATATATATATATATATATATATATATATCTACTGGATAAGTTAATAAGCATATCCTAAAATGTTTATAAAATAACATTTTAAAGTGAAAAAGAATAAAAATGAAATGTACATGTGTATAAGTGCATAATATGAATATGATATAATAGGAATAAGTGGCTGTAACTGATGGTAAATATGGAACACACTGTCTAAAGCAGTTCAAATTATTGCACACATTAAAATAATAATAATTTATTATTATTATTGCACATAGGAACAGTATAATTTGAGCATTGCACAGATGAACCATAGTGTCACACACTGAGGGAGGGGTTGCAGAGCTTGATGGCCACAGGTAGGAATGATCTCCTGTGGTGCGTGTCGGTGGAATCAGTCTTGCACTGAATGTGCACCGTGTTGTAGAGAGGATGGGAGCTTAGACAGCATCCTCCTCTCCGACACTGCCATCAGCGAGTCCAACTCCACACCCACATCATCACTGGCCTTGTGGAACAGTTTGTTGAGTCTTCATGAGATGCTGATAAAAAAACTAAAATATGAGCAAAGTTACATATACTGTAATATATTAAATTAACTGACTCCTTGGAGTATAAATAAACATGACTATTAATCATGTTAATTTGTCTTAATTGCGTAATTTTGTTGATCTATTTTAGTGTTTTAAACCAGTTTCAAAATGCTAAGAGAAATCTGGAGGTGTGTTTTTGTAGGGTTAATATTTGTGCTGCGTTCAAGTCCTCCTCGGAAGTCCTTACTTATGACTTTGGCGTTTGTCAGTACAACATAAACAGCATAAGTTTGGCTGTAAGTAAATAAATAAATGTAATGTAGTTTTTTTTTTATTTGAATTATTTTAAGTGAGTTTTATCTGTTGCTTAAAAGCTGTAATGCAACAAGACAAGCAGACTATAAGCAATATGTGAGTAATGTAGTTATCCAGTAAGAGGCAGCAGTAGCATTGGATGAGCGTAAGACCTCAAAGATTTTACACCAGTGTTTTTGTGTTGCTACTAAAAGTAGTATTTCTGACATGACTTGAAGGCAGCTTTATATAAGATGTTTTAGCGTAGTGTAGCTGGACTCGGCATGAGTTTTTTGTTGTTTTTTTAATTCTGTCAGAACTGTCCCTCACCACTACGACTACTGTCTCAACACACTTATTTTGTCAAACAATCCAGACAGATTGTCCAGACAATTATTTTTATTATTTATTTTTTTTAACTGCATTTCTACCCTTTGTGGGTAAATTTTTACTTTGTGCGTTGACCGGGTTTTTAAGTACGTTGGCCACATGGTCCAAAAACTCAGCCCATAAATGTAATCAATCAGTTCTGCAGCCCACTGTTTTGTTTAGTCTTAGGTCATCTTCGTGTTTTATGGCAAGGGTGGGCTTGCAGTTAAACTACTTCTCACCCCTCACTATTAGCTGTGTTTACACATGCTGAACAGCGGTGTTTGGTTGTCCAGTTTTGTCAAAGATGGAGCATTGTGCTTCGTCTTAAAGTTTAGCTGGATGACCTTTCACAAGTTGAAGGAATTAGATGGTGCTGACCTTAGATGGTGCTTTCAGAAGTGCGTAGCAGTGTGGTAGCTACTTGTGTAATAGTTATGTAAATGTGTTAATATACCTTATTAAATTATCATTCTGGGCACATGCCTTGTCTGTGCTTTAAGGTATACCATACCTTTGTTTTTTGTATTATTATTAATATTTATTTGCAGTTCTCCTATGGTGCATGAGCACTGCAGAACTGTACAGCTGCTTTCCATATGGTGCAGCTTAATGCCTGCTGTTATTTAGTCTGTCTCCTACCAATGTTATGTCTGCTTGACTCAGCCCCATGCTGTGCTCAGTATTGGGAGACCGATGCATTACTTTTCTTCCAGTGCACATCTGTGACAAGCTGGGAGAATGTCTGTCTGATTTGAAGAGGCCCTTGGGTGGCTCAAACATGCATTCCTGTCCTGAGGATTGTCTCCACCTCTGCTGATGGAGAGTGACAAAGAGGAGACTGCATTATTGGAGTGTGGGGTATTTGTTCCCCACCTCACATGCTATTCTATCTCTAACTCCTCTTTATTTCTCTCTTTCCGACGGTTTTGCTTGTCATCTATGACAGAAAAGGCCGCAAACCCACAGTGGTGATATAGGTAAGTCCTGCCTTCAGCAACCACGTCAGTTCCTGGACCTTCAGCACCTTCTGGCCTTGGTGACGTCCTCGCCATGTGCCATCACTGGGGTCTTTCAGAGCTCCTGAGCTTTTCCATAATGCAGTAACACAGCTCCTGTAGCTGTGATGAGATTTAACACTTTCTACAATCCTGGAGATGAAGTCATTAGTCTTGTGTGCTTCATTTATCTATATAAGATGTACATATATAGATAAATCAGTGCCATTGGGATTGCTCTGAACAACATTAGAAACTTCAACATAAAGTCCTGTATCAACCATTGTAGGTCTATCTTGGAGAGTTTGGGCTGTGCTACTTAATGTTTTGAGCCCAGGTCATTTATCAAGTGCCCTCTTGGCTTTTCCGTTGAGTCTGTTCTGTTTGGTCCACTGCAATAAAAGTGCCAAAGCTGAGCTTATGTATCAGTTAAAAAGCTTACCTGGAGCCAGTTCCACTATTTCCATACATGTCTGGCTTTGGATATCTGATTGTCGTATTTGGTCTATAGTGTTCAGAAGATGGGTGCAACCTAGGTTTGTTTGCCACACCTTGAGGTTTGGTCAAAACTAACCCCAGGTGGTAAATGAGGGCAGTGGTGGCTCAGCAGCCAGAGCACTGGGACATTGATGACGACAGGGTTGTGGGTTCGGTACCTGAGCTCAAGCTGCCACTGTCAGGTCTTGATCAACCGTCTCTGCTGCCCAGGCGCTGCAGCAATGGCTGCCCACTGCTCTGGGCACTATGTGCTTCACTAAACTTCAACATAAAGTCCTGTATCAACCATCATAGGTCTGTCTTGGACAGTTTGGGCTGTGCTACTTAATGTTTCGAGCCCAGGTCAGCTCAAGGGCAGAATTCAAAGAGGCAGCAGGTTGTAGTCTTGATCAGTTGTTGATCATTTGTTGATGTGTGTGTATGTGTGTGTGTGTTCACTGCATGGATGGGTTAAAGGCGGAGGCCAAATTCCATCTGTGTCCAACATGGACTATATGCTTGTTTTGAGTGTTTTAAGAAGGAAGACATGCCTGTCAACAAAAGGGAAAGGTAATGGCCCTAGTTGAGCACTGGAAAGGTCCTTCAGTATTCCACTAGAAGATCAAGTGCCTTGTGGACCACTCTATCTGTGCCATAACGCAGCCTGGCATCAGAATGCGTGTCCTGCACGTTGAATCTCTTGAACCTAACTGTGGCTGTTATGGTCATGTTGAACCTCAGGAGAGCCTAGAAGAGTAGCTGCATTACATTTGGACCTGAATCATTGCATTGACCAATGCAATCCATCACAGGGTCCTTAGCAGCTGCGGTGGTCTGACATGATTTTAAACAGGGCTGTTGAGTTTTTACATGTTGTTCAGTTTTCAAATTCAAGATGTGGCTCACTTGCTGGACCACAGCTTTTCTCTCTTGTTGGTGATTGATGCCTGTTTGGGATTAACAGTGCAGCTATGTGCTCTGATGGCTATAAAGGGGCCAGAGCTCTAAGCTCAGTTTCAGTGGGTTTAATAGAAAAGCCATGTTCTCTCTTGCCTTAAGGGTTCTGTAGTATCTTGCTTTTTTTTTGAGGTACTTAAAGCATGTGTCTTGTCAGTGTTCACCAGGAATGGATCCATTCAGACTCTTCCCTCCCTGGCCAAACGTCTGAAAACCACCACCGAGCCAGTTATTGGTAAGTGATGTGGTTTTAGTTTCAAATGTAACTGTTTGTGGAAGTCTATGAATACTGAACGTCTGTTTAATAGGTCTGCAGTACATATGGGAGTATCGTAGCCCCACCAAGTCAGTTCCTCCTCATTACCAGTGCAAACTCTGCAAGGTTCAGCGACTGCAGAATGAAATGGCTGCTCATATCACTGGATGGAAGCATGGCTTCAATTACATTGTAAGTACAGTGTTTCAATCACCTGGATTTTGTCATTAACAACCTTGGGCTCCCCAGCAGACCCTGGGCTTCTAATATTCTGCATACAGAATGTGTATCCCCTTTGCAAAGGGGAGTCAGAGATACAGCATCAAAATTTGTATACATCAAGCACTTGTACTTCAGTGCTTTGGTAGAGGAGTCTGGCTGAGACGGATATGAGCTACAGTCAAGTGAAGAAATTAGAGAAGTTAGGACACCCACACATTTATTGCTATTTAAATGTGTAAAATTAGAATCAAGTGCAGCACACCAGCTGCAGATGATCAGGACTTGGTGAGAGAGGATTTTGAATCTCTCAGTATTGTAACAGTATAAATGTCTGTTTTAAAATATGTTTGTCACATGACTGTTGTCGGCTCTTTTTCTCTATAAATTCCCCCAATTAGCTAATAAGCATTTAGAAATGGTGCATAATAGAAAAGAATTCATTTATTTCTGCATAAAGTGTACAAAACAAGGTGAAGACTAAGGCACTACATGTAATGCGTTAGCCTGAGACAGCCAGCACTCTCCCAAAGCAGTCTAAAAAGGATGGCTCCGCCTGGGCCTTATATACTGTCCTTATCTTGCTGTGGCTACCCCTATGGATATTTTTTTTATCATAATGTCTCACGGTTGGGTCCGCTTATATCACTGTGGAAAGCCCCTTACTCCTTAACCCAGTTCCTTTTTGTACCCGCTCATGTCCTGCGTTCTCACGACTGTATTTTTTAAAAGAGTGCTAACACCTGCAAGGCCAATTGTGCTGACTATCGCAATACTGCAGAATTTTGGGTTTTTTCCAATCAGTTTACCTCTGATTCACCCCTAGCAGGCCCTGGCTAGTCTCCCAAGGGTATTACACTAATCTTGAGTGTACAGCAATGCTGACTTTCTCCTGCCATGGTCATTGTAGCAGAATACACATGTAGAACATGTTTATGAGTACATAATGTATTCTTACATGCAAATAATCCATCACTGTATGTCACCCAAGCCCTGGGTGCAAGCTTAAAATCTTCCACTTTATGCTTCTCCACTTACTCAGCCATCATATACACGCACCCTCCTCCCCTTTCCCCAATATGATTTTTTTTTCCCCATGACTGAAACGATATATAAGTTTATGGCTCTTCATATTTTCAAGAGTACACAGAGCATTAAAAAGAAATGTAGTAATTTCTGAAGTGTCGACATTTCTGTGGTACCACACAAAATCTGTAGTGCAGGATGTCACAGTAAAACTGACTTTGAAAATTGACTAGTGAATTGTCTCCTTTTTTAATAATAGAATAATATGTTATTAGAAACAGTAAGCCTGCCTTTAGATCAACAGTGGTTTATTTTACTGCCTATTACCTTTTTTGAAAGTTTACAAAAGAAAATAAAGACTTTTTAAAGTTAAAAAATATATATATTTTACTTCAGTTTATTAACATTATCGTAGCGTGTTCAGAAAGTGCTCGACACACTGTCCGGATGTGTGTTTGTGTGCAGAGAGAGAAAGATGTTAAAATAGCGAGCGAGTTGTTAGATAAAGCTGTTTGTGTCTTGCATGATTGTAGCATTTGAGCTGTGTGATGCATCTTAATTATGCAGTGCAAAATTATTCTGCACTTTGTCGCCTAGCAGTATTACGGTATGCAAACAGCATAAACCAGAATACGAATTGCTGCTAAAATGGATGGCGCTTTGAATAAGAATATAAAAATAATACCTTGAATGACCGTGTAATAAAGAGATTAAAAGAGAATCGCAAAACAGAGTCCAGCCCTATTGTCTACACAGCTACAGGTACTTCAGTCCATGTTCTTCAGATGTTCTCATAAAGCTGATTGTCTTGACTGACTGATTGACTTTCCACACCAGAAACGGAGTTACCCAGACAAAGTGCCTCATGATGAGGAGTCTGCAACTAAAGACCCAGCCATCAGAAAGGCCATAAAAGCAGCTGCTGCAGAGGTGGAAAAGGAAGAAGGCAGAGGTCAAGTCAGGGTAAGAATTTATTTGTAGGTCTTACCTAAAGATGCACTTCCTAATGCAGAGTTCACATTGCGCAAACCACAAAGGGTTGTGTATTGTAGCAAAGCCGTTTGGAAAGTCAACAATCTGACGAGTGACAAATTACAGGAAAAAACCTGACTAGTGAGTTCATAAATGTAATGAGTACAATGAACAATTAATGTCCTACCATGTTCTGGGATGGCTCTAAAGGCTTCAGAAGACCTGTATTCCATCCCTCTGGTTCAGGGTTAACGAAGAGTGCAGTTAGCTGAATTGAATGAGGTGTGTGTGTGTGTGCATAAAAACTACAAAAATGTGCAGGAATGCGACCAAGTTCCAGGTAGAATCAGTGGCAATGCACTTTGAAGCTATTGCGGCAGGTCTCATGGTGGCCCACCTTGTTTCTAAGACACCTTCAATGCCCCCAGTCTATATGTTTTGTGCAGGATGACTTATTGACTAGGGTTACTCATTGTAATGAATGGTTGACCAGCCGAGCAACGGAAATCTCATTCTGTCACATAATTGCTCTTGCTTTGCTCCGTCTTAATGCTTAATTATCTCTGCTCTCTCTCTAGGTAGTCATTAAGGAACCTTCTGATCTGCCAGCATTTCAGAACATGAGTGAGTCGAGTCTTGTCTCCTTCTCCTGTTTATTAAAGCACATAACTTTGCAATCATTCATGATGAGCATTTGTATTCCTTTTTAGCTCTTGGCTCACTGTATACTGTTTGTGTTTATCAGAGTCTGCACATCCCAGTGTGGGAGGATCAGGTGGCGCAGGTCTTCTTGGACCTCCTCCAAGAGGTCTTCTATCAGGTTAGTTTGTACATGTGGGGGCAGTCTGGTCACGTTGCGTTTCTATCGGCACGTATGAGATGTTGGCTACAAAAATAGCTCTCATCCGTTCGTGGTCTTTTAAACATATATTCTGTCTGTGTCTCAGGCGGGCCATTTGGCGGCGGCTTTCCAGATCCCACATTCCCTGGGGAGTTCGCTCCTCGGAGTGGACTGATGTCAGATTTCTCCCCAAGCATGCACGGTGGTCTGGCCGATAATCCCATGAGGCGGGGGCAGCTTGATATGGGCAGACTGTCCAGCTCTGGCCGGTATGATAATTCCATGCCGGGACCTGACCGACTCATGGGCAGCCCAGAGAACATGCAGCGGTATTCTAACAGCGGACACATGCGCATGGGCTCAGATGACTTTGGAGGGGGCCTGTGCAATGAGGGCATGGGCAGGTCTCATCCTGGTGACCTCCCGATGAACAGCGACAGAATGATGGGAGGTGGACCTAAAGGCCTAGAGCCTAGCAGCACCCTTGCAACGCTCCTCAGATATCTGGTAGAGATTCTCACTTGCATGTTATGAGAACTTTAAATGTTTGGTTTTATATTACTATTGTGCCTTGCCTTTTCAGACAGCATTTTTGGACTTCCTTGGTCACTTCGTGCTCAGTACTATCTGTTCCAGCATGATGGATTAGCACAGTTTGGCAGTGTTGATTTGGGATTTACTTTGTTTTTCTATGAATGTTTTTAGGACACGTTTCGAATCGAAAATGAAGACGATGCTCAGATTGTGCTGAAGGTCACACAGAAGCTCACAGATGTCTTGATGGAATATCGTCTCCGGAGCATCTCCTCGGTAATAATCCCAACGTGGATAAGAGAATGGATTCCATGGATTGGAAATATTCTTTATTCCTTAGATCGGCCTTTTTGCTTACTACTACATTGTAGAATCGGGATTATATGTGAATTAGGCCAAATCACAGAAAAATACAAGTGTAAACCAAGTCACATTTAAACCAGATTCCAATCCGATTACTCAAACCACTTCAGGAGGTGGTCCGAGACGCATTAGAGCCACATGTCATAGCAGTGTAAACACATCCGTCTCTGAAAGACACATTTAGCAACTAAAACCCCTCCTAGTTCAACTGAAACCATGCACTGTTGGTGGGCATGTGATCCATGTCTATGAGGAAGGTCACCATTGAGGATGACCGCATGTAAAATTGCAAATTTCAAGACCGCTACCATCTTTAGCCCATCACAGGAAGAGGCTGTGGAGAACTGAATGCTGGGCAAGAATCAGATTTGCATATTCTGTCCCTCACAGCAATCTGATTTCAGTCTGACTAACCAGAGAAGCATTTGACTACCCAGTGTAAATGGATGCGGCAAAAATCTGATCAGATACAATCTGGATAATATTCACATGAAGTGATCAGGTGTAAACAAGGTCACTGCTTCCTAGATCCTTGAATATAATGGTGCTGCTCAGAACCACAATTGGAAATGCATCATTTACGGTATATAATTAAGATTCTAGCTCTTCTCACAATTCTCTTGACATCCGTTCTAGGGACCCAGTTCTGGTACATCAAGCTCCCTGGGCAACATGAGCTACTCTTCACGAATGTCACTCAACGACAGATTCTCCAGCAGCATGTCAGGTACAACAGCCCCCTTCATACTGCTCCTGTGGTTCACTGCATCACTGTCCTGTTCAACAGCAATGTACTGAAGTGTTTTCTGTGTGAGAATGTATCGGTCGGTCACTCCTTTTTTTTTCTTCTTAGGAACCTGTTTTTCAGACTTTCATACAGAACACACACACAAGGTGCTCTTTGTGGCTCGACATTTGTTCTGTTTAGCCAATTTAATGAGTCTATTTTTCCAAAGAGTTTTTCAGAATGCATGATAATCCTGATCAGTGGGTTGACTGAGAAAATCACATCACATCCCCCATAGTTTCTGAAGGGAATGCAGCTTTATTGAACTGATTATTAAACTGATAAATGTTCCACCATATGCCTTATGTCCACAAGTGTCCAGCTTCAGAGTCTAAAAGGCTTAGATTAGCAGTTAGTTTTTTGAAGGTTTGAGTAGGACTGCTAAACTGTATGCAAGCCCTCCAGGACCGAAATTGCACACCGCTGCTGTTAATCCCTGTTCTTCAGTTCTGACTGAGGAATGCAATAATTGCTTGCAGTGGAGAAACAGAACGTTGTCTAACAAAATGCCACAATCCTTTATTAGCAAAGTTGTACAAGAAAATACCAAATGTTATAGACCAAGGTTTGTAACTAGCCAATGTATAATCCAACACATTTACAGTTAGTTGTATTATCGAACATTTGGTTTCACCTTGCTTGGTCATTTAGGAAACAAAATTCTTAAAATATAAACAAAAAGGAAATGAAGGACGTAACGACCACGAGCAAAACAGATACATTAGTAATGACTTGGGTAATGGTTACTTTCTCTCTGACACGAGTAGAACGTTTTTGTTCTCTGAGACGTGAAACAAGCTGTTGATTGGCACAACTGTTAGTGCACACACACTGTACCATCTTTCACATGTGCACCCTTTCTCCTCCTCTATTTACAGGCCCTTCGAGATACTACAACTGAGCTGCTCCAGTGATCCCACGTGTTTGGCTCTCTGCATGTGAACAACTCCATGTACTTTTTAGTACAAATGTTTTAATTCATCTTTTTAATTTTTAGGACCAAATTACCTACTGAATTCTGAATTAGGCTTTTCTGATTACTGCACATCGTCAAGATAGCGTTCAGCAGGGCGATACAGGAATTTACTTTACGTTTATTCAGCTCACCCTTAAAGGATATAGTGTATATTTGTAAGGTGTTTAAGACCTTTTCTACAGCAATCTCAATAAAGTGAACTTGGAAAAAAATATATTGTTCTTGTAATGCAAATATAACTGTTGTGGTTATTTTTACTCCTATGTCTGTGACACAACAGGATGCGTGAGACAGCGACAATCACACTTTCAGCTCAGAGCTCATGCTAAGATCACAACTGCAAACCCAATTCTAGTGTCTGTAAATTCTAACTGTTCATACAATACAGTTCCATTCTTGCGTTTTTATCCAAGAGTAGCACTTTAATGGTCTATTGCCCCTCAGAAATTGGCCATTATGCAGATGTTGCTGCATTTAAATACAAAGAGGTGTCAGATGGTTCTTTAAGTGATCATGCAGAGTTGATTAGTTGAAGCAGGTGTGTTGGGAGAAAGGAAAACACAAACATGGAGGACATGGTGCCTCCAAAATCAGGGTTAAGAAACACTGCTAAACAGCACTACAGCAAAGATCTGATCAAAGACCTGCTTTTGCTTAGAGCTTAGTAATTTATACTCTTTCTACTAACTCATTTTAATATCTTATTTACTGATCTAAAGAGCTAGTTTGCAATAGTCCTGACCACTAAAAACATCTCCGCAGCAGGCCCCACATTAAGATCTGGTAACCATTTACTCAAACCTCCTTGGTCGTAGTTTACCAAAAGTACACTGGCGTGGAATTATTCCTAGCATCAGGTGTGCACAAACTGCAACCATAGAAATAATTCCACATGATGGTGGCATGACTGTACATTTCAGGGTTTATTACACTAATGTAATTTTTTTAAAAAACTTTCAAAACATTGAACAGGAAAAAACTGGAGTAAAACCTCCACTCGGGTCAGCGCTGACCATTTTGGCTAAAACGCCAGACATCGGTATTTCCCATGCAAATGATTTTCAAACACTCACACATGAATGGACAGTGTAATAGCACGACAAGAGGGCTTTAGTATGTGTTAGTCTTTTATATGTACAGGTCACTGTTCAGCCTTGGAGCCTCCTCCTTGGACTGTTCTCAAAGCTCTCGGTTCAGTGTGGTTCCCGCAGAATAGTCTTCATCTGTTGTGGTGAAATACAGGTAAGCATTATTTGCTGTCCCAAGAACATGCTTCCATGCAGACTGCGAGCGTCTCTGGCGGCTTGTTCAGAGCCGAACTGGATGACCGCCTCCCCAATGCTGTTTCCCCACTCATCCCTAAGCAACGTAACATCACTCTCATGGACGCCGTACAGACAGAAGAAGTCCTTCACCTCCCTTTTCTGCACATCGGCTGGGAAATTCCGGGCATAGATGCAGGACGGCACAGTCCGGTCCTGCGCTCCATAAGGCGCTGCTCTTGGAGGGTCTTTGAGCCTTTCCTTGTACATTATGTCCTTCATTTTTTCCATGGTAACAGAGGACACGTCGAGCACTTTGGAGCCGTTGGGGGTTCCATCCATGTTCATGGCTGTGGCGTAATCCTCTGGATGCGTAAACATGATGAACGCAGTAGATGTTCGCTGTCCCCTGCAGTTCAGCAGATGGACGATTTTGTTGTTGGGAATGTGAGCGCAACAGAATAGCGCCTTTATCTCCGTTTTAGTCGTTTGCGGAAAAAGGTTCTTTACCATGACACAGTACTCTTGTCCAGGCAGCGGAGAGTCAAAGCGTTGCCGCTTCGGAGATCCGGAGAGCGACCGGTCTTCTGAAAGTCGTTTGATTGGCGGGGTCCAGGACAAACATTTGTCAGGAGAGCTTCTGTCCAGTTCAGAGGACGTGGAACACTGGCCGTGTTCATACGGCTCCATGGCATACGTCCACATCCTTTCATAGGCCGTCCTGACCTCCACAAAGGAGTCCCCGTTATCCACGTGGCTGTACTTCAGGCCCTCCTCAGCCTCTTCCAAACTAGCCACCTTCACTAGGCAGCACTGGTCACGGCCTAGAAAGACATTTGGTATGAAATCCAGCACGGACAGGCCCTTAAGGAACCGGCGAACTTCTTTAATGGCAACATTGCTAGGAAGTCCATAAAGACGAAGATAGCCAGGTTCACAGGACTTGGTCTCTCTCGTTCCTCGCTCATGCTCTTCGTGCACTCTTATTGGCTGTGGGACTCGTTCCTGCAGTTTGCTCTTAATAGGGAATGTTTGGGCCGTTCCTTGACTCGCATGGTTTCTAGACTGAGGTAAAGCTGGTGGCTGGTAAGTGCTGACTGGTGGCAACTGGGTTTGGCTTTCTTGGTTGCTGTTATTTGATTGCATTCCTTGAATGGCAGCCACTAGGCCCAGCAGTAGAGCGGTGCCCAAGTCTGGCGGTGATGGCGATTGGGACGGTGCCGGCTGTGGCTCTACGGCCTTCCTCTCCAGCTCTGCCTTCCTCATCTTAAGCTCTGCCCTCTTCTTCTTCTTCTCCTCCACCTTTACCTTTTTCTTCTCCGCCTCAGCTTTCCTGTTTTCCACGGCCGAGCATTTCTGCTTCCGTAACCGGGACTCCATTTTATGCTTGAAGTCGGCTAAGCTGCTAACCTGAAGGGTGACCGATGATCCTCGGAGGAGCTCCCCAGAGCGCTCCATGGCCAGCTGGCCCTCTCTCTCTGTCGTAAATATAATAAAGGCTTCTCCTCGCCTGCCACCAATGATATGCACGCCGCCTTCAGGAATGTGCAGGCCATGGAAGAAGGCACGGATGTCCTCAGAGCCTGCATCGGCACTCAGGCCCAGCAGACGCCGCACTACCACCATGGCGGGAACTGCAGAACACGTGACACTGCTGAGAGAAAACAAGACACAAAATACTGAAGAGAATTTCAACCCAAAACCCACCCCAGCATTTCAACCACCGTGCAGTGCAGTAAAGCCCCGCTTCGCTGAACCGCCGCCCCCCAGGAGTCTCCCTCCCTCTGCTTTGTTCCGCAGCTGGACGGAGAGGCAGCGGCGGCAGCGGCGGCCCTACTGAAACGAACAGGGGCGAACGGCGAACCGCCATCTCCACCGCAATCGACTTACCTTTCACGTTTTCGTAAAAAAACGGGATTAATTTTAAACTGAGGTTTAATTACACCGGTTTGTTGACTTATAATCGGCGACCATTCACCTCAACCTAACGCCTCGTGGTTTTAAGAGACTGATCAGCTCTGCCCGCAACTTTTAAAGGGGCGGGGCGGGAGGAAGTGTGGGCGGCCAATAGGAAGACGGTATGCGTTGAAGGAGGCGGGATGAACAGTGGTTGGGAGCCTATAGGAAGAGACGAGCCAACAAAGCAAACCGAGTAAACTTTAGAAACTTTTAAAGGGACAGAGTTATTATTATTATTATTATTATTATTATTATTATTATTATTATTATTATCATTATTATTATTATTATTTAAAGACACCCATATTCACCATTTGTGTTGGATGCAGATGGAGTTTGACCTCCACCTTTAACCCGTCCATGCAGTGAACGCACACCCACACACACCCACACACACAGTGACAGTGAGCACACGTGGCTGGACCGGTGGGCAGCCATCACTGCATCGCTGGGGAGCAGAGAGGGTGAAGGGCCTTGCTCATGGGCCCAACAGTGGTAGTTGACCAAGCACGGGTATCAAACCCACAACCCTGTCGTCAATAGCCTGGTGTTCAAACTGCTGAGCAGCTACCACTTATTATTATTACTATTATTATTATTATCACATTATTATCATCAATGTTAAAATATATCATCACTGTCATGCAAAAACCTCTAAATATTTCTAAAATGTTCTCTCTAGTCCATCACAGGGTTTTAACTGTCAATGGAAGTCAGTGTGAAAAGATATCATTAAAAGACCTCATGAAATATGGGCACATTGTAAAGAACTACCAGATTAACATGATGTGAAGTAAGAAATAGCACAGAAAATGGAGATGCAAAGTTACATGACAACATAATGCCATTATTATATAAAAAAAAAAGGAGCTTATCCAGAAACTCTGGGCATAAGGTCAGAAAACACCTTGGGCAGGCTGCCAGTCCATTGCAGGGTTACACACACTTTTACATTTGAGGTCTCTTTCTGATGCTCTTACCCAGAACGACTGAAATGTGAGTCAAATGTTCTACAGGTAGGTGAATGAAGTGAACTTCTGAACACGCTCTCTCTCTCCAACCATTTACCCCAGATAAAATGGGAAGCATTTTTGCACAAAGCATTTGCACTAATAACTTTACTACCTCACTGGACTCTATTTATTACACATTGCACAATTTGCACAATACCGGCAATTATTTATTATTCTCTGTCTGTACTGTGTTGTGTTGTCTGTCCGCACTTGTTTGTGTTGCACTTGTGTTCTGTATGCACTGTCTATGTTGCACCATGGTCCTGGAGGAACGTTGTTTCGTTTCACTGTGTACTCTGTATGTAGTTGAAATGACAATTAAACCCACTTGACTTGACTTGTTAGGAGTCTTGCCCAATGCACTCATATTGGTGTAGTAGGGTGGTGTCCATCTGTCTGTCTTCAGGAATGTGTGGCCTCAGAGCCTGCATCCGCACTCAGGCCCAGCAGACACCTTCACCATGGCGGGAAAGAACCTCTTTTCCTACGAACAGTTGGGTTAGAGATCAGGGGTGAACTTGCAATTATCCCTAGTTAGGCGACGCTACATTAACCTGCCTGTGTAACATGATTCAAATAAAAGTTATAAGAGCCTGCACTAATGAATTGTGCACAAAGTTAAAAGGATTTGGTACACAAAACCACACAAACAACATAATCTAATCTAATCTAACATAATCTGATATAATCTAATGGATCAGTGATAGCTCAGTGGTTAAAGCACCGGCCCTTGAGCAAGGCCCTTCACCCTCTCTGCTCCCTGGGAGCTGCAGCAATGGCTGCCACCCGTTCCGGGCTACATGTGCTCACTGTCACTGTGTGCGTTTGATCACTAGTATGTGTGTGTGTATTTTTTTTACTGCACGGATGGGTTAAAAGAGGAGGCCAAATTCCATCTGTGTCCAACACTAATGGTGAATAGGGGTGTCTTGTCTGGTGTATAGTTCCCATATGTGGGACGTCAATCATCTATCCCAAGTGTAACCATAAGGGGGTGAAAATTAGCCCCCACCTTTTCTTTACATGAACACACATTTGGATCAACTTAACATCTCTGTACGGTACTGTGGAAAGAAAAAGAAAAATCTACACATCTAATCCCCATTAGGTTTACAGATCATGAGCAGTCCCACAGCTTGCTCTCCTTGCCCAAGACAAGCACATGGGACCCCCACCATACTATCCCTCACCTTCAGGTCTATGAACAACAGCATATGTATCTAATACACTTAGCTACCTACCTCACTGCTAAATAACTAGTTTGCATTATAATACAGATATAATACAGAGTTTAAGTGCTGGATATCATTAAAAACGATATAAATATATATAAATATTAAGGAAGTAATGGTGCAGTAGCAGTAAGAGGAGAGCAGCGTCAGTGTTTACTACAGGAAGAGGCGGGTCTTCCTGTTCTGCACCATGGCGACGGGGACGCTACAGCCGCAGCTTATCTCCGGCTACTTTTTCGTGATATTGATCAAATCTAACCTCCTTTCCTGTCAGCAGTTTTCCATCTCCTTCACGCAGCCGGTGGACTGCGGCACTGGGAGCTATTTCGACATTTCGAGTTTGTCTTGTGCGAAATGTGGAGCGAATCAAATCAGCGGGAAATCAGGTAGCTATAGCTACAGCTAGCGCAGCATGCACGGCTAACAGTAGGCAGGGTGGGCAGGTGAAGCCTCTGTCCCTTGCAGCTGTTGTTAAAGCTTAGGTGTAGTCCCTCGTTCCTCCTGCCTTGTTATTTTGGCTGGCTGGTGTCAGCTAGCTAGCTACGACCCCTACAGCTGAGCGTAGCTAGCTATATAGCTAGCTGCTAGCTAGCTAAGTTGTTAGCACTAACTAGCTAACTGTAAGCCTCAACAAGCCTCAGGGTAAGGCTCCTAATGCTGCTGCAGAGCAAAACCCTTAAAGACCTTTCCTCTAGTATTTAGCCACAAGCCTAAGATTGAAGAAGAATTCAAATATTAATGTTTTGTCTTTTTTAATAAGGATGACATTTTGTGGGTGTCATTATTATCATTATTATGTACTAGTGTTGTCAAAGGGCTCTGCTTAGTGGCTTAGTGTGGGCATTAACATATAGCTGGGTGTGGACACTGCTTTATGTCCCTCTGAAGATCAGAACTGAACATGTCCACTAACATGTCCATCAACGTTTTGTAAAAAAAAAAAAAAGAAAAAAAAAAGAGTTAAATTGTTAAATTGTTTATTTTTTAACACCACATTTGGTCTGTGCATACCAGCATCTGCATGCAAACACTGGTCAAACAGCTGTCAGCTGTCTGACTTGTCCCAAAAAGAGAGCGTATGGTCATCCTACCTAAATGTACTACCCCTCTCTGGCCACAGTGTTAGACATACATACTTTATAGCTCTACTAGTTATATAAGTGTCGATATTTATAGAGGTGTGGGATTACACACTGTTTTACTGACAACACTTCAGATTTATTTGTGTAAAATGTCAAAGTGTTTGATGCAGGATTAGGAAACAATTATTGTGCAGAATTATTGACAATCGGAAAGATTGGAAAAATTGAGCGGTCGAAATATGATTCCAGCAGTAGGAGTAAATGAGCTTCAGTACACTAGGCATTCAACCCAGATGCTTGCTTATTCTCTTTTCACTTCAAGACTTCAAGGTTACTGTGACTCCCTTCTGGCTGGTCTCCATTTGCGCACCATCAGGCTCCTCTGCTGCGTTCTCCTCACTGGCTTCCTGTAGCTGCTGCCTGTATCAGATTCAAACCCCTGACACTGGGCTACAAAGCCAAGAAAGGACCAGCCCCTCCGTACTTGATGGCAATGGTCAAAAGCCGATCAGTACCAAGAGCCCTTCCAGCTTCAAAATTGGCTCGGCTTGACCCGCCATCTTTTAAGATCCACGGAAGACAAGCATACAGGCTTTTTTTCTTCCCCTGGGAGCATCTGCCAAATGCCTTAAATGTAGATGTAAATATAGGCAAGAGCAAGCGTAATAAATGTGTTTTATAATCTGGATTTAAAACACATACGTTTTCTTGAATCTTATTTCAGAGATATATATATTTATCCATTGAAAGTCAATACATTTTTTTTCTGATGAAAAGTTGACATTTTGGAGATAAAAGGTCTTTGCATGACAGATTACTTTTTTTCAGAAAACAATGACTGTCCTTTTTGCTTGTTTGATTGATAGTTTATTTTGACTGTTTTTTTGCTTCATATAATCTTCCATTTGATCTCTGAAACAGGGTTGACCTGTGAGTGTCAGACGGGTTTCAAGATGCTAAGCAGCAATGGAGCTTCAATCACCTGTCAAAAGTGCCCAGACTCCAAGCCGGTATCAGCATTTCTGCTCAGTGTTTACATAAACTACCACGATCTTCACTCAGACAGTTAGGCTATAACCCAGCTGTATTTTGCAGGGTGTTACTCAGGATGGTTATGAGTGTATCCAGTGTCCAAGCGGTGTGGGTGAGGATGGTAAATGTCAGTGCCCTGCAGGGAGTATTCTGGGTGAGTGTTTTAGAGATGTTTATATGTTTAAATCTACAACACACACATAATGACCTGATTCACTTCATAGATGGTTGTTCTTGTTCTTGTTGAGACAAGACAACCATATTCACCATTTGTGTTGGACACAAATGGAATTTGGCAGCTTGCCGAGCTGGGTATCGAACCCACAACCCTGTCATCAATAGTCCGATAAAAATGAAAGAAGCACCATGCAAAAGGGCTTGTTTCCAGTCATCATTAGGAAAGGCCAGGTGATGCAAATATCAAAGCTTTATTTTTGCCCCAGCAATCAGCAGCCATCGGCTTCTCCAAGCAGCTGCCTATCGCTCTGAAAATGAAAATGACTGATGCCTACAAGGCAGGAGGAGGCTATAGCCCTTTACTCAGTTCTTAATATAATTATGAAACTACAGTCAAATTTAGGTCTAGTAGACCAAGAAAACCTACTCATAGGGTTTCAACAAAGATAAATCACCCCCCGCACACACACTTTTGACTGCAAAAAGGGAGATTTAGTAGGCTCTGGAGTGGCAGTGCACTGTTCAACTGTGCAGTGTTCCCTGCACAAATATAAGTCATCAGACAAAAACCTTTTCTGTATCCTCAGCACAAAGTTTTCAAAGGTACATCTAAACAAACCTGGTTCACCTTAAATACGAGTCTGTAGATTGATTAAGTTAAAATAGCCCTTTCTCAAGCATAAAAAGAAGATGACTGCTACAGCAGGATATTGGTCAAGCATACCTCACAATCCACAATGGACTACATTAAGATGCACAAGCTGAAGGCTTCGCCATGATCCTCACACTCCCCCATAAAAGAGCAATGCAAATGACCCAAGAATATTACATCACCAACTTTTTTGCATGAAAGAATTGGTGAAAAGTCCCTAACAACGAAACACCTAGTTTTCATAAGCTGTGATACTTGCCGTAAGATAGACGGAAATGAAAGTGGTTTTGCTTAAAAGCTGCTGTCATTGTGAAACCTCTTATTAAGAACATTTTTATGGACCAAAATGACTTGGAATAATAATAAAAAATTTTTACATTAGCACAACAGCTTTTACCTGTTAGAAATAAAGGTGCCACAAAGGGTTCTTTTGTGCAGTACCACAGAAGAACTTCTTTGGGTTCCCTAAAGTACTTTTCAGTGAAAGAAACTTTGAAATGAAACATATGATTGTGATGTCTACAAAATGTAAGGGTTAGATAAATTAGAACATAAAAAAAACACAGGCAACACAAAAGGATCTAATAACACTGCCATAAAGAACCTTTGGTTCCTCAAATAATTAAGATATGTGAGTTCTGTTTAAGACGCTACTTCAGCTGTATATATTTAGTTGTATTACTATCTTGGGCTGCATGATATTGAAAAAAAATGATATTGCAATATTTATTTTAAGTATATGTTGCAATTCTACAAAATAAAGGATTTTCACCAGAAGCCAATGATCCAACAAGCCATAATATTAATAATATTATATCTAATATTAGAGTAAAATAAATAATATTGGACAGGTATAATCTGGGTAAAATCCAGAGCGATATTTCTTTTTGTATAAGCAGCTGAAAGGTAGTAGCATGACATTGAAATTGGACCTGACATTGCATCCTCTGCGATGGGACTATGACGCATGCACACATTGCGGTGCCACTACTGAAATTATATATTGTGCAGCACTATTACTATTACATCTCTCAATATTGTTTAAGTGACAATCAAATATCCATATGTTTAAATATGTTTACAAGACAGGCTTTCTTTTGGTGTCCTCATTTTGTTCACATGTATGTGTACATTTTATTCTGCCAGTGCACTAAAATATGTGCCCGATAACCGTACACTGTCAAATATAATATAGACCTTATCCACACATGTCCATATTCTCTGAGGATACTTCATTTCAAAATGAGCACTCAAACTCAAAGCTTTTACAGGAGCATAAATATTTCTAAAGACCAAGTAATTCATCTGAATGTTTGTTGTTGTGCTTTGTCAGTGGAAAGAAATGTGAACGGGTCTCTTCTACAAGAAGCTGTATGTGAGGCCTGCATTGGAACAGAGCCAGACTTATCCGCCCCAGACGTCAACAGCAACAGGTAACCATTCATTTTCCAGCCATTACTGATGAGTACATCTGTACTATTACATGAAACTCCACTCAGAGCTTTGAAGTAGTTAAAGGTAAGACAAAAATCAATACAGTGCAATACAGAGATGTTTCCATCCACAATAGGCCCAAGACAGAGTTTTATTAATGAATTATTCATATGATTAGCCTTAAACGGATTAGTTTAGTGAAGAATCACATTAATATCTGCCAAGACATGTTTGAGATCTGACGTTGGCTTTTTTAAAAGTTTAAAAATGGGGTTGCTTGGCTAACATTGCTAACAAACACCGGACTTAGACTGTCACCCATCTCATTTTCATATGTACATATATGAATACATGTCCAATAATATTTCTTAGTCAGCTTAATGCATCTCTACATAGGCCTGTCACAATACTTATGTTATTGACTTATCATACAATATATGGACAGGGCCATAGGTGAACAGCAGATTCGTTGCTTTTATCCAGACGAGCTGTCTGTTCTCTTGTCTGCTCTCCGACAGAGGAGAGGGTGACCTCTATCGTGTAGAAAAACGGTGCACTGCTCGCATTGACCACAAGACCACTTTTGGCAAATAAACATGATCCCCTTTGAGTCTTCTCTGCAGTTGGTGCAACTTCTTGCCGTTTTTTGCTTTCTAGTGTGAAGGCTGCACATCTATGTCAGCAGTGGGTGCTACATAAATTAGCTGAATGCATTCATTAGAAGTGGTGTCCACAAACACTGTTAAAAATGTATAGATGTATAAATGTTAGGAATTTATTTAACAATTGAAATTGTTGACAGTTTCAGTCCAGTCTAGCATCTCCCATTGTAGACTAAAGGCAAGGTAAGGTGATAGTGAACACACACACACACACACACACACACACACACACACACACACACAAGTGAACTAGGGGCATTGAGCACACACACACCCAGAGCGGTGGGCAGGAAACTCCAATTTGAGGGAGCAGAGAGGGTGAAGGGCCTCAAGGGCTCAAGGGCCCAATAGTGGCAGCTTGCCGGGCCCGGGTATCAAACCCACAACCCTGTCATCAATAGCCTGTAGCTCTAACCGCTGAGCCACCATTGCCCCCTTGTCTTAGCTGATCTGTGGTATTGACTGCATCCGAGTTCAGTGACAAATCATGTTAAAATGATTTTTCCCTAAAACCATTCCTCTAAGCTCATTGTGGCACTAATGTAGTGCTAAGATGCACACACAACCTTGTGCTGTTTGGTTCTGGTGAGACTAAGGTTTCTTTCACTCGTGCCGTGTGTGGATGTGTCTCAACGTGAAGGCTGATAACCTAGTGTCACACCTTTTTGACTTTAACTGTCAAAGAACTGACTGAAGACACAAGACCTCTGAAGGTGTCCTGTAGCATCTGGTATCAGATCTTTTGAGTCCTACAAGTTATGAGGTGAAACCTCCATGAATCATATTAATGAAACTTGGGTTCCCATACCATTTTTGGTAAGTACTGACTATGCGTACTGGGGAAACCCCACAAGATCTGCTGTTTTGGAGACCAAGGCTCTGGAGACCAAGACTGATTCAGTTGTCTGGTCGTCACAGTTTGGCTCTTATCAGAGTGGCTCAAAACGCTTGTCCATTTTTCCCCCCTGCTTTCAACCCTCAAGAGCTGACTGTTCACTTTCTGTCTAATATGTAAATCCTACCCTTTGACAGATGCCACTGTAACCAGATAATCAGTGTTATTCACTTTATCTGTTAGTGGTTTTAATGTTATGGCTGATGAGTGTAAGTAGTACTTGATAGTGTATGCACTGACAGTCACTAGCTGTTCTTTTAAATTGCTTCTGTGTCTTGTTTATGCTGTTGATAAACCGTTAAAGAATGCTCTAAAGCTGCAGCATCTCTCCACTCACAGCTGTTTTTGTTGTTTATCCAAAATGCTGCACGTAAAGCTTTGTGGGTGACTGAAGGTCTGGAAGTATTGAGAATTTCCCCACTGCGGGACTAATAAAGGACTATCTTAAGTATATACCCTTCAAATCCCCAGAAACTGAAGCTGCACTTCCAGTCTCATTTGAATCTCCAGTGATCTGACAGCTGAGAAATGCATGCTTCCGCGGCTACAAACTTTTAAAATTTTACAGCCAGAATCCAGTTGGCCTTGTGGGCCCCAGTGCTGCCTCAGACTTCAGTGTTTTGCCTTGTTGAAGAAATACACTGGTGGAAAAATCTGATTTATAAAGTTCTACTAATCCAAGATGTGGTCAGTGAGTCTTGTGTAGCACTGGAGCTAACAATAGTAAAAATCACTGAAATTATTAGTTACTCAAAATTATATATGTAAACACACATCCAAATCTTCTCTCAAATGGTATCCCAGGCTATGTGACTTATCGCAAGTGACTTGTTGATGTGGTTAAGGGCACAATGGAAAAAAACGTACAAAGATAAACACTAAGAAGTTCATAAGAATGGGCCACGTTCACTAGCCGTTCTTAAAGCAGCATTGTGTAGCATTTTAACCTTAAACACCATGTTGATGCTCCACTGACTGTAATAGGGAGAGCAGTGCCGCTATTGTTGCCACTTCGGAAATTGTGTAGCTTTGATGAAACAGATCTGCGTAAAGCTGCTAGTAGCCTAGCGAGTCATATTTGTGTAAAATTGTAAAAATGTAATATTACTCAGTTCAGTATCTCTCAGCTTGAACAATGCACAGGAAATGCATGTTCTGTAAGGGTGTCTCAAAGCGCAAATTACACTGAAGATATAATGGAAAATGTCTAGGAGGATATTGGTAAATGAGGCCTGATGTTCTTTTAAGCAAGTGTCGGCGCTTTCTCTTTAATTCCCCCAATTAGCTAATAAGCACTTAAGAATGATGCATAAAAGAATCCAGCTCCATAGTCAATAGAAAGGCAGAGTACAACCTTTATTTCTGTATAAAGTGTACAAAAAGAGTGAAGACTAAGGCACTACGTATAATGCGTTAGCCTGAGACAGCCAGCACTTTCCCAAAGCAGTCTAACAAGCATGGCTCTGCCCGTGTCTTATATACCTTCCTTATCGTGATGCGGTCACCCCTGCGCATATTTTTTGTCATAATGTGTTTCGGTTGGGCCCGCTTATGTCCAGGTCAAAAGCCCCTTACTCATTAACCGAGGTACTTTTGCCTCCGCTTATGTCTTGCGAAGTTACACTGCAGGGCCGTTTGTGCTGACTCTTGCAGTACTGGGAAGTTTGGACGCTTTCCAAATGGTAAGGGGTCTAATTCACCCCTAACAGGGCCGCGCCTTATTTCTTAAGGGCTTTTACACCAGTTTGAATGTGAAGCAAGCTGGCTGTGTCATGCTAAGGTCATTGTGGCACAATACATACATTGAACATGTTAAATGCAGATAACGTATTTTCAAATACAGATAACCATCACAAGGTTCACAAATATTTCCTGAAGAGTTTTCTTAAGCCTTATTTTTCTTAAGATTTTCTTAAATACTTACTGTGAAAAAGCATCCCCACATCATGGTACTAACACACAACACAACAACACACAACACTTGGCCCGCCCAGTTTCTGCAAACAGGACTTTAGTTGGTCATTTTGTCAGAATATTTATATTCTGATATATTTATATCAGCCAGTATCAATAAATGTACTTTCAATAAATGTATTCATTTCGAAATAAAATATGACCACACAAAATATCAAAACATTGCTATAAATATGACATTTTTGATTCCTTGTAATGAAGTTTCATGCTGCACAATTACATTTCATCATTGCAAGACCCTGTAAATATGAGTGAGCTATTTATCCTTTTGATATAAAGTCCATTTGTCTGTCTAGGTGTGTGAGATGTCGAGACTCCTTCATCAACACCTCTCAGTCATGTGTGTGTGGCTCCCCAAACATCCTGGTGAGATTTGTATTTATTTATTTATTTATTTACTTAACACTTTCACAATGTATGTGTGGTCCAGTGTGGTCTTATAATGTATGACATAGGATAACGTGTTATTAAACAGAGAAAACAATAAGAAATACAGTGTAAAGTAGGAATACTGTGTAGGGATTTTTAAGATGTTTCTGTTACAGGCCGGGGGAATGTGTTTCGCCCCAGAGAAACTACCTGCTGCGGTCGTGGCCACTGTCACCTTTGCTCAGCTGGTAAGCACCTAGCAGTGCACCTAACAGTTCTGTTTATTGTATGCTATTTTCTAGTAGTCTGCATTCTTTTTGCAGTCTATTTATTTGTTATTAGTTATTTTGTCTGTTTATCTTGCTATCTATCTGCATATCTACCTGTCTGTCTGTCTGTCTGTCTACCTACCTACGTACCAACCAACCAACCAACCAACCAACCAACCATTGTCTGATTGTCTGTATTTTGATTATAAATACAGATATTTTTGTGGTATATAAAGATAGTTTATTAAAAAGGGAAAAACAAACAAACAAAATCACAACAATAACATTTAAAACCAAATAAATAATAGAAACAACAAAAACCAAAGTAACATTGGGCTGTAGTTTGATTAATGTCATCATTTTCTTTTACCCAGTTCTGCCTTTTTACATTTGCTTTCTTTTTACAGTGCTCTTTAAGCACTGACCATCAAAAATTCCTCCATCTGTCAGGGGAAGTCATTTCCCCACGCTGTTTAGCTCCTCCTAAATAGTAACCACCATTCCTACTGGATTGGGGGGTTCTTTTCTAAATCAGTTCTTTGTGATCGTCATTGTTTAATAAAAACCTGCTGTTTATTTTTGTTACATTACCTTTACTTCATGGGTTTAATATTAACTATTAAAGGGTCTATAGAGTCTCACACCAACTGCTAGTACAATACTGCAATGCTATAAGCAAGGTGATTTATTGCAATTTCTTTAAAATTTCGAATCAAATTTAGGAAAACTGTCAAAGTACAGAAACACACCATAATATGCATAAAATCTGATGAAAAGTGGAATCTGAAGACATGTCCCTATAATATTGTTCCTTGTAATGCTTCTACTTTCCAATGTAGGGATTAGATCGGAGCCCTTTGCAGTGTTGGTCTTGGTACAATACCCGTCAAATGTTATGATGCGCCTGATTTAATTTGTTTTTCATCTTGAAGACATTTTCATTCATTTTCAAGAATTATGCTCAACTAGACCTGGGTATTAAAACTACAATTCTAAACCATGATACTAATTACATTTCTTTACTACTACAGATGATTGGAAAATTCTTCATTCTATTCCAAATTTTAATAAGTATGGGGTCTTATCAGCGTCCATGAACCAATAATCATGCTTGGTCTAAAATCTACACTGCTGTTTTGCTGTCTTAACTACTTTTCGTATGAATGGTACTATTTTCTGCTCACTTCTTGGTTAGTGTAAAGTTTGTTGCGGACAGTGCATATATCTAATTCTAGCACCTCATACTATTTGTGGGCAATACTACACATACTAAATATAGTATCACAGTACCTGAAGACGTTTCCACGACACAATACAAATAACAATATTTCATTTTTCTGAAGTCTAAGTCTTAAGTTTTCTAATAAGAGTTAAAATACCCCCCAAAAAACAGCATGCAATTTTATTCAGTAAAGTATAATTAAAAAAATAAAGTAATTAACTTTTACACTTCTGCAGTAAATACAAATCACACTCTGAGCTCACCCTTATGGACAGCTGTACACATGCATTTGTTTACAATCTAAGAGATACTGTAATGTCTCCCTGTCCCTCCCTCCTTCCCTCCGCCCCTCACCTGAGAATCAGTGCTAAACACACAGGTGGAGTTGATCAATAGACTGATTAAGACTCCACTTAAGCTTCTTTGTTTGGTGTGCTGGTGTGGAGTATCAATAACATGATATTTTCTCGTTGTGCTTATTTGGTTTACTTGGTTTTTGACACACTGCTTGTTTTTGATACTAGAGTATGGATTTGCCTGATGTACCTGTCCACTCATGAGTTGACCCCTGCCTGTCCTGATGTTGAGTTTTGTCTAAGCCCTAATAAAGTTCTTTTGCGCATACAGCCTGCTACAACCACTCCGTCACATATACAGAACTAACATTGAAAGTGAAAGGAGCATGTGGCTTGAGGCGGTAGATTAATATTACAAGTTTTTACACCAGTGTATTAGTGTTAAACAGTTCTTGTGGGAGGTCTTCCACCAATATCGATACATAAACTTTGCGTATCAGCCAAAGATACCGATGTACCGATACAGATCCGATACTGCCATTGAATTAATAAACCAGATACCTCACCATGTGGGAGAGACTTAATGCAGCAGGATAAATACTTTTCCGTTCTCCTTAAATGGAAGACCAGCTGTGGCAGTGACATCATTATCCAGTCTCCCTCACTATCAGCTGTTCTTCATAACAGATGCATGTCTGTAGGTTATTCTGATCTGAGTTATGAAGTCTAGAATACTCTGGATGCGGGAATCAGGTTCAGTGAATGGATCATTTCTGTGGATCGGCCTAATTATCCGATACCTGATCCAGCTAATTTTGCCAGTATCATGGCTGCTCTCCGGTCCTAGTATCGGATTGGTGCATCCCTACTCTAGCCCAGACTGGCAATAACTCTCGAGATATTAAAGTTATTTGAGCATCGATATAGTTCTGAAGCTGATATTTTAGGCTATAATTGCTGATGATCTTCACAGTGGCCCTCATTGCATACTATCAAATTATAATAATGAGTGCACATACAGTATCAGGTGTGCTTGAAGCGTGTTTTTTAATCTAAAAACATTTTTACATACATTCTTCTTGCTGCAGTTTTATTAAAGCAAGTGATTTGTTCAATAAAAGACCTTCTATGCCTATGAACCATGGTTTTGCTGTTCCAGTCAGTTGTCCAATTACTTTTGAACCTGTGAAAATAGAGGGACTATATAAAAATGGCTGGAAATCCTAAACAATAAGAATTAGAAACACACTTTGTAGCTATTGGACAGCAATACAACGGAAATCAACCTCCACATTTAACCCATCTGTGGCCAACCACCTCAGCACCCAGAGAGCAATTGAGGTTAGGTTCTCTCTCAAGGAAACCTTGAGTAAACCTAAGTCATGAATGATGAATGCATGAATGCTGAGGGAGGAGAAAGCACTGCTCTTTTACTCTTCCCACTCCCACTTCCTGCCAGTCCAGGGAATCAAACCAGCAACCATGCCGAGCCCCCCTCTCTAACAGTTAGGCCGTATTTTCGTATTTCAGTGCTCCAAATCAGAGGGAACAGATTCAAGTCTACAAGACCTGACTGTAAATTGTCACTGTTGGTTCAGAACCTTGCACCTCCATTATTACAGTTTTGACCTTTTGAACTTTTTTTAATATAAAATATGAATCTAGGAGTTGGAGTTTAAATTGTGCCAGAATTTCAGTAGAGATGCTCCAAATAAATTGGGAATAAAATCCTTTTATTTTGTATTATTAAAAAATAAAATATTATTATATATATATTTTTAAAGTGTAAGGTTTTTTCCTTCTCCTGTAAAGTTGGCATTTTCGAGATACAAGGTTTTTGTGTGACCGCAACGGAAAAAGTGTGTTCACACATTTGACTGGTAGTCTCTGTATATGTGTGTTCTCACTGATTTGAAATTCTGCTTACTAATCAAGTCACTTTGGTGGTTCAGGGTCTGACTGTTCCTTCAGCGTGGCTCTCTAGTTTCCTGTATTCTTCTGCAGCTGCATGTCTGGTAAGTATGCATACCCACACACACACACACACACCTTCATATTCATGTATTGTTTCCTTTGTTTCCTTTCACAGTCACTCTTTACGTAACTGAATGTTGGCACTACCAGTTTAGTAATCTCTTTTACAATTTTATTTATCAGAGAGAGATTTTATAAAGTTTTATAAAGTTTATATTATAGTTCAAGCAGAGCATCAGATACTTCCTTTGATTGATTCTGACCACACCACCAACAGTATATACACACGCGTTTACATCTCTGTATGGCTCACCGCATCCTTCCTGCTCTCTTGCCTTGCGTGTTATTAAGAAAGGTGAGCAACATCCTGGAACATATTGAGTGTTGTTTGAAACAGTCATGTTCTAGTTTTGTAATTGTCTCCTCACTGAGGGGATAGCTGATGAATATTTACTGCATTTTAGCTTTTTTTTGTTGTTGTTGTTAAAGAATTTAAAATGCCTCTTTGGCCCAGAAGTAATAGTAATATGCCAGTGTGTTTCCTTTGTTTGTTTAGACCACAAAACATCAGGTTAAAGGAGGCCAAAAACAGAAGGAATTGCATTCAGCCATGTACATTCATGATCAGTGCTGCACCCAACAGTAGTTTCAGTAACAGTACCAGTCTTTATTTATCAGAGGAAATAATAATATCAGAGGAATTAATAATAATAATAATAATAATAATAATAGTAATAATATAAATAATTAGTAGTAGTTGTATATTTGTAGTAGTTGAAACATTTTAGAATGCCCCCAATTGTACCAATTTTCTACTGGACACTTAAGCACTTCAACAAGTTCAGCCAGTAACCTCAAATGATAAGCAATAGAGGTAAGCAATACATTTCCAGGGCTTTTGAGGAAAAACTGAAAAATAATGTTGACTATAAGTCTAAGGGGAGCCTTTTTAGTAAACATTAATGGTCAACAACTTGCAGCTGGTCTAAAGCAATTCAGTTGAAGGAATTCAGCTTTGAAAACTAGTGCAAACAATACAGTTGTTAGTCTGTATAAAAGCAGTGCTGGAACAGACTGTGTTACTGTACTCTGTACCGCAGTATTTGCTCAGCAGTACACAGTCTGGATTGCTCTCATAAAGTGTCAAGGCACTGAACCAAGGAAGGCAGCTAAAGTATTATACATATATATAGCATTATAGCCCTTTCCTTTAGAGAAGTTATACATAAAGCCAGAGGGCCCGGAGTACAATTTCCTACACCAGCAAAAGAAAACTGATGAGGTCACATAAAAGTGTTATAAGAAAGAAATTCTTCTTAGATGTTTTTATTAACTTCATACTTCAGAAAAAAGTTTGTTCTTCAAAATTTTCTGATATTTCTTCTTAACATTTCACTTAAGAGAGATTCTAATAACAATTGGTATTCTCAAAAAAATGTTAATAACCTTTTGATAGCCTCACACTTGTCTTAAAGTGTAAGCGTACAGAAAGTATGCCTCTAAAATGACCAGTTTAAAGGGTTGAATTAGTAGAAATAATGTCTATAAAAGTGGAGATTGTTCCTAAAATGATGTTAATGTCTACATTAAGAGAAAAGTCTCTCCTAATTCTTGTTTACTTAAATTTGGCCCTCTCTGTGTAATAGGTGGCTCACATGACAACACAAGCAAATTCCTCAAACATGTTCTATGGTTTTGGCACTCTCAGCCTTAATATCATAGAAAATCTGCAGATAGACCTCAAAAAAGCAATGACAGTCCAGATATTTCCCAAAACTAGAAGCTTTTTCAAGTACAACAGAGGAAAATTCCCCAAACAAGAACTGAAAGACTCTTTCAAAAATATATTTACAATGGTGTTACTGAGTACTGACCTTGCAGGGTGCCCAAACTTTCTTTTTTGGTTGTAAATCAAAAGTAGTCTCGTTTAAAATATTAAAGAAATGTTTAATCCGAAATCAGATAATCTGAAGTTTTTTTTTTGGAATCAGGTCCTATTTTACCTGCGTATCTATTCACAGTAACAGATACAGTGTTATGAGACCAAAGAGGGGGTGCCTAAACTGAGTGCCACTGTATTAGGTTCATTTAATCTATCTAACCTACAGGTGAGGGGCTCTACGCAACTGTTTGTATAGAGGAAGAAGAAGCACTGCTGTGAGGTTGGGGATTTCCATCACTAATGAATGTCTGTAGCCTAACCCTGTGTTTGTTTCCTCTGTCCTGTAGTCGTTTACCAACCTGACAGCATGTCAGGCTTTGGGAAATATGTGTGTGTTGAACATGCACTCCACGAGTAGTATTGGCAACGACGCCTGCGGCCTCTACAACACCATCTACAGAGCCACTGCAGCCCAGGGCAACAACCAGAACATCCCCTACTGGTAGACACATGTACACACACATAGACCTTCCACACTGCTTAGTATGCACTGCCAGTGCACTGTTAATGGAACTCTTCCAATTCAATCATCTTAATTCCTTTCAACTTTTTTCACCCAGTTTCTACTTCTCTCAGGGTGTGTTCCTCATGCCCTTTAGAGATTGGTTGTGACAAAAATGGATCCCTACTCCCTCATTAGTATTTCACTAAGTAGGGAGGGACTATTTAGTTTGCCAAGTAGTGGTGGAAGTCATCATGTGTCAGCAACATATGGTTGCATAAACAAACACATGAGTGTCTTTTGTATTTGTACAACCTGCCAACCTGTTTAAGAGGGAGAGGAGACAACAGAGTGGAGGTTGATTTTGGTCCTTTGTGCCGAGTTGTTCAGATCTGTGAGGCTTTGCAGCCCCAGATCCAATCTTGCCAGGATAGCCTTGGTCCTGAGTACTTAAAATGACTGCCCGATGTTGAGTGCAGAGTCTACAGAGTCATTCCTTTGCTGCTTCATCCTGTGTCTTTCACTTCACTTTTTTCTTGTGAGTGTAAATATTATAAAATACAAATAAATAAATAAATGAAAAAACAGTGAAATTCAGACGCTCAAAGAAAAATGGCTGGCATATACAATAGTGCCCTAAACACACTAAAGTCACAGACAGTGTTTTTTACTTTGTGCATATCAGGGGGGTTCTGGGACAGAGTTTGTTGTGAAAAGCCCTACATGAATAAAATTGTTATAGACTGCTACAATATAAACAGAATTCTCCTTCCATGCAAGGGCCGTAAAACACACATATGTAAAAAAAAATGTGTTGGTGTGTTTTGTGTCAAGGAGGACTAACTTGCCCTGGTTGTATTATGGTGACCAGCCGGGATTGGCATCAAGGGTTCTGCAGTCTGAGCCACTGCCGGTGCCCTTCAGCTTCAAAGGTACAAATAAGGTAAGTGTATGTGCCCTGAGGAAGTTCTGGTCCACTTTTTGTGTTTTTATTGATACAACAATGTAAAGCAGGTTTACTATTAAAATAATAAGTTAATTTCAGAGCATTGTTTTAGTCAAAAGTTCTCCTAACTCCTATTTTTTTAGCATCTCATTTTAGTCAACAATACATTACAGTAAATGTGTTGTGACTGGATTTGCTCCCATCTGTAGGGTAGGACACCTCCTATCACAGAGGTCAGGTGTGGATTTAAAGGAATACAAACTTATGACCTCCTGTCTCTTGCCAAGCACGCAGTTAGACAGTTGTGTCACTCTAGAACAGTGAAACCATGTATGTTTTTGTACCCAAGAAAGAATGAAAAGGAAAACTGTTTTTATGTAGTGTAATAGCATAGATCTAAAGTGGCACTACAGTCTTAACGGTTCATTAAGTGTGAGGGGAGCATACTCCTAGCAGGGTTCTCGGCACCCTGTGTAACCTACAGATGGGAATAAAGAGGTAAACAGATTGAGGGAAAGGAACACAGACTAAACATTTTACACAATTTTAAATCAGTTTCAGCTGCAGATTATATACTAATGATTTTTAGGCTCAGCCAAACTACGATGCAGAACTAAAAATATGACTTAGGAGAACTTGAGTAAACGAGATTGTGGTAACTCTTTTTATCAACCATTTTAAATTCACCAACTTTTCATTTTTACAGTGTAGGCTAAGGTGTTAAGGTGGGAGGGGTGAGATATGATGCTTTCTAGCTAGCCCCTTCATCCTGATGCAACCAGGCCCATATCACCCGTAAGGGAAGTTGGGCTAGGCTGCTGTTTTGTAGTATATAAAGAATACAAATAGAACCTCTTGCATGAAAAACCATGAAGACTATGAGAACCATGTTCATTACAGTGTCCACAATATTAGCCTATATATCACAGCTCAGTGGATAAGACTGTGTGTGTGTATTTATCCTCAGAACACAAATATCGAGCTGCTGGCTGCAGTGTACACGGCGCAGGGAGAGTTTATCAGATGGGAAAGTGTTGGCGGAGGGAACTTGCAGGTAAATCACTATGGCCCCACACCACATAAACTGTGCCCACAAAGCAGCTGTGAAAAAGTAAGATAAGCCTGGAATTACCTGGATTTCTGCATTGATTACTAATAAAATGTGGTCTGGTCATTAACTAAGTCATAGCTGTAGACAAACACAGTGTAACTAACTAGTAAAATGTTGAACCAAGGTGTTTCGGTTCATTTCAGTTTTTGTTCCTTCACCTTGTTCCTAGAGGTCATGTACTGCTGCCCTTACATTTTCCTGTTAAAATGTTTCAAAGCACCTTTTTAATTTAAAAAAAGGTTAATTGCAAGGTGTCCAGGACCGGAGACATAATGCACCCTACACCATGCTTCACAGTTGGGATAAGGTTTTGGTGTTGGTATGTTAGTAGATTAGTGTGACGCACTCTTTGGAAAACTTTCTCCATTTGTAAGTAGTCTGTCTAGCAATGACTTTCATAGTGCTTTTGTTGCCTTTTTTATCTTTATGCATCTTTTTAACACATCTTCTGAGGTCTTCTGAAAGATGTTTGCCTCACAACATGGTTAACACTAACCAAATCTATTGTGAGAACAACAGATTTGAAAGTAACCAGGTTTCATATCCCCGATTGTCTGCAAGGTTAGCTCTTGGAGAACTCTTTAACAGATCACATTTTATTCAAAATCAATGCAAAAATATAGGTACTTCACAAGGGTTCACTTACTTTTTCTTGCAAATGTAATTAGGTAGAGCTGAGCTTCATGTAATATTAATGTTATGTTTGTTATTAGAAGTGCAAGTCTCGGAGCTCTCAATAAATCAGCAGATTTTCACAAAGCAATTAAGTGCCTTGTGAAATCTTAAATTCTAAGTATGTAAACAGAAAATGGACAGCAAAAGCCAAAAGCTGAGCTCATTCTGTACAGTTGAATCTCCACTTTAGGATTTATGCATTACTACACAATAATGTAATTTTACACCCCTGTATTAAATATTATATATTATATGGTGCTTCATCCCACAGCTTTGTCCAGACACTGTAACCAGGCAACAGGCTGCTTATACCTTTGGGACGGCCTACAAGCAGGATGTAAGTATCACCTGTGACTTTCTGTGCTTAATCTGTGTGCACATGTATGTAACAGAGTGTGTTTTGACTGTGTGTGTTCCTTCTCAGTGTGTCCTTTCTGTGTCTGACCTCCTGGCTGGTCAGCCGGAGCCTCTGTTCTATGACGTCTTCCTGGTCCAGCAGAAGACTGTGGGAGATCGGCGCCTGCTGGCAGTGCCTGTGCTAAACCTCAACCTGCAGTTCAACGGGCAGTTTGTCAATCAAGGTAACATACAGTTGACTATTATTTCAAAGTTTGGACTCACTTGTTGTATCACAATGATGTAAAACTTTTTATTACATTATATTTAATAATAACTTGCACAGTATGGATTGTACAGGTGTTGTGGGTTGGTGTAGTTAGTCATAGACAAAATAACAGGACTTGTATTGCTTTACACATTTAGTAACTTTGCTCTGTTGTCTTTGTGTTCATCAGTTTCTAACTTGAACAGCTGGTATCTCACACGGAGGCTGGTGTTGATTGACACTTTGAGTGGAAGAGAGAAGAGTCTGAGTTCTACGCCCAGGGTTATACGTGTGGCGTCTAACCTAAAGATAAGGTGATATACTACCCACATTGTTTACACACACTCAAAAATAAAAGTGCTTTACATGGTTCTTTGAACAAAGCCATAGAATAACCACTTTTGGTTCTACAACTGGTTCTTTACATTTGCACACCTCTACTACAAATATAGTTTACTTAAGCCTTCATAGTTTCTATGCTGACTTTGACTACTGGCTTGCGTGAGTAACAGGGTTTTTAGCATTTCTTCTTTAGCATTCGTCTTTGTGTGTGTATAAATAATGTCACACAGTTTAGATAAGATGAGCTGCTGATTAGTACTTTCAGTAAAAAAATCTTTATTTTTTAGTATCAGTTTCTATAACAAGACATAGACTTATCTTTAGTTTAGTATGCCTTTTCTTAAAATGTCTTTTATAGTTTGTTTAATATCTTCTAATCCAGTCTGACTCTTCTCCCTGACCAATCAGCTCCCAGTACCTATAAAACACTGCAGTTGAATAATGTTGTGTGTGTGTTTGTGGTGGTGCGAAGTCTGGACTGTTTCCTTTTTTTGTTTATCGACTACTGATTTGAAGGTTCAGATATTATGGTCTATTTTCCAGTTCCACTGTAAAATCTCTCCACCGTGCAAACTCTCAACTCTTTTATTTACCTTCCAAGAACTTGCGCACTGGTGCAGGCTGGGCTATAATGTGCTTTAATGGAGTCTTGAGGACACTAGATGGCACAATAAAGACTCAGAAAGGATTCAGAGAAACTCTGGATTAGGATTAAAATATGTGCATTCATATGATAAAGTGCATTCTTATGATGGTTTGACAAAAAAAAAACCTCACACATTTACACAATTTTTCTTATTTCTCAGATGTAGTCAATCAGCTAAGACCTGTTTAGTGTCCAAATGTTCTTTGTTCAGTTGTACACTGGAGCTATAACTTTTTAGATTTTATGTTATTATCTCTGTATATATTTTATTTTTATTTCACTTTATTTTAGTTTTTCTATCCTTATATGTTATACATCCCTTCATTGTATTTATGTTTCATGTGAGTGGACAGTTATCAAGGCATTTTACTGATACTTGTACCATGTATCACTATATGTCACAGATAAACATTTTGTATCTATTAGTTCGTGCCCACTTGCTTCTCCCAAACCACCCAAACCACATCCTGCTTGTCAGTAAGGTGGTGCAGACTGGATGTGGTTTAGGCCATATGTTGACTTACTGTGAGCCTTAAACATGAACAGAACATCATCTTCTAGTTTAACACAACGGAAACACAAACGGTTTTAGACACAATTTAGGTGTGTTAGTGTTTAGCTTAAGTCATGCACCCTTAACCACAGCCACAAGTCTGCTCCACATTAATGAAGAGCCGGTTTGCGCGGGCTAAGAGATCTGTGTGGCCATGTTTTTGTACATTTCATATTGTGGAGAACTGGCTCACCAGAACATAGAATAAAGGAAATTTCAGTAAATTTGCTACACATATATATATATTCCATTAATAAATAACAGTATTGTACTTCTAGGTTTCAGCTAGTGCCGAACACCCAGAAAGGAGAAGTGTACCCCCCTCTGATGAGTGTGTCCTACTCTGATATTCTCATAACTGATCCAGCCAAACAAACTGTAACTGTAAGTACATATGTACCACGTGTGTGTGTGTGTGTGTGTGTGTGTGTGTGTGTTAGTGTTAGCATGCTTGTCTGTGCGCTATGAGAAATCCATCTCAATATTTTTTTATGTCCTAGGTATCATTCTCTGTGGAGTATGAAATGGACCAAAATGAAGCCCGTGTCAAAACTGATGTAAGTGCTGTGGTGATGATAAGTCCAGAATCTTCAAATAAACCAAGATGTTCCATTTTCTGAAGGTGGTATGTAATTGGGTGTATTTCTGCATGTGTGTTTCCAGATTGCTCTGGGTGTACTGGGTGGAGTGGCTGTTGTGTACTCTCTACTGAAGACCGCAAGCTGGAAGAGAAGAATTTCCTCCCCTCTTATTGATGTGCAGGCAAGTGCACACACATTCACTGGCACACACATACACACACACATCAAATACAGTGCTCTGAAAAAAGTACTTGTCCCTTCTTTCCAGATCCTTATACAAAATGGCATGAGACAATGTACAAATATTATGGTCATTTAATTTGCTGTTAGTAAAATCACCTTGTTAAAAAACAGTAACCCGCTAAACTTAATAACCAGTTGTTGTAACCAGTGTAGACAAACCAACAACCAAATGCTTCCCATAGCTGATCAGCCTTTTATTCCACTATGAAGGAACTTGGCTCACTTCTCTTTTCAGTGCTTTTAATCATGAACTGGATGCTCATGGTCTTGCAGCAGTGTCTCTGTGGAGTTTAAGTACTTTTTTAAAATGAAAGAAAATCTTGTGTTGGAGTGGCCTTTAAGTTGAAATTAAGTTTCTATTTGAGCCATTGAGAGGTGGCCTTGCACTTGTGCTTCAACCATTGTCTTGCTGCATAACCCAGTTGCATTTGAGCTTCAGATCATGGACTGATAATCAAACGTTTTCTGTATTTTCTGGTAGAGATCATTTTATGTTGAATAAAACAGTAAACAGTCTTTTTTATTTAGGCTATACTTTTTCACCCCACTTTGTTTAGACTATCCTAAAGTTCCTGCTCATCTATGCTGGAGACTTGGCAAACGTTTTCTTTGTCATCACTGTGGGAACTGGACTCTACTGGCTCATCTTCTATAAGGTCAGTGGTTTACAGGTTTATTTAAATGTATTTAACAACAACACCGTAGTATCTACACTATTAAAAACAGAGAAGCTTAATTAATAAAGCTCAGGGTTTTAGGTAAAAACTTTTATGCAAAAACCCTGTATCTCAATTTTTGCCTTTTTTGACTGTTCGATATAATATGAATCTGGCAGTTGTTCTTTATGTTGTTTCAAAATGTCATGTTGAACGGACCGTCAGAAATGCTCCAAAATGACTTCCATTGAAAGTTAAGAGGGTTTTTTCCTTCTCCTGTAAACAAAAAGAAATCAAGTATGAGAACTCTTTCAAGTTTAATAAAGGCAACTGTAATTAAGGCTCAAATTAAATGCCTATTTGTCTCTTTTCCTTTCCTCTCTAGACGGTGGAGGCAAGTCTTTCTATATTAGTAGTTGAACTTTTGTTTTTATAAAAACATTTTTTTTGTTCTCCATCCAGGTCGTTGTCTCTGTCTGCTCATATTTCACTTTCACATTTGTATGTAATTAAGTAAGTGGACTATGGGATTTTAACACAGAGCCTAAAGAGGTTTGTTTGTGTGTGTGTGTGTGTGTGTGTGTGTGTGTGTGTGTGTGTATATGTTATTCACAGGCTCAGCAGTTTGTATCCGTGTTGTTGCCGTTACCGACTCAAGAAGAGCGCTTTGTGACGTACGTTGGCTGTGCTTTTGCACTTAAGGTAATGCATAAATGACAGTACAAAAAAAGGCAGTATGTTATTCTAAATAACGACACAACTCCCTGTGTGAGGTTCAAACTACCTTCATCAAAGACCACCAACACCCAATGGTTGTAACATAACTCCACCTCTAGTTTAACTTTTAAGATAAGATAAGATAATCCTTTATTAGTCCCACAGTGGAGAAAATCTCAAAAAAAGTCCTCAGACACTGACATGCAAACAACAGCAATTCTTTAACTTCTGGTTAAAAATAGTATAAGAAAATAAGCAAAGTATAAGCAAAGAAAAATTAAGGGAATGTGCATATTAAACTAAACAGTGACCAGAATTTCATCAAAACTTAAAAACAAATAATGTAATGCAATCAAATTAAAATAAGTAATGTAATTATAAACAAATGAATACTGTTGAATCTCTATTTTTAACTCAATGTGTAATTTCAAATGCCAAATGTAACTCTTTGTTGTATAAATTATATAATGCCTATCTCATATTTCTGTCTGTCTCTGTCTCTCTGTCCATCTTTCTTTTTTTTAATACACTTTCTCTTTCTGTCCTTGTTCTGCAGGCAGTACATTTCCTTCATAAGCTCTTTGTGCAGTTGTCAGTGGATATATTCTTTATAGACTGGGAGAGACCTCGTGGCAAGTCTAGTAAATCTGTAGAAGGTAATAAATCTCTTCAGTATTATCTTTCTCTTAATGCAGTGCCAAGTTGCTGCATGCTGCAGTCTTTTACAGTATTTGCTAAATACTAGGCCAAATGCATAAACACATCACCAGGTTTAACATGACAGATAACCGATCTGCTCATTCATGCCTGCGTTACCGTATGTGAAGCACTTCTGTGTTTTCCCCTTATTTGTTTGTGCCTTTAGCCATTCATAACCAAACACTGCCCTGCAAAAATACCAACTGAATGACTAATACAAAACAGTTCATGGTAACATTTCTGTAATATTTTCAGATATTTTAGCTCACACAGGCAATTTGTCAACAACTTGTGGATATACACTCACTGAGTTGATTGTCCAGTATATTTAAAAGTACATTTTTTGGTATAGTTGAATTAAGCATGGCAAACTGCAGTATTTACAAAAAGGAAGGTGACATACGTGAGGTTTCAGTGTACATGAATACAAAATTCAAAAAGCTACTTTCAGGTGATGTAATGCTCATGTATCTCCTCTTAGATTCAAATCTGCTTTGGTTGCATTTTTAAAATATGCAGACATCCTCTAAACCTGGGCCACTTTGGTATACGCATGTCCCTACCATGGTACACACTGCTGACTCTACAATTGGTCCTGCAGTCCCTCACCTCACGTTCACCCCAGATCAAACACCCCGCGTCTACAGTGTTTTTAATATCTCTTCGTAATCTAAAGGTCCAGATGTTATTCAATTGTCGTCCGACTCTGGGAAACCCAAGCTGTCTCATCCCGAGGCCTGGTTGCTCATACACATTTTAAATGCTTTTATTCAGACCTTCCATCAGTATCCATGCAATTTTGCTGAAGTGCTGGAACTTCTTGTATATCTGTATACTTCTTTCCTCTTGTGGTCACTTTTGTCAGTGGATGGAAGTTCTTGTTACATTTGATACCACATTCATATGTACTTCAGATGTTTAAGAAATATTTTTGTAATACAACATATATTTGTTTTAACCTATTAAAGGGAATACATGTGTCATATGGATTTAGTGTTTTTAATATTCTAATATTCTGTTTTTCAGCTAGATGTCCTAATAATGTAATCAGCAGTTCTGTTGTGTGTTGTTTTGTTTTCATTAATTTTTATTCAGCCACTGGTGAAGGAAAAACTCCAGCAGCCCCTGTAAGTATCTGGAGGACGTACTTTGTGGCGAACGAATGGAATGAGATTCAAACCGTTCGCAAGATCAGCCCCACCTTCCAGGTCATGGCCGTGCTCTTCTTCCTGGAGGTAAGACACAAGCTAAGAGAGTGGAGCTTCTGCAGGGTATCTGCAGGTCTTTGCAATGTGTGGCCAATCATTGAATTAGTTTTCTGAATAAAACTAAATAAACTAAAATAAATTAAAAAAACTGAAGGGGTCTTAAATATTTCAATTGTAGCCATTTAAAAGTTAACAAAAGCATCTGTATATAAACCCAGTTTTGTTTTGTTTAATGGAACTTGGTAATTCAATATAAATAATGAAAATAATAAATAGTAATAAAATAAATGATACAATTAAAAAGGCAGTCATAAAGATACAAAAGTAGTTAAACAACACATCAGCTAAAAATAACCTTGCAAGCTATGAGTACAGTAGTAGGTTCATGAATGGCGGGCTGAGGTTGTGTGCCATTGATTAAAGTAATATATGTTACTAATTTTGAGCCACATTAATAAAACGCATGGTTAGTTTAGTGTGACAGTAAGAACATCAAGATAGCATGCTCCCTCATTCATAAACAAAGTTAACCGCTGCATTTTACCATCGGTATGATGCCTGGAACTACCGGTCATGGCTACAGTCATATAAATAATTACTATTACTGCTGTTAACTATTAAAGTACAAGTCAAGCACATTGATTGACCAAATCTTGTTTTCTTGCTACCTTTATTGTTACACAATTGAGTAGTGTATGTCTTGTTCTGCAGGTTTACCTGCTAAAAACAATAGAATCAGCTACTTACAAATAATGTAGCATTACTAAACACCACCTTCTAAACATGTTGTTACACCCAATGCAAAGTGAAGAACGTATTTTCGTAAGAATCCAAGAATCCATTTATTTAAATGTTTTTCTTAATCCAGTTTACCTCCTGTTTAGTGCAATATGATAATTTAAGATCAACACAGCAGTTAGATTTTACAGTCACACTCACCTCAAATAATTGTAGTCAGATGACTATGTAATTGTTGCAATCTTAAGCAGAATTAGTTACAACCATTGTGGTGTCCATGACCTTTCACACTAGTAAAATTAGGATTTGTTTGACTGACTTATAAAAACTCAGTTAGCCTTATTTTGTGTTTACATGCACAGTTTTGTCAGTGGCACACCCACAATAAAAAAAAACTACATTTACAAAGTCTTTAAAAAGTGAAAATGTAAAAAAGTATTATGTATATGCATGTTTGTACTCTTTGTACTGTTAAGATGATAATGTGTTTGTGTGTGTGTGCGCTTGTGCGGGTATGTGTGTGCCCGCAGGTGGTGGGTTTCTCCAGCTTGGCCTTGAGAGACAACTCATCAGAGCTTCGGCGCTCTGCTGAAGTGTACTCACCAGCCTACAGCCGCATACTGCGCTATGGTGTTGCCTCTACCATGTGGCTCTGCATCGGTTTCCTACAGGTGCACAAAACCTCTATTACACAATGAACCACTACAGGACGTCTTATACACCCTGCTCATGCACACTCCGAGAACACTGTGAAGCCTCTGTGCACTATTGGAAAGTCCCTAACTTTCTGCTATGGCCTACTGAGTCAGACATATTCTAACATATTTATTGTTAATCAGGCAGTGTTTGTTTTTAAGCATTCTGCTTACTACTAATTAAAAAAATGTGACCCCCCCCCCTAAAAACTCAAATCCAGGAGCTGCATAATATAGGTGTGTGATCATGACTAATGACTATTCTGCCACCCTCATACACCCTGCATAAGTCAGCAGATAGATAACTCCTCTCTTTTAATAGTTGACTGGAAGTAGGGTACAACTACAAAAAAATACACCAACACTGTATGAGTTACAATGTGAGAACACAAATTGCTGCATAATGATATTTATAACATGAATCCAGCACAACGACACATGATGGTGAAAATATTGCTGATCAGATGGGAAACGTCCACAGTAACATAGGAAATTAAAGTTAATTCCTTCATCTAGGAGGTTCCTATCTGATCGCTTGCATTGTAGTGCATGTTTAGAGTATGGGGGGGAAGTGATGGGCTGGGCCCCATGTGCAACCCAGTTATTAGGTGCAGGATTTTGTCTTATTCCTGTATTATTCCACCTTTAAAGGTAAAGGTGTAAGTGTCTGTCACTGTTCGATGTACAGCGAAATGTGTCCTCCGCATTTGACCCATCTGTGGTAGTGAACACACACACACTAGTAAACTAGGGGCAGTGAGCACACACACACACAGTGCTTCAAATTGTGCTGGCAAATGAATGTGGTCTAAATATAAGCTGGTGTAATTATAATATGCACCAGACTAGAAAGTGTCTCTGACATCTGCTGTCACAACTTTCCTAGACTAGTTACTCTTTTGAGATCAGTGTGGTAAACTGCACTTCTGCACTCAGTGAATAGTAATAGCGAGGGTTTGGTTTGCCTCTCAAACCTTCATCATGTAACCCATTTCTTCCTCCAGTTAAAGTCTGGAAACATTTGGCTTTTAAAAAGCATTTAATAATAGATATCCTTAATCTCTAGCTGATCTAGCATGTAAAAGACTAAAGCACTCTAAGCAAAAAAGGCTTATTTGACTATAAACCATATCATCACTGTCCAATGAAAAAACACGTATCTCCAAAATAGCGACTTTACAGGAGAAGGTGAAAATCTTTGAATGGGGAAAAAGAACTTTGAATGGAAGTCAGTGTACAATAGTAGTTTATTCCAAAGAATTTAGGGCATTTCTCTTGGGCCATTCATCCAGAATTATTCACACAGTGTACAGAGCAGCTACAGGGTACAACCATGGAGAAAACAAAAAATTGGAGATACATGTTTTTCATTGGACAATAGCAATATACACATTTGAGTGCTTAAATTTACTGTAGTTAATATTCTAGTGTGTGTGTTTGTGTATATATGTGTGTGTGTATGTACAATATAGTCATTTTCAGATTAGCTTTTTGTCTAATATATTTGCACGTAGTGTAGATTCCCATAATCAGGACCCTCTTATGTATATCTAGTATGTTTCTGTATATTTATGTTAAGTTTTGTGATATTGTGTTTTTCTGCATTGATTCTCAAAAACACAGTATTGATTTTTTATGAATTTTAGTTGCAAAGATTGGTGGCAAACAGTGGTTCCACCACTAGCACCACTAGCAGTGCTGTACTTCACTTTCTGTAGATCAGAGAGATTTGTGTAAAAGCACTGAAAAGAAGTGTCTGAGCAACCAGGCCGTAACATGAGACCACTGGAATTACCCAGCCTGAAATATGAGTAGGATAACAAGTAGTTAAAATCTGGGCCTTGGATTTAGGAGGGGAGTGAGTTACAGGGGATGTTTGATGGGGGTGAAGGAGAGGTGAGTGCCCAGATCGTTTTGAGGATGTCAGCATATTTTTAAAAAATACCATCAAAGAAGATTTGGATATAAGCGGAGTTAGATGGCAAGGACGCTACCTAAAAGTACCATTTTAATTGGAGCTATGCAGAGATAAAACGTAGGGGTAGCCTTTGTCCGGTAGGCCAGATAAGGGCTTTATATAATCCACAGTCAGAATCGGGCCTATTCAGACTACATTAGAGAATCCTGGACTTGTTCTTCAGACTAGCCCTCAAGATCTCAACTACTGAGAAATCCTTGTTCCTTTTTACTGTACTTATGTTTACAGTAAACACTCTTTATTATTGAGAGAAATCGTTTTAGATGATCTACTTTTTATTTAGCAATTATTAGCTTCTTAAACAGTATTGTGCAGACGTTTTAGGCAGCCAAAGCACATCATTTAATACCATTCATCTCAACGACATGATCTAATAACATTGATGTTGTTTTTTTTCTCCAGTTGATATTCTTCTCAGTGTTTCATGAGCGCTTTGTTGAAGACAAAATCCGACAGTTTGTGGACCTCTGCTCCATCAGCAATGTGAGTCTACATGAAACTGTATTCTGTGTGTGTGTAACCGTCATTGATGATACAGCACAGTCAGTAGTTTTGGCTATAACTATAAAGCAGACATGGCTTGAGTGTTTTCACACATTTTTTTCATCTTCATGTTTGACTGAAAAACTTGAAGGCAGCTTTTGGTTACTGAGGATAGCATAAGTCTTAGGTATAGGGTGGGCTCTTAATACATTTACATACATAGAATACATGTTTTATATATTAATCGTATTTAGTGGGCCTGTGTCTGTAACAGTACCCTCCTATTTGGATAACTGTGTAAAAAATTGTGGTAAGTGGATTAATGATGGAAGGGGTTGGGGAAGCAGGATATCACAGTTTAAAACAGGGATGGGGAGCTCTGTTCTTGGAGTGTTATTATGGTTTATATGACTTTGTGCTGGAAATAAAAGATTTTACCGGCCTGTTAAGCCATACTGCATATACTAGTGCATCTCCAAAAATTACAATATCATGAAAAAGTTCAAATTGTTCATTAACTGTCACATATTTAACATTCATTGCATGTAAAGTTACATATTTATAAGTATTTTTATATACTTTGGATCAGTATGGCTTGTAGCTCATGAAAATGAGTAATGTAGTATCTCAATTTATTACTATAGTTCATAAGACCAAACAGAAAAGGCTGTACAATACAGAAACGTCCAGCTACTGACAGGTCTGTTCATTTATACACTCAATTACTGCATCAGTGCGGCGTGGCATGAAGGCAGTCAGCTTGTGGCACTGCTGAGATGTTATTGAAGCCCAGGTTGCTTTGATGGTGGCCTGCAGCTCGTCTGTATTGCTGCATCAGGGGTTTCTCATCTTCTTGACAAAGACAGAAGCGAGCATATTCACCATTTGTATTCTGGACAACTGTCAAGTCATCAGTCTTGCCCATGATTGTGGTTGCATGTGCTGAACTTGTACTGAAAGGTACACAGTATTTTTACTGTTTAAATAGTCATTTACTCAAACTTCAAATTAAATATTTTAATAATTGGAGATACAGGATATTTTGAGTTTCATGACTATTTTCATGAAAAGTCAAAAGTACAAAAAAAAAATTAAATGAAATGTTCTTTATGTTTAATAAATATACAATATATGATAGTTTAGAAAATCTTTTTGAAATTAATTATGAACAAAAATGAACAAATTTACAATATTGTAATTTTTTACAATAGTTTAGTATGTTTATACAATCGTTTAAACCCTTTGACACATTTATGTTTTTTGGTTTTTGTTAAATGTAGTAAGTAGTAAATACAGCCTGTGTAGTTAATCAAACATAAAGCACAGTATTATCCTTCAATCTTAATGCTCTGACTTTCATAACATGACAAAATAAAGTGTGCCCTGTGTAAAAGCTTTCACATCCTAAGCTTTGTGCATGTATCAGGCCTAAGACACATAAACCTACTGTCATTTCCAGGCTTTTAAATTTTTTTTTATTGTTTTCAAATCTTATACTAACACTCGTCAATCGTAGGCTCCACTTAGAAAATGTCTAAAGATCTGGAAAAAAGTAATAGAATACTATAGCTGTTAGTACACTGGTAAGACAGGCAAATCAAAACTCAATCAGTAATATTCCTTTGGAGGAAAAATTTATTGCATTTCATGAAAAGAACACCTTGCCTGTGAACTGTGAAGCATGCGGGTGAATATTTAATGTGTTGCTCCCAGTGGCATTAGCAACACTGCACAGTTGGAGGAAAGGATGGATTCCACAAAATGCCAGCAAACCCTGGCTGCAAATGTGAAACTGTAAAAAAGACTGAAGCTGTAAAGAGGATGCCTTTTACAACAGGATGATCATCATATTTCAAAATCCACCCTAAACTACCTAAAGTGATGAACTGAACATTTACAATTGGCCCTTTACAGTCCCCTCAGATTTAAGGTCCCAAAAAGGTTTGTACGGGACACACTGATGATTTCATTTTTTTTATTTTTCATGTTATAATACACAGAGAATCCATGCATTTCTATATGTGCTGCTGTGTATGTTTGTGGGTCTCCAAATGTGGGCTTCTTCTTTATTTGAGTGTGTGTTTTGTGTGTTTTTCAGATTTCAGTGCTGCTGCTTTCTCACCAATGTTTTGGTTACTACATCCACGGACGTTCTGTTCACGGCCACGCCGACACAAACATGGAGGAGATGAACTCTAACCTGAAGAGAGAGGCGGTGAGGCGCTGCGTATGTCCCACAGTGCTGCAGATTCTGTGTCTGTGTGGGATACCAATTGGCTCTTTCTGTGTGTGTGTGTGTGTGTGTGTGTGTGTGTGTGTGTGTGTGTGTGTGTGTGTGTGTGTGTGTGTGCGCACTTGTTTTGCAGGAAAATCTGTGTGGGCAGAGAGGGCTGTTGCCGAATTCTGACATTCAGACATTTCAGATTTCCATAACCAGCCGTCTGCGGGCCCAGTACGACCGCATACTGGAGCCACTCAGCAGAGTAAGCACACCTGCACATTATTTGTGTTCTTCATTAAGAAGCTGTGAGATTTATAGTTTTTTTTTTTTCACTCTTTAAAAAATAAAAAAAAACCCTGTTGTTTTAACAGAAGCAGGATGCTTTCAGAAATGACAGACGGAGGTTGACTTTAGTAACAGAGCAGTGCCTGGTACACAAGTACAAGTGACCAGTGGTAGTCTTCCCTACAGAGCATAAAAAACATACAGTACTATACAATACTTTACTATACTTTACTTTTATTTTAATTTTTTTTTATTGTAAAAAAGGAAAAAGTTTACTTTAATTTTTTTTACTTCAACTTATATTATTATACTTTATTTATTTTGTATATATTTTTTATTTTTATTATTAATTTCTTTTTTGTTATTTTTATCTATTGGTGAATGGAGGGACAGCAAAGTAAGAATTTCATTGTACAGCGTAACTGTCTGTTTCGGCTGTGCATATGACAATAAAACTCTTGAATCTTGAAAAGTTCAGCCTTCCAAGAGACCAACCTTCACGTAACTAATTTCCACTCTAAACAGGCTTTACGCAACAACAATTTTTTCAGGATAAAGGCAAGAGCATATTTATTAGAAAATCACACAGAAGTATTTGTGATGATCCATACTGAATAGAATACCAATACCATATATTAATAAAACAAAAGGAAGTAATGTGGCAGGTCAACTGGAAGGTTTTGTTGTGGTGGAAAAACGCTTTGGCAGAGTAGCTTTTGAGCACTTGCTGAGAGGCCAGGTTCAGCGTGTGGACATATACATAGCATTTCACCTGTAGCATTTGACCCAGTTCAGCAGCAGCCATGTTGGAGTGTTCTCAGTAATTCAAACTAAATCTATCTTTGTGATCTTTGTGAGTCTTTAACAGCTTAGGCAACATCTTAGGCACAGATGTGGCTCACACTTACTGCTCTTGTTCAGGAGCTCATGAGATGCTCACTGCCACTAAACATAAGATTCTGTGGTAATGGGTGTCCATGCATCGCGTTACAACCATCCTACAGTTTCTTCAGTGATTCCATGACATTGGTTTTGGTCTTGTTGTACAGTGTGGAGATCGCTGTTTCAGTAAAATATCTTTGAGATTGAGCTTTGACATTGCTTTCTCAATGGTCATCTGGTCCTCCTGCCAACCAAAATGCCATTGAGCAAACAAAACTTAAACTCATTGAGCAGGCAATGTCAAAGCTTTCACCCAACTCGGAAGGGGCGAAGCAAATGACAAACTCTGTCACTTCTTTTATTGCCAAGCATCAGCATCCAAATTCAGTGGAAACGTGTAATGTGGTTTCTCTTGTCAAATGCATTTCTATAGTGCTTTTCACAACAGACATGGCCACAAAACAACTTTACAGAGATCTGGGTCCAAGCCCCAAGTAAGCAAGTGGCGGCTCTTTCTCTATAAATTCCCCCAATTAGATAATAAGCATTTAGAAATGGTGCATAAAAGAATCCAGCTCCGTAGTCAATAGAAAGGCAGAGTACAACCTTTATTTCTGCATAAAGTGTACAAAATAAGATGAAGACTAAGGCACTACATGTAATGCGTTAGCCTAAGACAGCCAGCACTCTCCCAAAGCAGTCTAAAAAGTATGGCTCCGCCTGGGCCTTATATACTGTCCTTATCTTGCTGTGGCTAAAGAGTGCTAACACCTGCAAGGCCAATTGTGCTGATTATCGCAATACTGCAGAATTTTGGGTTTTTTCCTAGTCTCCCAAGGGTATTACACTAATCTTGAGTGTACAGCAATGCTGACTGTCTCAGCCATGGTCATTGTAGCAGAATACACATGTAGAACATGTTTATGAGTACATAATGTATTCTTACATGCAAATAATCCATCACAAGCCAATGTCGACAGTGCCTAGAAAACTGGACTCCCTCAAAGCAAGAAAAAAGAAACCTTGAGGGGAACCAGGACTCAAAGGAGGAACTCATCCTCCTCCGTCCAGACCAGATAGCACAAAAAATAACAGCAAAAGCATGAAAAGATGAATAACTAATGTTTGTTGTGTTTAGAAAATAGGGCTAACATTTTTATTTAGTTTTGTTTTCATCCTAGTTTCATAGCAACCGCCTATGTAAACATAGCTACCACCTAGCAACATCATAGCTACCACCTAGCAACTACTTACAAAAACCATAGCAACCATCTTGCAATACCATAGAGTACCATAACAAACAAGTAGCGACTGGCACTGGGAATCACTGTGGCAGACACTGAATATATGTATATATTCGTCGCCCAGATGTAAAATTGTGCCTATATATATATATATATATATATATATATATATATATATATATATATATATAGGCACAATTTTACATCCGGGCGATGAATTGACGACAAAGGCCAGAATCAGGCCAGCGCTCTTTGATTTCTTTGGTTTACATTGACGTGACTGAACAGATAACTTTTAACTGACACCTCCCCATCTTCCATGCAGAGACATGGGCCTTCACGTTTGGTCGACGCCTCAGCCAATCCGTTTGAGCAGAGCACAAAAGCGTACCACACCATGAACCGCTTCCTCGGCTCGGTTATCGACCATGTGAGTTCAGTTTCTTTTTTTCTTTTTTGCACATGGTGAAGGTTCATATGCTGCTGTGTTTGGGACGGTTATTCTGTATTTTGTGTTCTTTCAGGCGCATCGGGAGATGGATTATATTGTGAAAGACAAGCTGCTGTTTGAGAGGATCATTGGAATGGAGTTTATTGAGCCCATGGACAAGAGCATCTTTTATAATGGTAAATATTAAATGGTAAAAACATGTACGCCACTCCATTCATTGCTGATTAGGTACAGGATCAGTCCTCTTGTTGAAGTATACAGTCCTATAGCAAGTGAAAATAAGTGCACACATTTTCAACAGTAACATTTCTGCACATTTTAGAATGAATTTTCTTCCTCTTTCTGAATTTTCTCCCTCAGATGACTCATACTCCTTCGCTAATGTGCTCTTCTATGGGAACGAAGCGACTCTATTGATTTTTGACACCCTGTTCTTCTGCGTAGTGGACCTGGGCAGCCAGAACTTCGTTTTGGCAACTGTACTGACTTACCTACAGCAACTGGTCAGTATGTGTGTGTGTGTGATTGGGTGTTTTACATTTTTTTTTATTAAGCAAATAATCAGTAACTTTGCATTAAAGGTGCCCTAGAATAAAAAAACTTTATTTACCTTATCATAGCTGAATAATGAACGTTTAGTACATGGAAGTGACAAACTGTGAACCTTAAACACTGGTATCTGGCATATACCAAAACAGGGCTGGAAAATCCCAAACTTACTTTCTGTCTTTAGTTACTATATTTAGCCCCCAAAATCTCCCATACACCCAGCCCACTGAAAGCATTTTGACACCTAGAGCTGCAATGCAGTAAAAAAAGTATTAGCTATCATTGTCCTTTAAGACTCTGGAACAATTACAAATTATAATACTAGCATTTTTGATACAGTACTAAAACCAAAGCTATGCTGCTCATGTGAGCCTCTACAGTGCCATAAACCAGCCAATCAAAATGGTACTCAGCAAATTATTCACAAGCTCACCGAAAGTATTTAATTCTGAGCACAAATACTTGCTGTAAGTAGGCTTGTAAAACCACATCTGAGCATTTTTCACCACAATCAAAGTCATTAGTAAGCCACATGCTTACTATTTATACACCAAAGAACTTCATAGTAAAAATACTCTAATACTTGTAATAATAATAATAATAATAATAATAATAATAATTAGTGAATGTATTGTATGGCACCATTAACACAAGCGGTAGAGGATGTGTATCTTGTATTAGCAACATTAGCCTCATAGCACCAGTTATAATAAAATAATCAAACTACAGGCAACAAATCTAAACTTTTAAAAAGACTACATTTTATAAGATTTTTTTAGGGAAAACTGTGCACATTCTATTTTTGACAAACTAGTTTTAAGGCTATTTGGAAAATTTGCTTAGTAGGCAAACATTGATATGATTTCCTTTTGTGCATTTTCTCAGATTTTCAGGCTGATCCGAAATGTGTTGGGCCGCAGGAACCTGGTCACAAAGACGCTAGTCGACAAAAGATTCCTCATCTGATTTCTCTTTATCTTTCTGCTCCTTCTTGTCTTAACACAGTTTTTACTGCTATACCTAATTTGCCAACTTGCTAAAGAATGTTTTTATTTAGTCATCTGGTGTTTTTCATCAATATTTTTTAAATTAACTTTGTAAAAGCTTTGTATGTTTTTTTTGTGTAGGACAAATAATTCAATATTTTTGTACACTGTAATTTTTACACTGACTGGTTTGTATAATATTATATTGTGTATGTGAAACACGTTTGAGGTATGAATTTTGCATTGTGAGACTTGGCCTAGATAGTTTCATTTTTATTTATTTACTTTTCATAAGAAAATAAACAAACAGTATCTACAAAAGGTTGTCATTTTAGTCAATCTTTGTCAGTCTTTAGATGTTTAGACTTTGCAGTATGAATATGGAGACAATGCCAAATACAGAGCTTGATTTTAATCTGTGTATTCAGATCTGTCTTTAGTTCTTCATAAACACTCATTCAATGCCCTGGCAACTGTGACTTGTACTTTTGGGAATTCTCTAATTTACTTAAATTAGTTAATTTTATTTTAATAGTTTACTTTTAAACCACATTACAATATATTTTCATTCAAATGCCTTTTCCAGCTGCATTTATACATTATTCATATTGAATTAAAATAATTGCATATACAAATGAAAGCAGTTTACTCCAAAATAAGTAATAGCCACATAAGTAAAGGGTGTGCTATAAGAGGTAACACACACAAACGGAAAGTGAGAATATATAAAATACAAATATCTACAAATAACAAATAAAACAATTCTTTAATCAATAAAACAATAAAAGAAAATTCTCACTGTATTACTAGTATTATGTCAAACATGGAAACTGTGATGCAGCACATGAACATTCTAAAAGAAGAAGAATCAATCCTTGATACTGAACAGTTATTCTGAGTAAAAAAGTTACTTTACTTAAAAACAAAATGACATTAGGCACACAGCATATATGCTCTGTTATATAAAGTTAGTGATATTAAGTACAAAACCTCAACTAGATAAAAAAAAAATAGTCGTACTAACAGTCTTCCTGCTTTCCTCATACTTAAACGAGATCCCACCAACTGTTCAAACTGGCTCAGCGGTTAGAGCACCAGGCTATTGATGTGGGTTCGATTCCCGGGCTCGGCAAGCTGCCACTGTTGAGCAAGGGCGCTGGAGTTGGCTGCCGCTCTGGGTGTGTGTGTACTCACTGCCCCTAGTTCACTAGTGTGTGTGTGTGTGTGTGTGTGTGTGTTCACTACCACAGATGGGTTAAATGCAGAGGACACATTTCGCTGTACAGTGACAAATATGTGCACCTTTACCTTAATTGTCTTGCATAATTCAACGACTAAGTTTGTAAACAAAGCCATTCTGTGTGGTTTAATATTAAATCCAATTTTCTAGAGGCACTAAGTACTGATAGGAGCCAAAAGCATCTTAGTGTTGAAAAACTAAAACCTCAGAAATCTACTATGTGAAATGGTTAAGTATGTGCTGCTATTTATGGTGAAAAGGTAAAAGGCAAAATAGGTCACAAATACAAATCTCCTAATTCACCATTATCAACATCACATATGTATAAAAGTAATATAAACCCACAATTTGGCTGAAAACCTTCACAAGCATCTACTTCTAGGTGCCATATCAACAGGTAGAATCCTCAGCTGAGTCGGTTTACGGAACGTATAGAAAAACGGATACACTCCCTTCGTAAAAGGGAACATGTCTTTGTGAAGAACAGTGTTAGAGCGAGAATCTAAGAACTTTACTTTGACCTCACCACAGTAAAAGTGCAGCTTTACTTTCAGCCTTCTCAGTTTGCTTTGTTGAATTAAAGGCTCTGACTCTGATGAGGAGTATGCATTATATTCACCTTTCCTAAAGCTGATACCTAAGACTCCCTTCAGGACAGCCTTCCCTTTCCTTGACTTAGGAGTTGAGGTCACACCCACCAGCCAGTCTGTGCAGCCATCAACTTCTACCTCCCAGCAGTGCTTTCCAGAGGAAAGGCCTACAGAGCCTAGAACGCATGAAATTGAACTGAACCTCTCTGGGTTATCAGGAAGCTGGCAACGGTCGGCTCTAAGACTCAGGCTGGTCAGGTCCTTAGACAAGTTAAGCAGCGGGCTGGCCGTGTTGGGGTCCAGAATCACAGGAGCTGCAATGAGAGCATGACAACAGTCACACACAATTCATTTTTATGTGGCCGTGTTAAATCTCTTAGAATTTAATGAGCTGCTTATGCATTAAAGGCATCTATTTTGTAAAAGTTGTAATATAATTATAATGACAAAGGGTCATGCTTATGAAGGATTATAAGAAGAGATATGTTTGTTAGAAGACATTTATGTATAAACCACAATGGTATAATAATAATGGAACATTGGGGGCATAATGCAGTCCTACCCTGCTCCGTCTATCAAATGATTCAATTGGCAACCTAGTATTACAAACCTAGTAGAAACGTGATCAGTTTATAAAACGATGCTGCAGTTCCAATCCCAGTCTACTCACTGTATTCAACAATGTCCTGCATCTTCTCCCACACTTCGAACTTAAGGTTGCCCAAGTGCTTTGCTACATCTATGAGTGCTCCTGAGTCTATCTGTGGATCCTTTAGCGAGCATCGAGATCTGGAAGAACAGTGGAGTCAGAGAGATGCTGCAGCTTCAGTTTAGAATCACAGAGAACAGAGAAGCCAGAGAGAGCTTACTTACCTTTTCATCAGATCGTTGATATTCTAAAAAGGAGAGAAAGTAAGAACTTGCATCCAAAGGCTAATCAAGAAAAAATACATATGGCACAGAAAAACATAGAGAACATTACCAGATTGATCAACTCACTTGTAGGAATGAGATGTCTCCAACTGTCATCTCTTTGGACAGTGCTGAGATATTGTCAGTAAGGGCCTTTATCTTTCTGTCCATGTCCAGAATCTTGTACTGTATCTTCTGACTTTTGACCCCCTCTTCCCTCTTTAGAATTGCTATTCTAAGGTCTTCTTCATTCAGTAGAAACTGGTGAAAGGCCTTAAACTTTTTCCTAATCTCTTCCTCAGCTTGTTTGGCCTGTGTCTAGAGTATTAAACCAAAAAATAAAATCAGTAAAGTTTTAGTTCTGCAAAATATGTACAGTATGATGCCAAATTTCAGTTTCTACTTTGAGCTCCACTATGTACGGGAAATCACAGACTCCTGCAGCTCATGCTTGAAGTTTGTTTTAAATGTAGCTAATTCCATAAGCAAAGTACATTTCATCTTGAGAGACAATGCAGAGAGCTTCTAACCCTGTCCTTTTTTGTTTACTGGCGATTGGCCGATCAAGCTGAAAGAAGACTGATATCGGCCCCAAAAACACTGATCGAGTCATATATACTGATACTGATTTATGTGTATATATACATGTGTATATCTGTATATATTATGTGACTTATAGTGTATGTATAGTTACCAGTATACATAGCCACAGAAAATCTTTGTGAATTGTTCTAAAATTACTCAAGAAGAGAACGCCCTAGGCCATGTGCCTAAACTGTGATTCTGACAAATAGTAAAGTATGAGATCAGCCTACCGAAATAAATAAATGCATATAGCAATATTGTTTTCTTGAAATATTTTATTTTAAGTATCATTATATTATTATAAATATCCAAGTTTGTTGTAGCTGGGACTGTGTTAACAAACCTTAGAACTGATCCAGGATAAATCATTTATTAAGTTAGACAATTAATCAAACTTAGTACATCTTTAATGCATGTGTGTATAGAATTGATTGCTTTGTAGCAAACCATTAAATACGACATGCTGGGTCATCACACCCCTTACAACTTTACCTTAATGTGCTGGGTTTCTTGAGCACACATTTCTTTAGCTTCCTTGAAGACCTCTAACTTCTCTTTCAGGACCTTCAATGCAGCCTTGAGGTGAGCCTAAGAGAGATTTCACACTTTATTGGCAAAACAAAGCTTAACATGGAAGGCTTTGTTTAAAAAACACTATGTGGAATGAGATGCTTGTAAACCAGTGTTTCCATATGTATTAATATCAGGTGAATTACCCAGTAAAGTCAGTGCACATCAGCATTGTTCACAATGCCCCCAAATGTCCCCTATGATACAAATACACTAGTGACCTAGCAACACCCCAGTGCCCACTAAACAAAACCATAGCTACCACCTATTGACCCCACAGCGCCATAGCAGCTGCCTGGGATAACAGAGCAACCATCTAGCAACATTACATTAACCACCCAGCATCTACCTAGCAACACCAATATGCCACTCCAAAGCAACCACTAAGTGTAATAATAATGTAAGACTAAATTGTGTATGTGTGTGTGTGTGTGTGTGCAAAAGAGGTCGGGCCTGCTCCCACATCACAGAAGCTCTTGTCGAGAGGAGTGTGGTTATGTATTTTCACTTGTGATTTATATAATTCATATAACCAGATGCATGTTTTTAAGAGGGCTACTCATGAATGTAATGTCTTTGAGTTCACAGGAACTGGACCACAGCCATGGATCAGCTACTCCCCGGCTCTGTGTCTATGTCTTATCTTCTTTTTCTTCTACCAAAGTGCAGCTGGCTGATGGAAGCTACAGTGAGTTTTTGTTCAAGCAGCCTTGAGAATGGAGGCTAGCTCATCTTAGAAAAAACAGGTGTGAGAAGTCTCTGTTTCTGAGTTTCCATCCATGACATTGATTATGCTTATATGTTATATGTAAAGCTCTTGAGATCTCAGAGATCTCCTCTATGTTTTATTTACCACAAGAGAAAGAGTGGGGTGGCTGTGTGATGACTGGGCAAATCGCTTGAGTGGGTGGTCTGGGCTTTAAAACTCTATAATGCTATAATACCCGATAATACCCATCTAGCAACAAATTCGCTAAACTTGGCAGCCATCTAGCAACATCATAGCAACCACTTAGCACATAAAAGCAAAATGCCAGCCATGTTGCAACACTATAACATCCATCTAGCAACCAATTTGCTACTGCTGACTACACCTTTAGTTGGAACGGGAGGGCGGACAAAATAGTATTAGAGTATTTTGGCTAGAAGTCCGGGGTGGGTTTTGTGTGGTCTGTGTGTGAAGCACACTCCCCTCCAAAAAAGGCTAGGGTACAACTAGCAACACCATAGCAGCCACCTAGCAACACTGTAATACCCATCTTGCAAACAATTTGCAAAACTGTAGCAACCACCTTGCACCACCAAAGCAACCATCTAGCACACAGAAACAAAATGCCAACCATCTAGCAACATGACAGCAACCACCTTGCAATACCAGACTGATCTCCTAGCATCTAGAGACTAAATGATATCCATCTAGAAATGTCATAACAACCTATCAACACTATAACTACCCATCTGGCAACCAATTTGCTAGTGTGGACTACACCCTGAGATGGGACGGAAGGGTGGACTTCGAATGTGTTATGGTAAGAAGCTCAGGTTGTGAAGCCGGGGCCTCTCAGGTCATCTTCCAGGACACTGAGCCCTTTATATACCCCCCACCTTTCTCACGTCTATCCCGTGTCAAACAAATGTTGGACTAGAGCTGGGCAATATGACAATATTTTATTGTATTGTGATAAATTTAGTTATCGTTACACACAATATGCTTTTCTAAGCATATGGAGCATATTTTCATGCGTAAAAATTTAATTTATTTTTCATTTAGATGAAGAGCAGCAGATGTTGAATAAAAATCACTGTGTTCAGAACAGGAAAGTATCTGAACAGTACTGTTTTGATTTTACTATTTATTATCGTAATAAAAATATTGCATATCATGAAAACGTTCTTTAAATATTGTGATATAGCATTTTTACCATATCGCCCAACCCTTGGATTTGCACCCCCCCCCCCCCCCCTCCCGCCTTTAGAGTGGTAGTCAGAGAGGAGAGGGAGGAGAGGAGTGGTGGAGGTGGGTGTGAAGTTTGTTCCACACAGGATAGACTGAAAGGTGGGGGTACTGTCTGTGCTTTTTGTCTCTATTTGTCCTGTGGTTTCGAGATCATAGAAGTACATAGTCAGATGATTATTAGATCTCTCACATATACCATATGTATTCCATTAGCTTCATTCTCTTAGTATATTATATCCAGAATAACGTACTAATAGACTTAGGTACTTAATCATAAGTTTCGGGAGGACTTTTACTGCTCCATGTGAAAGGGACCACAAATCAGTTACTTCCCTTCACTCAAAGTGGAACAAACTAGCTACTCCTCCGGTCCTAAGTGGAGGCCTCATCTGTTTTCCCTATGCTGGCCACAGTAAATTATTGTTCAAGTGACCTTGAAGTTGCAGGGGCTTCTAGTCTGAGGGGCTTCTAAAAACCATATGAGCTTCCTTCCTCTTCATTAATTAAGCACGTATGATAACGCCCATTTGTTTATTCATATCATAATTAGGCGTAACTAATGCGTTGTAACTTCTTTGTCCTCTGTGAACCAATGGAAGGTGACCACACCCCATTGGGGAGATATATAACCTTTTGTAACTTGGTCAACCTTCGAGATCTCTGGGTATTTGCCAGGAGCTTCTCCCCGGCCTCCCCTGTAAGCTTTTCGATAAATATATTACTTTAGAGGATTAATTGTGACTAGTGATACAATACCTCTGCCTGACAGGTTTTGATGACCTTGAGAAGGAGGGGTTAAGGGCGTGGTCCTTCTCCCAAAAGCAAGACCACCATATAACCCATCTAGCAACATCAAAGCAACATTGAAAAAACAAAAACAAAAAAAAACCATAGCAACCATATGGTATTGCATAGCAACCACTGTTTTTTGTTTGTTTGTTTGTTTGTTTTTTTTTGCAATGCAGTGCTGATCTCTCACCCTCTTCTCTTGAGCTGCTTCATCAGCAGGGCAGAACCTGTGGTTTGTGTGTTTTCGGGAAGCCTGGCAGACCACGCAGGCGAGCTGCTGGTCCTGCACACAGAAGAGCTTGAGGTGCTCCCTGTGTAAACTGCACAGCGGCTCAGACGGAGCTGCAGCTCCCCGGCTGCTTCCCTGTGAGACGGCCTCGCAGAGGTTCCTCAAAACGAGGTTTCCAAGAGGCTCGGAGGATGGTTCCCTACACAGTGGGCACTCTCGAGTGGTATTCGCCCTCCAGCTGCTCTCTACGCAGGCCTTACAGAAGCTGTGGCTGCATGAGAGGACCACAGGGTCTCTGAAGATGTCGAGGCAGACTGAACAGGAGAGGTCCTCCAAGAACGCGGGGGGTGCCATGATATCGGCCTGTCGTTCCTGTATGAATATAGATGTTCTCCTTCAGAAAAGGAGCCGATAAAGGTCTAGTTTAGGTCACTTTTAGGTCGTTTTTCCGGAGGTCGCCGTTTAGCTACCTGTCCTCCGCCGTGGAGCCGAGGAGGAGTCCGTTAGTCAGGGGATTCAAAAGCTGCTCGCGTGAACTTCTGTCTCACGAGCCACGAAAAAGGCGCTAAAAGTGATGACGTAAATCATTTTCACTTTCCTTCCTCGGATAAAAGCCAGCCTCTAATTTATGATATAAATGAAGCAATAAAATAAAATAGGTTCTATTTTCTTATAGTTTCATGAGACCGGACAGTTATCAAAGCCTTTATAACTGCTAGTGTTATTGGGTATGACTGTGTATGTGGTCAATACATGCATGCAAATATAGCTATATATTATATTATATATTATAAAGGATGGGGCAAACATAAAAAAGGATGTACATATATATTGAATGCAGAATAATTTAGACACATGTTTATGGACTCTACATGTATTTTGTGATTTGAAGGTAAGTGCCTATATGTACATATATGTAGTAAACACATAAGTTATTGTAATTTATGGTAATATATATGTAATATGTTATATACATATATTACATATACATATATATAACATGGGCAGTGGTGGCTCAGCGGTTAGAGTGCCGGGCTATCAATAATAGGGTTGTGGGTTCGATTCCCGGGCTTGGCAAGCTGCAGCTGTTGGGCCCTTGAGCAAGGCCCTTTACCCATTTCACTGTACAGTGACCAATACATGTAACCTTTACCTTTATATACATGTAATATATGTATGATATAGATCATCGCGCTCCTACCAAAGCTGAGACTCCCCTGCGATCGCCTGAAAATAAATGAAATAAACATTTCACCTCATCAGCCATCAAGTCCTTTCATTTTTAATTGGCAAGATGGATCGTGTAGTACATACAGACTGTATGTTATGTTATTGCTGATAGCTGTATGTATATATTTTTATATATACACACAGTGGGGGAAAAAGTATTTAGTTAGTCACCAATTGTGCAAGTTCTGCCACTTAAAAAGATGAGAGAGGCCTGTAATTGACATCATAGGTAGACCTCAACTATGAGAGACAAAATGAGAAAAAAAAAATCTGAAAATCACATTGTCTGATTTTTAAAGAATTTATTTGCAAATAATGGTGGAAAATAAGTATTTGGTCAATAACAAAAGTTCATCTCAATACTTTGTTATATATCCTTTGTTGGCAATGACAGAGGTCAAACGTTTTCTGTAAGTCTTACAAGGTTGGCACACACCGTTGCTGGTATGTTGGCCCATTCCTCCATGCAGATCTCCTCTAGAGCAGTGATGTTTTGGGGCTGTCGGCGGGCAACACGGACTTTCAACTCCCTCCAAAGGTTTTCTATGGGGTTGAGATCTGGAGACCTTGAAATGCTTCCTACGAAGCCACTCCTTTGTTGCCCTGGCAGTGTGCTTGGGATCATTGTCATGCTGAAAGACCCAGCTACGTTTCATCTTCAGTGCCCTTGCTGATGGAAGGAGGTTTGCACTCAAAATCTCACAATGCATGGCCCCATTCATTCTTTCATGTACACGGACCAGTCGTCCTAGTCATTTTTTAAGTGGGAAAACTTGCACAATTGGTGACTGACTAAATACTTTTATTCCCCACTGTATATATATATATATACATATATACACGCGGATAGCCTAAAACCTTATGACCACTCATGAAGCGGACACAGTAGATTGCTGTTCCTCTGTTGGTTCTCTATATGCAGTCAGTATGCTTTATTACTGCAGCCTTTACTAGCACTCAGGCCTCGAGATAAGGCCATGCAGACAAGAGCTCCTCCGAAGTAAAGGAGGCGTCTACATAAAAAAAAAAAAAAAAGGAAGGAAGGGGGAGGAGGAACATTTCTTAAAGTGACCAATGTCTGTTTAGTTGTACAGTTGACTAAAACTGGATGCCTTTATTCCTTTGTTTGGCAGCTAGTGGATCTGAAAGCAGGATTTGAGGCTCCATTCTCTTAGCCATTAGGTGAGTACATGCTTTGTACTGTACTTTCACTGTAGTTTCTGTGATTAAAACTAAAATAGGTAAGTGTCAAGAAGAGACCCGAGTAACTAGAATACACAGAGAATAGACCCGAATAACTAGGCCATTCTTTATGTCGCTCTGAAGTGGAATGAGTATATACCGTATAAAGTGGACTGTGATTGTTATATGACATATGTAAACAACCTCAGGTTAAATCTGGTATTCTGCTATTAAAGCTAATATTCAATAATAATACTAACAATAATAATAATAACCAATACTGTTAATTAAACAGTCATGGTCATAACATGGTCAAACAAAGGCATTGTACTGCACGTTTAGTCTTGAAATATCTTCACTTAATAGAACTGAAAAGAGGAGTCCATTATCTCTCTCTGACTGGGCAGGTTTCAGGTTTCTGAGGGGTATGTTTCAGTTTCCTCACTTCTTACTTTAAAATCCATCAAATCTAACGGTCTGTTCAGATGAAACAAACAGCTCAGCTCAGCCCACAGATACAAACATATATACAGCTGTTTTTATCTGTTCATTTTTTTGTCACTAAACTCTGCATGAAAAAGCCCACAATTTTAGACGTGTGCAATTTATTAAAAATCTAGATTTTAAATACTATATATACACAGGTGTGCAAACCATTTGATATGAAGCCCAGGTGCATTTTGTTTCCAATAATACTGTTAACTTTTGGTAAATTCAGTTAATTGGACATGATTGGGGATTGCCAACACCTGCCTCCTATGTAATTGTAATATTATATAATATAAATATATTACATATTTGTATAATATAAATCATGTAATATACATTAATATACATAAATAATGTTAATGTTGCTTTGCTGTAAAATGTTTAATACCTCTAAAATCTACTGTCTGCTGCTTTGTACTGTTTTATGATAGTTTTACAAAAGACTTTTGGCCTAAACGTAATTGTAAAAACACACATGGCTGCAGTTGCACATGTAGCAAATAGTCTCCAAAGGAAACCTCTTATTTAGCTGCTATTTTATAGTATATTATGTATGGCATTGCTATTACTAGTTTTTATTACTACCACTGTAAAATAATTTCACAGTAAGCCATTCTGAAGGTATTGGTTTACATCACATCAGTTCAATTATTCAGACATTTAAAAAAATTGTAAGAAATTTCTGCTTCACTCTTTTGGTAATAGAAAATCAAAATTTTGTTGCTGATTGAAATAAATGATTAAAATAATGTAATAATATATTATTATGCAGATTAATTCCTACTTGTCCTGTGAGCTAACACATTATTTTCTAAGATAATTTTTAAAAGTTACTTTGCCTTTAAAGTTATAAAGTTTTGTTCACACACTACTAAATATTCTTTACATTACCAATAAAGATCCACCAGGCTTTTTCTGTCATTTTCTTTTACCTTAGCGTTTAACATTATTAACATATTTTTTATTGTTTTTATTTAAATATTATTGTTTTTTAATTTTTATTCATACTTTGTGCTGCATGTTTAATCTATGGAATGTGCTACATTTATTTTATTATTAATTAATGTTTTTATTTAAAAAAAAAATTTTTATTATACTAAGGCTGTTAATGGTTCATTAGCTCACTAAAGAAAAGTCGTGTTGTTTGAGCAAAGTCAGCAATGATATGTGTGTTTCCTGTTTATTATATATATTAAGTTTCACAGTTTATTTCTTTTGTATTGGGTCCTGAGCCAGGTTTGTTAAATATTTCTTTGCTTCTTAGAATATAGGATCAGGCTGACCTGAGATTGTTCAAGCATAAAACAAGGTATCGTGTTTTGCTGAGGGCAACGCCCTCGGTGGGTGGGCATGTTGGCACAAGTGATTTTAGGAGTTAATTTAAAGATGGTTGCAAATAAGATAAGGTATTAAACCCTTATTCTCCATTACTTTTATTCCCCCCTAGGATTACTATTACTTTTATTATTCAGTAAATACATACATGGCCATGCAAACTGGCTGTTCCTAAATTATACCAGTGGGGAGAAAGACAGGAATGACCAGTGGTTCCGAGGTTAATATATATATATATATATATATATATATATATATATATATCATCAGGATTATGCTCTGCATGGTTAGGCACATAAGTACCCTTTCTGGAGCATACATGCTGAAAAGTGAATTCTGTATTGATTATGTCCTCAGGGAAAAACAGCCATGCATTGTATAGGGCCTTGGGGACAAATGTCTAAATGTTGAAATTAAGTGTTTTTTGCAACAAAGGCTGACACTCATTGGCTCAAGGCCAGGGGTCAGGTAGTGACAGTAAAAGTAGTAAAACTAGTAGTAAAGTAGTAAAATTACTTTTCACTACCCCAGAGTAAGTTCATTGAAGAGCTTGAAAGAGTTAATTTCAACTCTGCACATACGAGAAAGACATAACTGAAGGGAAGACGGTTAGCATGGCGCAGTGGCTTACACTAGTACCTACCAGTAAACTGCCACACCATGTGGGAGACTGGGGTTTGAATCCCGGTGTGGGTGGGTGTGCTGCACTAAATCAATAAGAGTCCTTGGGCAAGACTCCTAGCAATACATTGGCCCACTTCAGAACCAGACTTGGCTTCTGAACTTTATTTATAACCAATGATTTCTTGCAAGCTTCTTATTATTTGACCTCAGCCCTGTTTTTAAATAAATCTGCCATTTTTTAGAGTGTTTGACTTATTTTTGATCCTTTGAGAATCTTTCACTTTTATATATTGTATGTTTATTCAACTTTGCGTCCGTGTAACATTTGGTATGTATATTAATAGACCTTCTGTTGGTGTAACATTTCATACTTTCCACCAAAAAGTCCCCCAAAGAACCCACATGAAACAGGAAGCAACCAAAACAGAGCCAAATAAACATGTTGCCTGAACAGACTTTTTTTTTTTTTTTCAGCTGCCAATCTAATATAGCCCACCTCAGGATGGACCGCCAGAATGAACGAAATCACAAAGAAGTGTTCTTCCCAGGGCAGCACTTGAAGTTTCATGAACTTCGAGAAAGGATCCGTAATGTGTATCTGAACAGATATCAACACATCCCAAGATCCCCTGATCCTGTCGAGTTTCATGTGTCCAATCTAAGGCACGATACTTGCTACAGCAGCTTCCAGGCCATCATGAGGGATGGCGGATTTAAGAAACCTGGACCTGAAGTCACCTCTGCCAAGAGCCTGGTGTGGTGGAGCCTAGCAGTGTCAGAGGACGACATTGCGGAGGCTGAGTGCCGTTTCCTTCAGTACTTCAAAATGATTGAAGATTGTAAACCTTTCCTGCGCAAGTTCACCTCCTCACCAGCGTTCAGGAAGTCCTCTAGGATGGGGAACTTTCGCTTCACCTTCTCATTGAGGGGACTGCTGGCCAATTATAAGGCCCAGTTCTGCATGGGACAAGAACCACAGATACGCATTTATGAGACGGTCGTCTACAAGCAGGAGGTCATGTATTCCATAGTGGTCCATGGTCCAGCTGCCCAAAACGACTTTGGGAAATACCCACTTCTGCAAGACTCTAGAGCCAATGCAGTGTGTTTGTTCCAGGGTGAGAACATACTATGGAGACCAGAGGGCATGAGCAAGACTCATGCCTTTCGGCTGGTTATGGGTGAAGAGGTGCTGGCTCGCCGAGTGCTTAGGAGGAAGCGGCAATTTTATGCATGGGATCATGTGGCGGTGGCATTCCACGTCCCACAGGGTAAGACCTTCAAGTTTGACCATGGGACGCTGCGTAGCCACCTGAGCCTCTGTCAGGGAGCAGAGCTAAACCTTAGCAACGAGGAATTTATACAGTGTGATTTTGAAGCCTTACTAACTCAGTAGCCAGTGTGCTTGATGATGCCAATTACCTTGTTTTATTCTTAGGATTGTCTTTCTTTGTAGATCTGATTGCAATCTATACAATAAAGCAGTTTGATAAAAAAAAATCTGTGTTCTTTTTCTTAAAATTGCTGTTTAATCTACTTTTTGATAAGGTCAGAATGCATTCTTACATTTTTGCATAATTGATTGCATAATTTAGTCTTCAAAATGAGTGGATGTGAAAAGACATACTGCAGGGAAACATAGGATAAAGGTTGGTAAAGTGGGACAGTTGGGAAAACGTAATTTTTCTGTTACTTCTTATTATAATCGAAATGCCATATATAATGATCTAATAAAATTTAGCGAGTTCAGACCATACAATTAGCTTAGGATTATTTGGGAGGAGACCTCAGAGGACTTTGGGCTGGAGTTTGGGTGGCTTCTGCTTTGTGGAAGCCAGCCCCCCTCTGATATGTGGAGCCAGGAATGATAGACGAAAGTTTAAATGGACGAAGGTTGTGAATACTTTGTCATAGACATGTGAAGAAGGCAGAGATGGAATTCATAGGATGTTTGATTTGGGAGGAGGTTGGGCTTCAGGCATGTTCCTCTTCCCAAAATGTAGAAATGTCTAGAAGCTTAGGTTATCTTTAATACATCTTTAACCCAAAAGAAAATGAGAAAATACCAAAGCCAGATGAAATGATGTTGCTTCAAATCTCAGCTGAACACACCCCAAAGGACATTGGTAAAGTGGGACACTTTGCAGTATGTTGTATTTATCATAATATATCATTTCAGTAACAAGAATGAATACAGGTATTCAAATATTTTTTTAAAAAAATGGCACATAAATGTAAACATTTTTATGGTTTCTTACCATAAAATCATTGAGAAGAATGATTAAAAACAGACTTGAAATAATATAATAGATGATAGGTTAAGGTACCACATTGTAAGACACATGGTGTAAACATCAAGAAATAGAGTGAAGTAAAGCACATGAATTTGGTGTTGTGTCCAAGGATGTAGTGGTAAGAAATCGTGGGTAACTCTAAACTTCAGTCAGCATGAAGAATCGAAGGATCACATACTGATGGCTATTTACATGTTAAGCAAAGGTATTGTATCACTGGGCCTTAGCATGACACAGCCAGCCCTACCCAAGTTCTAAAGATGTGCAAGAAAAAAGACCCTATGAACTGGGGAGGGGCCTGCTCTGGGGTGAGGGAGAGGTGAGCAGCTTAGCAGGACTCTATCTTACTGAATATCTTTAGTCCTGCATATTGTTATTGTTCACAGTGTGTCTTTTTCTTTTTCTCTTTCATTTTCAACCATAATTAATAAATAGGCGGCCACATTTGTGATTCTCAATGTCGGTTCATTGGCTGAATGTTCTCTGGATAGTTGCAAAATACATACACAAAGAAGAAATCTGAAAGAAGTCAGAATTGTGGGCTGCTGGCAAATTCTCAGGATATACTTTATATGATCTGTTTTATAAATCTATAATCTAAAGGCCCGAAGTGGTACGTCTTTATGTGACACTGCATCTGCAACAGTCAAATAAGTCACTAGGTTTCTCTTTAGGCCCTTATCTATGAATGCATGGAGATTGGGTGGCTAGGGATGTTAGGATGTCTAGGGGCATCCAGCACTCACACACTGTCAAAGATCCAAATGAAGTAGTAATTGTGGGGTGTGCAATGGTTTGGACTCCCTCGTTATGAAGTCTCACAACTCATTAGGCCCTAATTGGCTTGTTAGAACTGATTAGGCAGCTTAAGAATTGCCTTTAGGGACAATTCCAGAGTTTGGTAAATTCTCAGACTCCAACCAGACTACAACCATAGGTTTTCTCTAAGCAGTTGGCTGGTGTCATTGCTTTCTCCCTATCTTCCCCAATCAGCTAATAAGCACTTAAAAATGATGCATAAAAGAATCCAGCTCTGTAGTCAATAGAAAGGCAGAGTACAACCTTTATTTTTCCATAAAGTGTACAAAAAGTATAAACACTAAAGCTTCTAAACAGCCTGGCTCTGATTGTTATCATGATGCAATTACCCCTATGCATATTTTGAGTTACAATACATATAGGTTGGATCCGCTTATGTCCAGGCCCTTTCTTGGAGACCTGGGTACTTTTTGCATCCGCTTATGTCTTGCGCGTCACATGTTTTTTTTTTTTTTTTTTTTTTAAAGTGCTGACTCCCACATAACTGAGAACTTTGGCAGCCCTCCAAGCTGTTCACCTCTGCTTCACCCCAACTAAGCCCCTCCCTACTTCGCAAGGGCTATACACCAGTTTAAGCGTGAGACAAAGCCTGGTTGTGTCACGCTAAGGCCTTGTGGTATAATACATTTGTTTAATATGTTTTTAACGTAAATAACCATCACTGGGTGTCTGAAATTGAAGCTAATGCCTACAAAGCTAAGGACGTCTATTAGAAGATATCATGTCACAGTGGCCTGAGAATATCACAGCACTAAAGTAAAACTAGTAACAGTGAGAGTTCTGAATTTTACTATATAATGTTTTGTAAACAAGACAATTTGACCTGTTTACATATTTATAATTATATAAAGTTATTACATTTACATTGTATTTAAAATGTTTATAACATATAGTACTGTGCAAAGGTCAAAGACCACTCTTCATTTATGTAATTAAAGGTTAATCATTTTAGCAGAAATCATATTTAACTGAAAATATCACATATGCCACAACATCAGATATTGTATCAGTATCTAGATATTGTATCAGATATTGTATCAGTATCTAGATATTGTATCAGATATTGAATCATTATCTAGATACTGTATCAGATATTGTATCAGTATCTAGATATTGTATCAGATATTGAATCAGTATCTAGATATTGTATCAGATATCAAATCAGTATCTAGATATTGTATCAGATATCGAATCAGTATCTAGATATTGTATCAGATATTGAATCAGTATCTAGATATTGTATCAGATATTGAATCAGTATCTAGATATTGTATCAGATATCGAATCAGTATCTAGATATTGTATCAGATATTGAATCAGTATCAAGATATTGTATCAGATATTGAATCAGTATCTAGATATTGTATCAGATATCAAATCAGTATCTAGATATTGTATCAGATATTGAATCAGTATCTAGATATTGTATCAGATATTGAATCAGTATCAAGATATTGTATCAGATATTAAATCAATATCGAGATATTGTATCAGATATTAAACCAGTATCTAGATATTATTCAGATATTAAACCAGTATCTAGATATTATTCAGATATTAAATCAGTATCTAGATATTGTATCAGATATTGAATCATTATCTAGATATTGTATCAGATATTGAATCAGTATCAAGATATTGTATCAGATATTAAATCAATATCGAGATATTGTATCAGATATTAAACCAGTATCTAGATATTATTCAGATATTAAATCAGTATCTAGATATTGTATCAGTATCTAGATATTGTATCAGATATTGAATCATTATCTAGATATTGTATCAGATATTGAATCAGTATCGAGATATTGTATCAGATATTAAATCAATATCGAGATATTGTATCAGATATTAAACCAGTATCTAGATTTTATTCAGATATTGAATCAGTATCTAGATATTGTATTGGATATTGTATCAGTATCTACATAATATTCAGATATTGAATCAGTATCTAGATATTGTATCAGATAGTAAATCAGTATCTAGATATTGTATCTAGATATTGTATCAGATATTAAATCAGTATCGAGATATTGTATCAGATATCATATCAGTATCTAGATATTGTATCAGATATTAAATCAGTATCTAGATATTGTATCAGATATTAAATCAGTATCTAGATATTGTATTTTTATTTATATTTATTTTATTTACATATATTTCCAGTTTCAATGTCTAAATATCCCTAATATTTGATAAGGTAATTCCTCTTTTAAAAGGGTGTTATTATACATTAGTATGCTATTATATCATCATTATATCAGTGGCAATAACAATACACCAATCTAAAATCATAAAATTAGAATAAACTTTTCATTATAATTTATTTTTTTACAGTTATTTCTGTGACAATATGACATCTGAATAGCTATCGTGACAGTGATACTAGGTGACTCTCACAGTAATACCATGGCTTACTACAGTTTTAAAAAAATGTTTTTTCCTTAGCAAAACCTTGCGTTTTGGGTTTGTGTATTTCTAGAACTGCTGATCTTCAACAAAATTTGGTTTCCTGAGATTTTCAACAAGATGTTTCCATCCACAGAACTGCAGCTCACTGGATGTGTACTTTATTACACCAGGCTATTACACAGAACTTACTCAGCTCAACAGTGAATGCTGCCTGCTGAAAAGACAATAGACCCTGCAGCTTAATTTGGTGAAGCTGGTTGACCAGTTTAGCTTGTGACCTACACAGGGTATGTTGTTATTGGAGTTTGACTCCAATGGTTTAGCTGGTTAACTAGCAAGACCAATGTTGAAATGGGAATATTAAGCATTAAGCATTAAGAGTAAGCATTAAGCATTAAGATATGCTTATAGAGCACAGTGACGCAGTGGAGTCAGATGCAGAAACTGGTTTTGTAGAGTATAGTAGTTGTGTGCAAGCAAAAGAGGAAGCACCTTGGCTGCAAGCAGATACGTGTCACACATACATAGACAGTTGTGAAAACATGTCAAAATAGTATAATGTGTTCCTGGAACAAGAGCACAAGTGAGACAAACCACTGCTAAAAAGATATGGAATTGAGTTCAGTCATACTGGTCCACTAGCTTGATCAAATTGGTCGTGGTAGTAAACCAGATAAACCATCAATAAAAACTCAATAATAACATGCATACTTATCTGGCTTACCAGAATGGTTATAAGTGTTTGCCTAGATATCCAGCTTTTCCACCACCTTGACCAAGAAAGACCAGCTTAGACAATCTGAAACCTGCTAACTGGTCTTAGCTGGATTTTTCAGCAGGGGGTGAAAGTGAAAGTTGCTTAGGGCCCGGTTCCCCAGAATCATCCCAGAGTTAAGAGTGCTAAGTTGAAGGGGAAACCCAGCCTGGAAAAATGCAAATCTGTTAAGATTTCATTTTATATGAAGCTGGAACATATTAGGGTTTTGATTAACTGTGTCCGTGAGTCAGTGGAAATACCCATCACAAACAGCAGTAGATATTTTTTGTATTGTTTGTGTGCCTTTGTCTGTCTGTGTGTGTATGTGTGTTACAGTCCGGTCTCTGATCGTCAACGCCCAAAGGCAGGAAGGTAGGTCTAGAGGGAGGCTTATAGAGCAGTGTTTACAGCTCTTAGCCAGTTTATCTCAGCTGCATACTCCTACAAGTTGGCACGGCTGTATTTGTTGGGGGGATTTCCACTGACTTCCACTGACTCTGCTGTACAGAGAACTTCACAAAGAAAACCAGAGGGCATCATGGCCGAGAGAAGGTAAACAGACTTCAAATTATTAGTTATACTATATAGTGATAGTACAGCACTTGAGTTTGGCGTTTGAGTAATTTCCCCCACTTTTATGTTCACGCTTGTTTATGGAGGTCTGTGGTTATACTGACCTTGTTAGGTCTTCAGTTTTAGCTCAGGGTTTCAGAGAGTCTTGTCTGCTCTAGTTCCTTTGCAATCTTTTTAAAATCTGCATTTATTGACTTATCTACATGTTATTTGTGGTTTAAAGGTTTTCCACACTGTGGACAAAGTTCTAGAAGTAAGTGATCTGACTATCAATTGAGAGTTAAGAACAACTAGTGTGTTAGATTCTGTCCAATTTATTTGAAACTCATTAACAACTTATATGTTAGGCAGCTTTTCCTTTGTACAGAATATAAATTCATTTATAGACCAACCTGACTTGAATACTGTTGCTCTCCCGTGCAAAAACATGTACCTCCATTCTGTTTGCTGTTTTTGACTTTTTAATATAATCAGCCAGTTGTTTTTTTTACATTCTGTCAAAATCTCATGATATAAGAACCAATAAAAATGATTTTAAATTACTTGGAATATGATTGGACATTCACTTCTGTTGTAGATTACATGAAGAAGTTGTTTTTCTTCTGCTGTAAAGTTGTCATTTAGTATTTTCTTGACAGTGCTGATATGCTAGCATGGAAATATGTGAACTGAATGGGCTACAGTTCTTAAGATATCTGTAAAATGGGCTAGCAAAGACTTCAAAGTGCCACAAGCAAGATAGATGTAAATTGAATGGAAGCAGGGTAACATGCTCTGACTTTGTCTTGCTGGTTTGAGACAGAGACAGCAGGATAATAGTCAGTAAAATTGCAATAATATTAAGCTTGGAAAAGCCTTCATTAATTTCTTAGCAATTTATTGGGGTCTGTGGGATATATTTAGTCTAAACCATCTAATTACTCAATAAAAACCCCGAAATAATGCAAAAATCCTTCCAGCTCTGAAGTCAATAATAGGGAAACATAAAGTATCCAGAGAAGGTTTAAAGACTAAGGCACTAATACATAATGTGTCAAAAGGTACGTGTGCAATGGTTTGACTGGCTGCATCTGTCACTCTGATAGGGCAAGTCCATCCAGGTAATGATATAGACATTAATCGTAGAACCTGGGGTCTGGACAATTTGACCTAAGCAGAGGATCGCCCACCTATATAGATGCAATAGGGATACCCAGACGATGTCCCAAACGAGTTTAAATTGGCGGATCAAATTGCTGCGGGTTTTGAAAATATTCCAATTGTTTCTGCCATATTTCCAGTTACCCCAAATAAGAATGTGGATCGGATTAACTATGTACACTATAACGTACTGTGCCTGACTAATATCACTCGAGATGCAGTGGAAGGCCTGAGAGACCAATTAGGTCCGACGTCTCTCATGACCATCCAAAAGGACGGGGTCTGTTTCATGTTCAATGAGGCGTGTTGCACTGTCGTGCCAAATCACACTGCACCAGATGGGTCAGTCTCCAGGGCTCTGGAGAGTCTTAGGACCTTATCTAATGAAATGCATGAAGCATCAGGTATCAGTAACCCTTTGGAGGACTGTATGACAAACAAGTTTGGTCAATGGAAGAATTGAATCATGTCACTTTTCATGTCTATTGCTGTTTTTGTAGCTATTATGGTTACCTGTGCTTGTTGATGTGTTCCATGTATCAGAACCTTGATTGTTAGATTAATTACTGTCATGTCAGGAAGGAAGAATGACCGAGGACCTCCTCCGGGTTACATAATGCCATTGTTGGAGGCTGAACGTGACCCGAAGGACTCTGAGGAAGGGATAGAGATGAAGGATGTTTGTTAGGTCATAAATGACCTAAACAGGGGAACTGTTACAAAAATGATTGCTGTGTACTAAATGTATAATGTTTCTGATTAGTTGTATATTAACTACAGAATGTCTTTAATTAGGCTAAGAAATTATAAAATGATATAATTTGTACTGATCAGTGGTATTTGAAAGGCCTAACACTAAATCGGAAAGGCCAGTAAATCGAATAACCATGTATGGGTGCACTTGATTGAAATGTAACTTTTGTGTTTGAGGGAGGGAGTGTAAGGACAGACAGTCCGGAGCCACAGGACAGTAAATTCTCTGTTTTGAAGGCCACAGAGGCACTGAGAGAGCAGCTGCAAGGAAAATTTGGCAGAAAACCATTTTGAGATCTGTCCTGGGGGTGGGGAAAACTGTCCTCACACCATATTACAGGGAGGGGTTTTGGGTTTTGGGTTTTGACAGCCAGTGTTCCCCAGTGCAGTCTGAATCATTCAGATTCTCCCTGCAGTTTATTGTACCCCTTAACCCCTTACCGCAGCAAGCCTTATTACACACTAAGGTGTATTAATCAGTAACTACAGGGACTTCTGGGGACTTTAGGAACAAACTGATGGGGCTATTCTTTGGTAATAGTAGTTTTTAATAACATTTTTGCCCCACTGGACGACCATAGGCTGTCCTCCAGTCCTGAAAAGTTTTTACTTTAACCAACAAATTAATAGTGATAATGGTATGCAGCATATTTTTGAGGAAAGTCATTTTTGTATCAAGTTTTTTTTTTTTTATTACTATCATTTTGTCATTTATTTACATACACTTATTAATTTTTGTTTATGAATTATCATATCTGTGACCTGATCTGTGAGGGTTTTACCATTTATTTAAAATGAAGACTGAATCAAAAATAATCAAATTGCTCCAAAAAGACTTAACTAGCTATAGTAATAGATGCTAAATATACAATGAAATCCCAGTATGAACCGATCAGTCAACACATTACCACCACCTGCCTAATATTGAGGTACCTCTTGTGCTGCCACAACAGATCTGAGCATTTGAGGCATGGACTCCACAAGACTTTAGAAGGTGTCCTTTAGTCCTGTAAGTTGTGAGGTGAGGTAAGTTGTCAGTAATCATCTAAAGTGCACTAAAAGTCAAAGTTCCAATGTGTCCTTCCTTTTTCAGAAAGTGGACGAAGTATAGAAATTCCAGAGGCTGTGTTGTAACATGCTGTGAAGGTGAGCATGTGAGTTTATCAGAGCTGAAAGAGGACCCTGGTTTGGACAACCAATACCTGAAGAAGAGAAACATACCCCCTTATCCAGAATCCGCAGTCTTCTACGCACCCAACGTGTGTCACGTGACTGCGCAGAGCGGCCTTCAGGGAATCTTTGCTAATGGTGGCTTCTGGGTTCCGCACCACGAAGGATATGACAACTTCCTGTGGTGGAGCCTGTCGCTGACTGAGTATGACATTGCTGAAGCTGAGGAGAATTTCCTAAATGAGACATTCCCAGATGGCTGGAACCAGAACCAGCAGCCTTTCCTGGAGGATTTCACCACCTCACCAGCGTTCCAGGACGAGTCTCGCTACGGCAACTTCCGCTTCACCTTTCCTCTGAGAGAGCTCTTGTCTCAGTACGCCAGACAGTTCTGTGGCAAATCCGCCCCAGTTCTACGTGTGTACAACACCCAGATCTACAAGCAAGAGATAATGTACACGGTGTTGGTGCATCCACGACACATTAACCGCTATAAACAATACCCTCGCCTGCCTGTTGAGGAAGACGTGTGTGGGTACTTCCAAGGCCAAGTGTCATGGTGGTGTCAGGCTCCTTCAGGCGCCCATCACTACAAGCTTGAAGTAGACCAAAGGAGGAGAAAAGTGAATGTGAGGACACTTAGACGTGAGGAATATTATGTGTGGGATCACGTGGCTGTGGCCTTCCACATGGAGCCGCACTGGATCCTGCGTGTCAATCAGGCACGCCTATATAACAGCTTGACAGTGTGTGAGGTCTCTCAGTTGAATCTCCTGAGGAAGCCAGACACTGGCCTTAGAGTGGACGATGCTGAAGAAATGCTTAATGATTTGGGTATAGAGTACAACTTAATCTACTATTGATCAGGGGTGTACAGTCCTACTGCTGGAGACACCAAAATTTTTTTACAAGCCCAACCACAGACCTCCAGTCTAGGCATTCCAAGGGCTGAGACTCGCCTGGAGGTCTACAAGTTCTACAGGGCAGTTTTACTGCCACACTTGTGTTTCAGTGCTTTAGTACACCCTGCTTGCATGCTCTGGTGTGAGGGACTCTCACCCACTTTTTATATTTTTATAGTAAAATTTGTGACTGTCTACAGACTATACAGCTGTGTCTTCACTGTCTTCAACCTAGCATCTTTCTCCCATTCAATAAAAAAAATGGTAGACTTCCCCTTTAAGCTTGATGTATGTACCATATTTTGTGCTTGGTAACCTCATTCATGTTACATCCTTGGCTGTGAGTTACAGTGGCTAAATGTTACATTAATACTAGTCACAGAACCTTGGTATTAAATCAGTCAAGGCTTAAATTGACCCAATATGACCTAAAAGGTATTGGGAATAGTACAGGACACTATTGTCTTGCTAATAAATAAAGACATTTAGGCTTAATTCTGCTATAATAGGTTCTGAAATAACAGAGAGCAACCTGCACATGGAAACATTTCCTTACTGTCAAGCAAAAACCTTGTGTATCTAAAAAAAAAACAACAGCAACTTTACAGGAGAAGTAAAAGCCCTTCTTAACATTCAATGGAAGTCAATGTAAGAAGATTTAATTTCAAGTCATTTTCCAGCGTTTCTATTGGTTCGTTCATCGAGACGACTCAAAAAGTAAAAAACAGATACAAGTTTTTTGTATGACAGAGGCGAATTACATACAAATTAAATTCTATGAATTGTTGTATTATAATACTGTTTTTTTGTTTTTGTTGCTATTTTTCCTTTCTGCTGGGTGTTCCATGTTTTGCTTGGCTTTGTAGTGATGTAGCATGTTTTACCTGAAAAAAAGCATTGAAAGAAAAAAATTGCAATTTGTCTAGAAATAATCTGAATCCTGAAATAGCAAGCCTTCTCTTTTACATTAGAGTGAACTACAAACATCACAAAAACTACACAAGTTACAAATGTTGTTTGTTTTAAACTCCTACCCATTTAAATAAAGCATTTTCTAAAGTGACATAGTTGCATGTTTTATACACTGTTTATTATGTTTCATGGTATTTATATAGTTTCTTATCCAGAGTGACTTAACTCTTATTGCTGTATAGTGGTGTGCTTGACCAATTAAACCCCAGTCTGCCATTGGAAGTTGGTATTGTTACCCACCAACCACTACACCAACCAGCGTTAGCCCCTCGTTTCAATATTTCAGAGGCCCATCCTTCTCTAGTTAGCTGTTACTGTTCCAGGCAGTTCTGGACCTGGTACCTGGTAAAAAGATAAAAAAATAGAAAAGGTTCCTTCTCTGAGCACAGAGAATGTGAGCAATTAATAGAATGTGCAAGGGACTCCAGCAGATCTGATGAGAGAGAGCCTGAAGGTAACACAGACACGGGAGCAACCTGAAACACTGACATCCATCTGCTCCAATGTCCACAAACCTGAGTGATCACGTGTGTTGGTCCGTCCTCGCTAGTGTCGGGGCCATCACGTGCGATGGAAGAAGGAGTGGCCGTACGGATTAGGTAATTGGCGGTCTAAATTGGATTAAATATGGGGAGGAAATGGCCGGAAAAAAAGGAAAGGCAATTTCTTTGGTAAAACCTTTAAGTTGGTTCCAGAGTTTGGGTATTTCAAGAACTGCTGCTCCTCTGATATATTCAGCACAACAGCCTCTAGACTGTACTGTCTCTAATCTCAACTCAGAATGGTGTGATAATGTAAAAACATCCACTGAGCGGCAGTTCTGCAGATGGAAACACTTTGTTGATGGGAGAGGTTAGCAGAGAATGGCCAGACAGATGAACAGAAAAGCATTAACACGTGGAATCTTGAGATGGATAGGCTGCAACAGCAGAAGACCATGTCAGATTTCACTTCTGTCAGCTAAGAACACAAGGCTGAGGCTGCAGTGCGCACAAGATGAAAACTAGAAAAACATGGCCTGGTCTGATGAACCACGATTTCTGCTGAAGCACACAGATTGTATGTTTAGGTTTTTAGAAAGATTTACTGCTCCACAGGACTAGCATATAGCAATATATGCAACTAAATTAGTTTGAACAAAGTTTCTTGCTGAGAAAGCAGCTGTTGCTTTGCTGCAGCATTTGCAGCTGTAATTGAAAGTGGTATAAACTTTGAAATGCTCACAATCCAGTTTTCCAGAATAATCCAAGGACTAGGAATGCTCAGAACAAGGTAAAACTCAGCCGGGAAAAATATAAATCTATAAAATTGAATTTGGTATAAATCTGGAACTAATTACCACCCATTTCATGGTAGGGTTGTGATTAGCCGTAGCTGTGAGTCAGTGGAAATACCCATCAGAAACAGCAGTACATATTCATTGTTTGTGAATGTGTGTGTGTGTGCGTTTGAATTTGCGTGTGTGTGTGTCTTGTCTCTGAGCATCAACGGCCAAAGGCGGGAAGGCAGGTCTAGAGCAATGCTTGTGGTTACAGCTTTTAGCCAGGTTATCTTAGCTGCATACCAGTACAAATTGGCACTGCTGTGTTTCTTTGGGGAATTCCACTGACTCTGCTGTACAGAGAACTTCTCTAAGAAAACCAGAGGGCATCATGGCTGAGAGAAGGTAACAGATCTAAAATTATTAGTTATAATATTTAGGGATAGTACAGCGCTTAGCCTACAACTGAGTTAGGCGATGTGAGTCATTTTTTCACACTTTTTTTCATGCTTTATTCCTTTGCAACGTTTTAATTAGTATTAATTTACTTATCTACACTCATATCGCCTGTTTAATTTTAGTTACCATAAGAGTTGTAATAAATGAATAAAGAATGAGCAGAACAATTATGCTGTAAAAAGAGTTTTGCTAATTTTTTTTGCAGATTTTATTCATAAAAGTAAGACAATTGAGAGGCAATTTAGTGTAATTGAGTGTCTGAGAGTTGTATTGCATCAAAAATATTTGAAACTCATTTTTAAGGAAGCTTTTACTGTGGAATATAAATGAATTTTCGACCTGACATTTAAAAACACCTGTGCAAAACCTGTGTTTTCAACTTTTTAACATAATTCGGCAGTTGTTCTTTACATTGTGTCAAAATGTCATGATGAATTACCAATAGAACTATTTTGCAGATCTCTTAGGAATTTAGATCCGCTCAGAACTCGTTTTCAGTGCACATTTTCATTCTAGCATAGCAGTGCTGTCACACAAAAACTTTATTACATTTCAGTAAAAGTAGAAAAAAACCCTAAAATAAATAAATTAATGAAATTATATATATATATATATATATATATATATATATATATATATATATATATATATATATATATTATTTTGTAACATTTTAATTGGTCAATTCATCATGACATTTTAACACAATGTAAAAAACATATAAATACATAAATTAATCTAATTAGAAATAATTATTTAGATATAATACATAAAATATTTTTCAAATGGACTTTTATTTAAATTTAATAATGTTTTTGTGTGACAGCACTGCTATGCTAGAATGAAAACATGCAATAACAAAAGTGTTCTGAGTTTAGGACTAAGAAATCTGCAAAATAGGCTCGCTAGGACTTCAAAATGGCAAGCAAAAAAAAAAAAAAGTTAAAAAAAAAAGTTAAAAAAAAAAAAGTAAACATGAAACTGAATAGTAAGCAAGTACATACACAACTGAATAAAAGTAGTATAAAAGTAGTAGTATTTTATTTTCTTGCAAGGATCCATATTGAGACAGCAGCACAACAGGCTGTTACCTTGCTGTGATATTATCTAGAGCTCAAGGAACCATTAATTCACTTCTTAGCATCTGTGTGGGTTCATCTGTGTAATGTGTATGGGTAATGTTTCTGTGAGGAAGCAGTTTTAGAGAGTGACTTACATGGTTCTCAAGTTATTAAAACAGAATCAATGAAAAGTGCTAAAGAGAAAAACAAAACAAACAAAAACGTGTACACCCATGTTTTGCAGATTTTAGTTCGTTGCACCAAAAAAAGTTATAAAGAATAAATAAAAAAAACAAACAAAAAAACAATTTACCACAGTGTTTTAAGCAGGCTTAGTGCCAGGGGCAGTACTTTCATTTCACCAGAATTCAGAAGAAGGAAGTTTGTGGTCTTTCTGCCGTTTATGACTTTCACAGTCTGAAACTGAATGAGCTGATTTGTACATTGCTGCCGAAAAGTCCTTATTTTTAATAATAAATTAATAGTGATCATTGCTAAATGCCTTAAATGTAATTATAGTAAATAGTATAAAATGTTGTATTTGGGCTAAGTTAGGTTACATTTACTTAAGTTGAAATAATGAGGTAATCAATCTTTTTCAGTTTGATATGAATTCATTTTGTTTAGTTTCTTGTGACTGATCACATATGTGACCTCAGATTGGGGCAGTGGTGGCTCAGCAGTTAGAGCGCCGGGATATCGATAACAGGGTGGTGGGTTTGATACCCGGGCTCAGCAAGCTGCAACTGTTGGACCCTTGAGCAAGGCCCTTTACACTCTCTGCTCCCCGGGCGCTGGAGTTGACTGCCCACTGCTCTGGGTGTGTTAAATGCAGAAGACACAGTGTACACTGTACAGTGACAAATATGTGCACCTTTAGATGTTTAAGCACTTATTTTAAATGAAGAGTGAATGAAAAAAATTAACTGGCTCCTCAGTGACTTCACTGTAGGGATAGATGCTGGAAACACTAAGATGTCCCACTATATGTCTCTGAGTTACTTTGTACTTACATAGTTTTGCACTAAGCATCTGCTTTTTCTGTGGTACAAGATCACTAAATATCATTGAAGGAGAGACTTGAAAAGTAAACTTGAAATTGAGAATTGAATTACTGATTTCTAAACGATCAGTACTGTATCTCAGTAATCATCTAAATCCAATCCATCTTTTTTCAGAAAGTGGACGACGTATAGAAATTCCAGAGGCTGTGTTGTAACATGCTGTGAAGGTGAGCATGTGAGTTTATCAGAGCTGAAAGAGGACCCTGGTTTGGACAACCAATACCTGAAGAAGAGAAACATCCCCCCTTTTCCAGAATCCGTGGTCTTCCACGCACCCAACGTGTGTCACGTGACTGCAGAGAGTGGCCTTCAGGGTATCGTAAAAGATGCCGGCTTCAAGATCATGTGCTGTGAAGATGACGACAACTTCCTTTGGTGGAGCCTGTCGCTGACTGAGTATGACATTGCTGAAGCTGAGGAGAATTTCCTAAAGGAGACATTCCCAGATGGCTGGAAGCAGAACCAGCAGCCTTTCCTGGAGGATTTCACCACCTCACCAGCGTTCCAGGACGAGTCTCGCTACGGCAACTTCCGCTTCACCTTTCCTCTAAGAGAGCTCCTGTTCCAGTACGCCAGACAGTTCTGTGGCAAATCCGCCCCAGTTCTACGTGTGTACAACACCCAGATCTACAAGCAAGAGATAATGTACACGGTGTTGGTGCATCCACGACACATTAACCGCTATAAACAATACCCTCGCCTGCCTGTTGAGGAAGACGTGTGTGGGTACTTCCAAGGCCAAGTGTCATGGTGGTGTCAGGCTCCTTCAGGCGCCCATCACTACAAGCTTGAAGTAGACCAAAGGAGGAGAAAAGTGAATGTGAGGACACTGAGACGTGAGGAATATTATGTGTGGGATCACGTGGCTGTGGCCTTCCACATGGAGCCGCACTGGATCCTGCATGTGAAACGAGCACGACTGTTACAACAGTTGACTATGTGCAAGTTAACTCCAAAAAATCTCCTGAGGGATTAAGACATTACAGTCTAGTCTAGTGACTCAGAGTACCTAGTCTAGTCTCTACTATTGATCAGGGGTGTACAGTCCTACTGCTGGAGACACCAAACATTTTTACAAGCCCAACTACACACCTCCAACCTAGGCATTCCAGGGGCTGAGACTCATCTTGAGGTTATTTTTTTAGTTCTAGGTTCCACAGGTGGGTGGTTTTACTGCCACACTAGTGTTTCAGTGCTGTAGTACACCCTGCTAGCATGCTCTAGTGTGGGGGACTTAGGCTTTTATAGAATAGTCCAACATTTTTCACACTTTTTCTGTTTTTATAGTCTGTCTACAGATTATACAGCTGTGTCTTCACTGTCTTCAACATAGCATCTTTATCTTCAGTACTGGCTTTTGCCATAGCCTCTCGCCAATTTAGATTTCGTTACAGCGGTCCTGACAGCAACCCATCAATTTTGCTGCACAATGCCCTGCTCGTACCCCTACACCCGAGGGCACCGGATAACTTAATCGTAACCATTAACCTTTAAGCAATGTAGGTCTAATTGCTTTCTGTGTGGCACCTTTTAAATGCATTAAACTCTTCATATGCCTGGTTCTCATCATCACCACTGGGAAATATTTAGACTCATTGATTTCTGAAATGACAAATTTCAAACCCACTCTAATGTAGGGCTTCTTTGTGTACATCATAACCATTCAATTACTACAGTTTAGAAAAATGGTGGACTTCCCCTTCAAGCTAGATGCTTTATTTAGTTAAATTTTGTTACATCCTTGGCTGTGAGTTACAGTGGCTAAATGTTACTTGAATACTGCAGTATAAATGGTGTGCTACCGTTACAGAACCTTTGTATTAAATCAGTCAGTGATAAACTGACCCAATATGACCTAAAAGTCTATGGTGCGTCATATTGGGATTAGTACGGGACACTATTGTCTTGCTTCAGTTTTCAGAATAAATGAAGATATTTTAAACTGAAGACTGCTGCATGGGTCAGGAGTGGCCAGGCACAGGCCTATGGTCCTATCATAGGCTTAATGCTGATGGCAGTAATAGAGACACTATAGTCTTGCTGTCTCCTTCTATGCCCTTTAGAAGCCTACAGGAGGTTAGTGAATGTAGGACTGTCTCTGCTGTGTGAAATGGACATTCTGCAGACATCTTTTCTTCCACCGTCCACAAGAGGGCTGTCGAGGGCTGCACATGTCTAGCCAGCTGTTTACAGTAGCATTAGCATCTCAACCTGCATATGGAAATATTTTCCTCACTGTCAAGCAAAAACCTTGTATTTCCAACAAACAGCAAATTTACAGGGGAGGGAAACCTCCTTCTTAGCTTTCAATGGAAGTCTATGTAGAAATATTTCATTTCAAGTCATTTTGGAGCGTTTCTATTGGTCCATTCGTCAGGAAAGTTTGACACAATGTAAAGAACACTCACATTATGTCACAGTGAAAAATGGACATACAAGGTTTCTGTGACTGCACATTTCAAGTGTTATTCCTTTAATAATGTCAGTGGTGTTAATGACTGTTCTACCATGTATTGCTTAGCTTCTTAATAATATAGCATATCTTTTCATGTAGAGAAAAAATACCTGAATAAAACAATGAATACAAAAATAATGCACTTTCTTTCATTGTTCAGTTTTTGTGTCTTGAACTCATCTGCATCTTTCCACACACATGCTCAATTTTACCCAACATTTTGGATAAAGTGAATTGTCCAACAGTTCCCATTTTATCCGAACAACTTACACTGTTTTTGCTGTTCCAAACCTGACCTGTGCGCCCCCAACTGGTTAAATTTTCAGTTCTGCTGTGTCTGTAATGATGAAACTGAGATGAAAGCTTCCGATTGATAACTCTCCCACTAGTTGCTGTGGCAAAGCATGAAGCAGTCACTAAGCCCGGCTTTGGTGCTGAGAGGGGGAGCAGACGCTAATGTTTAGGGTGGAAGTACTCTTAAGAAAACTATTTGTTTACATTTATGGAATTTGTCTGATGCTCTTATCCAGAGTGAGTCTTTTCTGAATCAGGTTACACAGCTAAGAGAATGCAGTGTAAGGAGTCTTGCCAGGGAAGCATACCCAGTCTGCCACGGCAAGGACTGCGTTGTTACCCACTATGCTACACCATTCAGCACCAGGCCCCCATTTCAATCTTTCAGAGGACCAGTTTTTAGTCATGGTGTTATTTAGAACCAATGCTTTCTCTAAGGAACAGCTAAGGGACCACATTAGGCAACACCCATGCACCCATCTGAAAAATCACAGCAACCACCAAAAAATACCCTAGTAACCACCAAGACGCACCTTAGCAACCATCTGAAATACCATGACAACTGTCTCAGAAACCACCTGAAGTACTACAGCAACCCCCTAGCATCCACTAAGAAACACCATAGCACCACATAGCAACCAAACCTCACATCTTAGCAACTACCTGAAATACAACAGCAACCATCTAGAATACCTTAGCAATTGCCCTAGCAACCGCTTAATAACACCTTAGCAACCATCTGAAATACCATGGCAACTGTCTCAGCAACCATCTGAAGTACTACAGCAACCCCCTAGCATCCACTAAGAAACAATATAGCAACACCATAGCACCACATAGCAACCATACGTGACATCTTAGCAACTATCTGAAATACAACAGCAACCACCTAGAATACCTTAGCAATTGCCCTAGCAACCACTTAATAACACCTTAGCAACCATCTGAAATACCATGGCAACTGTCTCAGCAACCATCTGAAGTACTACAGCAACCCCCTAGCATCCACTAAGAAACAATATAGCAACACCATAGCACCACATAGCAACCATACGTGACATCTTAGCAACTACCTGAAATACAACAGCAACCACCTAGAATACCTTAGCAATTGCCCTAGCAACCACTTAAAAACACCTTAGCAACCATCTGAAATACCATGGCAACTGTCTCAGCAACCATCTGAAGTACTACAGCAACCCCCTAGCATCCACTATAAAAAACAATATAGCAACACCATAGCACCACATAGCAACCATATGTGACATCTTAGCAACTACCTGAAATACAACAGCAACCACCTAGAATACCTTAGCAATTGCCCTAGCAACCACTTAAAAACACCTTAGCAACCATCTGAAATACCATGGCAACTGTCTCAGCAACCATCTGAAGTACTACAGCAACCCCCTAGCATCCACTAAGAAACAATATAGCAACACCATAGCACCACATAGCAACCATACGTGACATCTTAGCAACTATCTGAAATACAACAGCAACCACCTAGAATACCTTAGCAATTGCCCTAGCAACCACTTAATAACACCTTAGCAACCATCTGAAATACCATGGCAACTGTCTCAGCAACCATCTGAAGTACTACAGCAACCCCCTAGCATCCACTAAGAAACAATATAGCAACACCATAGCACCACATAGCAACCATACGTGACATCTTAGCAACTACCTGAAATACAACAGCAACCACCTAGAATACCTTAGCAATTGCCCTAGCAACCACTTAAAAACACCTTAGCAACCATCTGAAATACCATGGCAACTGTCTCAGCAACCATCTGAAGTACTACAGCAACCCCCTAGCATCCACTATAAAAAACAATATAGCAACACCATAGCACCACATAGCAACCATATGTGACATCTTAGCAACTACCTGAAATACAACAGCAACCACCTAGAATACCTTAGCAATTGCCCTAGCAACCACTTAAAAACACCTTAGCAACCATCTGAAATACCATGGCAACTGTCTCAGCAACCATCTGAAGTACTACAGCAACCCCCTAGCATCCACTAAGAAACAATATAGCAACACCATAGCACCACATAGCAACCATACGTGACATCTTAGCAACTACCTGAAGTACAACAGAAACCACCTAGAATACCTTAGCAATTGCCCTAGCAACCACTTAATAACACCTTAGCAACCATCTGAAATACCATGGCAACTGTCTCAGCAACCATCTGAAGTACTACAGCAACCCCCTAGCATCCACTATAAAAAACAATATAGCAACACCATAGCACCACATAGCAACCATATGTGACATGTTAGCAACTACCTGAAATACAACAGCAACCACCTAGAATACCTTAGCAATTGCCCTAGCAACCACTTAAAAACACCTTAGCAACCATCTGAAATACCATGGCAACTGTCTCAGCAACCATCTGAAGTACTACAGCAACCCCCTAGCATCCACTAAGAAACAATATAGCAACACCATAGCACCACATAGCAACCATACGTGACATCTTAGCAACTACCTGAAGTACAACAGAAACCACCTAGAATACCTTAGCAATTGCCCTAGCAACCACTTAATAACACCTTAGCAACCATCTGAAATACCATGGCAACTGTCTCAGCAACCATCTGAAGTACTACAGCAACCCCCTAGCATCCACTATAAAAAACAATATAGCAACACCATAGCACCACATAGCAACCATATGTGACATGTTAGCAACTACCTGAAATACAACAGCAACCACCTAGAATACCTTAGCAATTGCCCTAGCAACCACTTAATAACACCTTAGCAGCACCTTAGCAACCCCTGGGATTTAGTCAAAGCAGTTCCACACTATGGATCATATGGCAACAGCTTAGCAGCTGCCAGGACGTGGGCAACCACTAAAGCTGTGCTACCAGTCTGTGCTGCTGTTTTTCCAGCTATCAATCCTCTATTTTTCGCCGAGCCAAAAAACAGAGGCCTAAAAACTGTGGACTCACAGCTTTGACAGTGCACCAAAGGTGGGATCTTTATCTGATGATCACTGGGCATTCGAGTTAGTGTATAAAATCAAACACACAAACTCATTTCTAGAACTTTCTAAAAATGAAAAACTGCAGCAAAACTATCAGTTATTCTCTAATAAGAAAAACTGACACTGTTTAACCCTGTAAAGAAACACGGCGCCTCTAAATACCCTGAATCCAATGAAAAGAAACGAAAGTGAAAGTCCTGACACTGCACATGATCACACCAGTAAGGGCCAGTCTGACTACAAGTGCCACGTTCGCAAACTCGTAAAGCAGCTCAGACCAGGGTTTGGGGATTGGGCGTAACCTCACTGCTGGGAGCGTGTCCGGAGGTCCGGAGAGGGCGAGCGGTGTCCGCTTACACACACAGACACACGCCTGGAGAAACGAGCGGGGATCATGGCTGCTCAGAGGTAAAGAGAACAGGTAGCGCTGTAGGATCATCAGCTGCACAGTGTGCAGCGTTTTCCCGCCAAAATGGAACGGAGGGCGCGAGAGAGAGAGTTGCCGAGGAAACGAGCGCGGTAAATTAATATATCATAAAGATATATAAGGAAAGCTGAGCTGAGGCGTTTAGATACCGCGGTGTGGAGGCAGGCTGTAAAAATGGAGCACTAAAGTGACTTCATGTGGAAACAAGCTGGTAAAAACGGCTTAGTAAACTTAAAAACGCCTTCATTAAAATAATACTTCATTTAATTAATATCATATAAATATAATTCATTTGTGCCCTGTTCGACCTTTTGGGTTTAGTTTTACAGAACCAGGTTAATAATCAGACAGTCCAAGATAATAATAAAATAAGGCATTCATATATAATATCTAAATAAAAGGCATACTACATATATATATGCATACTATTATATATATATATATACACACTTTTATAAATATATAAACAAAGGTAAAATTATTCTTAGCAATTGTTTGAAAAAACAAAAAAAAAAACAAACAAATTAAAAGTCCACAGAGAAAAAGGTTTCTATTTCATATATTGTTGTATTATTTTCTGGCCTCAATATATAATTTCTGTCCTGTAGAAACGTAATTCTTTATGAATATGTTACTGTAGAGACTTGGATGAGCTGCCTTCTGTTGGGTAACTATGTTTAATCAAAGTCATGACAGGTCATTATGTAGAGAAGCCTATTTCAGTACCCAATGCAGTACCTAATTTTATTATTATTTTTATTAAGCAAATTGTTACATCTAATTATTCTGAGATACAAGGTTGTTAGTTTGTCTGGGTTTGTCCAGAGATGCTTTCTCATTAGTTTCAGATACTGCCTCACTGTTTTTGAAAAAAAAACAGTGAAAAAAGTTTCTTATTATTTTATGATGTTTTTCTCGTTCTTTTAAGATTTTTTTCTAATGTTTTAGAGATGATTTCCTTTATTTTAAGGCAGCAATAGACTTCCATAGGAATGGGCTTCCATACAAATAGGAATACTATGGAAACTCAACCCGTATTATACTTGTAAGACCATTAATCAATAAGAGACCATCTGAATAAAGTATAAAATGCTAAAAGCCAGCAGTCGTTGTCTTGCTATGTTTGTCTTGATCTAAAGTGCTGGTGAACTGCTGGTCAGCATAATCTAGATTCTAGAAATTTGTGGTGGAGAAAAATCAGCGAAACCTGTGGACCTTTTACCACAGTACCTGTACTGTAGGCCCAGCTGTAGTCGATTGACTGCAGTTGGAAAACTGTGAAAATGTCTTTTAATTAAATCGTAATGGAACGTATCTTTCTTGAGATTAATAAATGAATTCGGTCAAAAATAAAAACACACATTGTTGAATAATCATGTAAATGCATAACAAATTAAAAGCCAGTGTTTTTTTTCTTTCCAGAGAATGGATTCTGTGCCAAAACTCCAGAGGCTTTGACTTCATGTGCTGTAAAGGTGAGCATGTGAGTGTATCAGAGCTGGAAGGGGACCCCTGGATAGACCAGTACTACTTGGGAAAGACCAATATTCCATGGTATCCAAAATCCGTCTTTCATGTATCTAAGGTATGTCATGTGACTGGGGACAGTGGCCTCTATAGTATCTTCAATAAAGGCGGATTCCAGAAGCCCCATTTCTTAGATGACAACTTCTTGTGGTGGAGCTTATCTGTGACTAAGGATGAAATAGCTGATGCGGAAAAGAACCTCCTAAAGAAGATATTCTCAGCCGGCCAGGCCCACAACCAGCAGCTTTTCCTGGAGGATTTCACCACCTCACCAGCGTTCCAGAGCAAGTCTCGCTACGGCAACTTCCGCTTCACCTTTCCTCTGAAAGAGCTCCTGCGTCTGTATGCTACGCAGTTCTGCACCGATTCTTCTCTGGTCTTCCGCATATTTGACACCGAGATCTACAAGAAGGAGATTCTTTACACAGTGTTGGTACATCCACAACACGTTGCCCGCTATGACAGGTATCCCCGTCTGCCCTGTGGTGACAGTGCTGTGTGTGGGTATTCCCAGGGCAACATCTCATGGCGCTGTCAGGCTCCTTCAGACAACCTCCGCCACCAGCTGGAGGTGAACAAAGAGGAATGCAGAGTTCATGCTAAGCCACTTCAGAGTGAGGTGTATTACGTGTGGGATCATGTGGCTGTAGCCTTCCACATGGAGCCAGGCTGGATTCTGCGTGTGGATCCAAACCAACTGTCCAGCAGTGTGAGTGTGTGTGAGCTCTCAGAGATCAACCTCTTGAAAGAGCCAGACACTGCCCTCAGTGAGTCTGACGCCCATGCAGTACTCGAGAATGTGAGGAGACAGTATGGATTAGGCCTGGTCTAGGTCCTACTAGCCTACTATTGATCAGGGGGATGTTTCACAAAGCAGGATTTCTCAGTTAAACAGATAAGATAAGCCAAGTCAAGCCTGTGCAGTACAGGATCAGGTCAGGGGCACTGCTATTCGACAGTACTCACGTATGGCCCACCCAGTTTTACCCAGTGATGCTTTAGGTACATTTGTAGTAAATGCTGAGTAATGAGCATTAAACCAATATTGCTATTTGCTTAGTTTTGGTTCATAACTTATTCAATCAGGGCTATTCCTAGCCTGTATGGGGTCCTATGCAAACATTAGCTGGGCACCTCCACCCAAATACAGTGGGTAAAATAAATATTAAACATGTCACCAGTTTTTAAAGTAAATATATTTCTATTCTTACTTTCTATTCTTACTTTTTTGAGATGTTTTCTGTGTGGCACCATGGTAACGAGACACATTTTCTTAGGCTATTAGTTAAAGCAGCTGATTTAATTGTGCACTAAGTGGCGGGATTGCTTTCTAATTATGGATAGATTTCAGCTGGTGTTATGACTTTCCATTACTTTCTTCATGTGTTCAATACTTTTTCCCTGTGTCATTTCATAAGATAACTTAATTAATGGACATCTATGGTTTCATTTCTTTGCATGTGTGGATTCTACATTCTTGATTGGTGTGGCGCAACAGATAACACCACTACCTGATAATGGTTGGTGTGGCGCAACAGATAACACTACCTGCCAGTGAGCTACCAAACCATGTGGGAGACTGGGGTTTGATTTCAGGTCTGGGTGACTGTGCTGCACTACACCAATAAGAGTCCTTGGGCAAGACTCCTAACACTAGGTTGGCCCACCTATAATAGTTTATGAATGATGAAACATGATTTTTTGATAGAGAACTATCTGCAAAAACCTGTTCTTTGAGTGTCCACTAGATGGATGTGCTGAGCTGTACAAATATGGCCTAACATTGACAGTACTTTCCGAAAGCAAGATGAAGTCCATTTAGTGCAGCTCCATTCAGTAAATTTTTTTACAGTAGATATAGTAGATATTTACATATGAGTCAGCTCATATTTCAAATGATATGTCTTTATGGCATTAATTATCATTTCTAATTTCTTTTAAAAACTTTGCACAATTATTTACACTTTTCTGTTTAGCATCATAATGTTGTGACATTTGGTTGTTCGTGTAAAGAAGAAACATGAATTAAAGCTAATAAAGCAATAAAAGATTAATACATTGTGTATGTTTTTTTTTGCTGGATTTTATACCTCTGTGGTAATGGGGCCATATGAAACAACCACATTATTTGATCAAGAGGTGTGTCCCAATAGTTTTAATTAAAAAAGTTCAGTGAAATGCATTCATTTTTTTGGCTCATAACAATGGTAGAACCTTTTTTGGACCTATTAAAAAAAACATATTGTTTTAATAGTAAATAAAAACCCTTAAGGAGCCATTTCACTAGACAAAAACATAACCCTTAATCATTCAAATAAAACCCATTCTAAAAAAAAGAGCACACTGCTTACTCTCCGGGGGACTCTGGAGGACTTTTTCTTCTGAATGTCTATTATTACATAAAAATGTTTTCTCATGAAAAACATTTTTCTTCTTAAAACCAAGAGACTCTTTCCTCAATCCTCCATAGTCTTATATTTCCCAAATCTCTGGTGTAACCTAATGTAAACACAGATGATCTAATATCAAATATTAAATCAAATACTGATGCTCTAAATACTGATATGTCTCATGAATCTCCTTTCTGTTTGTGCAGCTTTTGATTTATGACTTTCCACTGTCTGGGTGATTTCATGTAGGTTGTCTACTTCCTGAAATGTGAATCAACAACACTGAATGAAAGACATCTTTACCCTTTACTGCACTCCTTATCCATGCACTTCTAACTTGGATTGCTCTCAACTCGTCAATTTCACACCTGCCTTTCAGACTCAATGCCTGATTAATGGCCCCTCAACTCTTGAGGTTTTGTCCAGAATAGGCAGCAGTTGTTTTAATGGTTAATAGGTATAGGCTAATTACACACCAATTGTGTTGTCTTTAGCTAAGTTGCTTTGTCATTCAGCTTCTACAAAATTATTTAAATGGAATGCTAATGAAAAAAAGGATATTTTAGGTGTGACATATTATTATATATGTATATTTATATATATATTTTCTAAAAGATAAGTATAGAGACTAAAGAATACTACACTAAAATAATTAACAGATATTATGCTCACATGCACTAGTAGTTCAGTGTAGTTTAGTCAAATTAGAGAACAGCTTGGTAGTCTGAATATTTTTAAATTGCACCTGAAAGTCACCTGTATGTGTTTACATGTGTTTTAGGAGTGCGTATATACAAACCATACCCATGTGACATTTGTCAGCAGTTCCTGGTCTATTGACATTTCATTTTTTTTAATCTTTTATCAAACGCGTTGCTGTAATTGAAATGCCATTGCTTGAACCAACATGCACCTGAAAAAAACTATTTACAGTGTATCACAAAAGTGAGTACACCCCTCACATTTCTGCAGATATTTAAGTATATCTTTTCATGGGACAACACTGACAAAATGACACTTTGACACAATGAAAAGTAGTCTGTGTGCAGCTTATATAACAGTGTACATTTATTCTTCCCTCAAAATAACTCAATATACAGCCATTAATGTCTAAACCAGCAACAACAAAAGTCAGTACACCCCTAAGAGACAACACACCTAAATGTCCAAACTGAGCACTGCTTGTCATTTTCCCTCCAAAATGTCATGTGACTCGTTAGTGTTACTAGGTCTCAGGTGTGCATAGGGAGCAGGTGTGTTCAGTTTTGTAGTACAGCTCTCACACTCTCTCATACTGGTCACTAAAAGTTCCAACATGGCACCTCATGGCAAAGAACTCTGAGGATCTTAAAAGATGAATTGTTGTGCTACATGAAGATGACCAAGGCTACAAGAAGATTGCCAACACCCTGAAACTGAGCTGCAGCATAGTGGCCAAGATCATCCAGCGTTTTAAAAGAGCAGGGTCCACTCTAGACATTAATGGCTGTATATTGACTTATTTTGAGGGAAGAATACATTTACACAGTTATATAAGCTGCACACAGACTACTTTTCATTGTGTCAAAGTGTCATTTTGTCAGTGTTGTCCCATGAAAAGATATACTTAAATATCTGCAGAAATGTGAGGGGTGTACTCACGTTTGTGATACACTGTACCTTTGATTTGAAAGACTTCATAGCCTACACTTTTAACAATTTCCCTCTAAAGTCTCCTTAATGTTAACACTTACTTAGTTTCAGATATCAAATAATAATCATGATTATTTTAAATGCAAGGAAATGGATTATTCCATGAATAAGGAACCTAATCTTTAAAATATGACACATTACACAATGGCAAATGTCTAAGCTCACAAATTCCATCTGTATGATATCTGTAATTCTGCAGCCCCCTTTGGGATTCTAGTAGTGTCAGTTTGGAGTGCAGTTGTTAAAGCGTGGTGGGTATCCAACACTGTCTTCACCATGGAGGCCTTAGGCAAGACTCCTAACACTACACTCACTTAACTGTGTAATATGATTCAAGTGTAAAATGTTCTAGATATGAGCATCAGCCATACTATGCCATACTAAGCAACCTGCTGTGCACCTGGACATTGTTTTTGTCCGTTCTAGAGGAATGCAAATATTCAAATCTAGAACCACATTCTGTTTGATTTGATGCTTGTAGCAGATATGCTGAGATATCCTCTTTTTCTCAGACATCTTTTTTTTATTATCTAAAAATCCATTTATCATGAAGTTTTACCACAATATTGAGAACAACTACCAGACTAAAATGATGTCAAAAACAAAAAACACAGTCACACAGACCAGGAGGATAGAAAAGTGTCCAGTGAAGTAGTGTTTTTCTTAAGCTAGCGGACATTTTATTGATGTAGTTTCTATTGGCATGGAAATAAAAATTGAAAGGAGATCATTTGGCCATATAGTCTGTTAAGGTTATATATTGGTATTGGTTAATAAGTAAAATTAATGAACTAATGTAGTTGCTTATTTTTAAAGGTATTTAGGTCTCTCTCTCGATCAGACATACATATTGCTATGGTCCTACAATATGGATCTACCTGAAGCATCCTGTCCCTAGTGTCCTCTTAAAAACAAACCACACACACACAAAATACAGTTACTCTATGTATATATTTTACTATGGGGCAGTGGTGGCTCAGCGGTTAGAGCGCCGGGATATCGATAACAGGGTTGTGGGTTCGATTCCCGGGCTCGGCAAGCTGCCACTGTTGGGCCCTTGAGCAAGGCCCTTTACCCTCTCTGCTCCCCGGGCGCTGGAGTTGGCTGCCCACCGCTCTGGGTGTGTGTGTGTACTCACTGCCCCTAACACGTGTGTGTGTGTGAGTGTGTGTTCACTACCAGATGGGTTAAATGCGGAGGACACATTTCGCTGTACAGTCCACACTGTACAGTGACGAATACGTGCACCTTTATCCTTTACTGTTATATTGAAGATTATATTACATTTTATTATATTATAGTGTGTTTTTTGGCCAAGAGCCCTGCCACAGAGCAGCTGCCTGTTTTTCAAGAACTGAATCCTGATTCCTGGTTAAATTATCATTTGTAATCAGAGTCAGTGATGTATGTAGGACTTTCCGAAAGCCTAGAGTGTCATTTATTCTAATCAAACTGGTCCCACCCACTGGAAATCAGATCCTCAGTCCGTTTGGAATAGTGACTGTGGTCAAAGCAACAATATGTAGCAAACATACCTTAAAATAGTAGCTTCAAAATCATGTGAATGCTCCACTGACTGTAATAGGGAGAATAGCACCTTCATCTTTGTCCTGGTTCGGGCCTGTATGGAATGGTAGCACAAGATCCTTTCATGAGAACTGCATAATGCTACCATGTTCATAATTGTCATATTTGTGTAAAATCCTGCAATATTTCTCTACCACCTCAGTCCACAGGCTTCCTTCACTCTAGCTTGTCCAGAAATGCACGCAGGGTTAAGCTAAAAGCATGATTTCCTGCATTAGTTCAGTTCAATTCAGTAAAAGTGAGTTACACTTCCCCACTGTAGGGGGAGCCCAGGAGCAAAAATACCCAATTCTTGCATAATTTTGCTTCAATGTGGTGCTTTTGACCTGCAGTTCTACCAGTGAAGCCCTAATCGATAGGAGAGTTTGTTTAGCTGTATCTCCTCAGATATGACTGAGAAAAAAAACCCTGACTGAACAGTTTTCTGTTTCTGCTGTTGCCAGCCACAAGGCCTTCTCTCAAGGCCTAAAGGGCCATGAGTGTTCCCCACTGCAGATAGCCCCTCATTACACAAATCCTTAACTCAGATCAGCTGATTTCCTTTACGTTATACTGTGATGGCTGGCATTGGTGGGGAACTCCACAACGTTACGCCAAACACTCGTGAGCTCAGATGATGGTTAATGCCTGTAGATGACTCAATGCTTCAGCAAAGCAACAGTGTCAGGTTAAAATTGAAGGGTATTACAATTTAAAGAGGGGGAAATCCCCAATCCAGACTTTCTCTTTCCAACTGCACAACAAACCATAAAGCGAAAGCGAAGCCGCGGCTGTAAATATAACCCTAACCTGATCACTGGCTGGCATCCCCCTCACACGCCAGCATACTTTTCCTTAGTGTGTGTGTACGTGTGTGTGTCCCTTCTCCAGCTCAGTGTTTCCATCTGAAAGCGGTGGTGCCACCCCCATATAAGGTCACATGGCTCATAGCGATGATGTAATCACAGCAGAGTTCCCTCTCCTTTACACATGCACACAGAGAGAGAGGGAGAAAGAGAGAGGTGGAAGTGTAGAGGGAGAAAGAGGAGAGGACACTGTTGAGGTTTTGAAGGCCTAGTACTGCCTGTACTGAGTTGCCAAGGGGACAGAAACATTTCAGCTGGGGGTAGGAGAGCAAGGCTTGGAGAGATCCTGGTATATATTACAGGAGAAACAGAGAGAGAGAGAGAGACAGAGTGAGTGAGAGAGGGAGGGAGGCTGATCCATTATAACAGCTGCCAGGAACTGTGAGAAGGCACTTTCTACAGGCCAGAGTAGAGACTTTCTCCTCATCATGGGCAAATCAGGTAAGAGATCTGCTTCAGTGTGGCTGGAGGTGGTGGTGGTGGTGGTGGTTCATGTAGCCTAATGTTAGATGGACATGTCCGACCACCTCTCTTGCAGCTGCTGTCTTATTTTATAAGCCAGCTGCCTGCTTGCCTTGCTCTGTTCTGGTTGTGTGTGTGTATGCATGCATGTGTGTGTGTGTGTGAGAGAGAATGAGAGTGAGGCTTTCAATCCTTGCATTGTTTCAGAGTCTAGTATGATGTAGTTGGATTTATCAGTAGGCCTCTGCAATACTCACAAGTGTGGTACCAGTGATGCATTGTTCATTTTTGAGGGCTTCAGATGGACTTCAGATGTGAACTCCATTGTTTGAAACGCTTGAGAAATTGAGAGAACTTGCAATGAGATTATAAAAGCCTGCGAGGATATGCATAGCATTAGCCTTTCCATGTGTTTAGTTGGATGTGTTAGTAGCCAAGTTGTGTACAACTGTAGAATTTGTGTCTATGAGTGTATAAAAGAGCTTCATTTAAAAAGTCCCCACACCCAAGTCATGCATCACACTGTGAACGAAGGTCATATTGATGTACTGTGGTGTGGTGTGGTGTGGTGTGCTTTCCTAGCCAGGGAATTAAACCTTCGTTACCTGCCATGTTTAGAGTTCTTGGGCAAGACTCTTAATGCTACAATGCTACAATGCATCTAGTCTACCTAAAGCTTCAAGTAGAAGCTCACCAGACATTGGACTGTAGTATTGCCTCATGGTGAATAATGCTGCTCCCAGTTGTGTTGTGTAAGCTGGAACTTAGTCACTTAGAAATTCACAAGTGATTCGTCTTCGTCTGTTGATAAAGTCTTTTTTTGCGTGTGCTGGAGGTTTCCTTCTGTGCTGATCTGTGATACTATGGTTTGAAAAGCACTGCTCACATCTGAGCTTATATACTGTAGTACAGAAGGTTTGGTCAGCATTTAAAAAACCTCACTGTCTGACCAAAAGCAAAACTTTATGGCTACTTATATATTATATTATCGTTTTATATTATGACCAGCTACCTAATGGTGGGAATAACCGCCCTTGGCTCAGATGACACCAGACTGAGACATTGTGATATGGACTGACTGTATGAAGTGATGAAATAGAGGTTAACTGGTCAGCTGTGGCACATTGGTTGCTCTGTACCACTCTTCTGGCATCAATGACCCGTGGGGCACCACTGTTATCTCGTTGGGTGGCACCCCATGTGGAAGAAGTCCTTCCTTGCTATGCCTTCACTACGGCAGCTCTAGAACATCCCACAAAGTTAATGGTTTCCGAGGTGCTACCACTGGCCACTCAGTACCCTATTATCATGTCCTTTTGGACATCAGCCAAATCATGTCCTTTGCCTATTACACTTTGCATTACATTTTGCACTCTGCCACAACTGACTGGTGTGCTTGCTTATTTATACATTTAGCAAACCCTGTCACGTGGCATCTGTGAGGTCCCAGGCCGAGATCATTCCAAACCGGGGGTGCTCATATTCTGATATGACCATATATATATATATATATATATATATATATATATATATATATATATATATATATATATATATATATATATATATATATATATATATGAAATGACCATAACATGCCGTTTCACCACGCCAGCCAAATGACATTTCTTTATTTTCTTAATTTTCTTCTACAGAAGACACACATCGCAATATATACATCATTGCTTTTTTTTTTTTGCATAATTATGCAGTATAATAATGCAGTATAAACGTATGGCACATTTAATAAATGACTTTTTTTTTCCAATATGTGAAATTCATATATACAAACCGTGCTCTAAAACATGCAGAAAATACCACCTTTTATTTGCTATCTTTATAGGGTTTGTTAGCCATCATTTAACCATCACCAACAGTGGTGTCCGGTTGAAATGACATGTACACCACAGTTTTTATAGGACTGTGCAGGATTGTGCAGGACTTCCATGTTTAAGACATGAATTGTGGATGTTTGGCGTGTTAGTTTCTGATCTTCTACAGCTCTGTTCCTCATTCTTAACATATATAACATATGTCTTCATTTGCGATTCCTACTATATAGTGTCCTACTGGTTATTTCAAACCTGGTAAAGAACTAAAATAACTAATATTTTTAACACATTTATCTGCAACCAAATTGGCTTTATATAATGAAAAACTATATATCCAAACCCCACAGCTTACTGTCAGTGGTTTTGAATTTCTTTCTTTCTTTCTCACTGTCTCCCTTTCCAGCCTCCAGGCTGTTTTGTGAGGAGGTGCTGAAGAGTCACAATGACTACAGAAAAAAGCACCAGGCTCCCCCACTGAAGCTCAGCAAGAAGCTGTGCACAGAGGCAGCAAGGTGAGGCTGGTTCCTCTGCACTGTCCCTCTCCCCAGCCATCTTCTGCATGCCTGTCATTCTACACTCATAAAAGTGAAAATTCTTGGCTGGGAAGAACCATGAATGGATGAACCATGTTTTTTTTTAAATGTAAAAAGGTTTGTGTGTTGTTTACTACGAGACATTAAAGAACTATCTATTGAAGGGTTCTAGGAAGACTACAAGTGGTTCTTCTTTTAACAACCTTTTTTGGCACCTTTAATGTTTAGGATTGCAATGCTTTGGGTGGTTCTGAGCTTCTTTTCAATGCAACATTTCTATTGACATGTATAGAATTAAACATATTGGGCCGTCCTCGCACCACACGCTCGCCCCCAACAGAAATAAACACAAAAACGTATAGATATATACATATAAAATACTGTGCAAAAAGTTTGACTCCTAAGTCCATTAATAAACAATAATATTCTTGGCCACAAAGTTCCTGTAAAAACACTAGAATCAAATGCAAGTGCTTAATATCTTGTAATCTTTGCTCCTGCTGTGTGTGTTGTGTGTATTGTAGATATGCAGAAAGTCTGGCCAGCACCAGGATCCTAAAGCACAGTGTTGAGTCGAGCAGAGGAAGCTGTGGAGAAAATCTAGCCTGGGCATCTTACGACCAACCCGGTAGGATCTTGCTCTGTTGAGAACATTCTGAGAACATGGTAAAAACTCCCCTCCCTGCTCTCAACAGCTGGGACTGATTTTGTAGTGACCGTCTCCATGATAGCTTTGTAAGCCGGTGACTAAATGGAATGGAATGTCTGGCCGGTCCAAGGAGATTTATAAAGTGTCACATACTTATGCATTATGGGTCATATAGAGTTTACCTTGACAGAAAAGCCCATTTCATGCCTAAGAATCTGTGATTCCTCACTGGATTTGCTGAAGGGTGTTGCTGCTCAACTGTCTGGCCAATTGTCCCACCAAAAGAACAGCTGGCTGCCTAGTTTAGGATGATGCTTTAGAGACACTTTCTGAACCTTGATGGGTAAAATGTCATTAAAGGTTGTTTTTTTTCGTTTCAAATTCTTCATACTCTTGAAATCCAATTATCTTGAGGTCTTATTCTGCTAAAAATGACCAAATGTTGAAAGACTGGATGGAGATGGCCTCCCTGCAAGTCCTGCAACTTAATTTTAAAGGAAAATTCCAGCGTTTTCCAATGCCAAGAAAAACAACTGGGATAATCGTCTGACACATATTGTTGATTACCACGGGCAATGATTAGGGCTATTTTCCCCACATTTAGAAAAGAACTGACAGATCCAGAACTCACTTAAGAGAGGTCGTTCTTGAATTTCTTGAATAAGCATTTGAAATATGAGAATATAAATATGTACAATGTGAAACTCAAACCTACACTCTATACAAAGGATGTTAGCAAGTGTCAGTAATATTTTTTCCCTCTACAACCCAGAACATTACTTGTATTTGGATGGACTAAATATTATATCACAGTACTTAAAGACAAACTGCTATTCAAATACAGGCCCATACTAAGTACCATGATATTTTTTGTCAGATTTGCTGCACTACACACTGCATCCAATTAAACGGGACTAATTATGCTACTTGTAATAAAATATGCAGTTGGTCAGTGTCCTTTAGGCACAGACTGCATCCACAAAGTATACAGTGTATCACAATAAGAACATATCATAATATGCTAAAATATTGTCATAATGCCCACCTTTTATAGTATAGTATACCTTTCACCAGCAATGATGGAACTCATAATGGGTGTAAAATAGGTTTCACAATGTAGACATAAATGCGATGTTCAATAAAGCTGTTGGGAATCATGCTGATATGAGAAGCAATAAATGGACATCATGATCACTGTTCACTACTATGCAAAATAATACAATACTAATAGCTACAGTATCATTATTGCAAGCATAATTCGGTGCGTTTGTTCCTAAAACAGTCAGCTGTCAGGAATGAGACTGACAGGAGGTTGTCAGACAGGGGTTACTACAGAGTAATCAAATATTACAAGTCACAGAAACTTGGTCGGTCATGTCATTCTCTTTCCTGTTAATGTGTCGGCTTCTGTTCACGGATTGGTCTTCCTGAAGATTTTTGGGGAACTGTACTAATTATCCAGCAAGTCAACCTTACCAGTATGTAGTCTAGCTTGTGTTCATACTGGACTCTTTCCTTTCCCCATTTAAATTCTTTAAACACATAAGCGTCTTTATTTTCACACTCTGTCCAGATTTCTTGAATCCATGTATGATCAGCCAAGAGCCTATGCAAATTATACCTACACCACTATGTTGCAAATTCTTTCATCTGGAATTTTTTGAATTAGGCTATAGAAATTCACAGCTTTATTTGCAAATACTTTTAACTGGAAAACTCTACAGAAATGTGAGTTTTGCACAAAGATTTACTGGCAGAATCCAGCAACTGCCCAGTTGTTTCTACTGTAAGGGTGTTTTGAGAGTGTTTCTTTTTTTAGTGCAGGGAGCTGCACTGTAATTATTGACCATTATAATTCATGGTATGCTGCAGATGCAGCGGCCTAGAGTTTGGGTTAAAGTATTCCTTTAATGCCTTTAGTGTTTGCTGTGGAGATTCCATGTCTGTGGGATTGCACTTGTGTTTTGGTCAGTAAGACAAAGAGAACTGGCAAATTTGCACAAGCAAACAGGAAAACATCATCCTTAATTTTCTGAAATTCTGGTACGATATGAAAAATGAAGAAACGCTAATTCCATTTAATACAAAACGTTTTGAAAATAATAACAGCCTTTTTATTTTGCTGGTGGTATTAATTATAATATAGCATGCCACCGCTTGTGAGGCATTGAGTAATGCATTCCACTCCCCGCTGACACTCCCCACTGACGCCCACCCCCTACCGAACTGTGTATAAGGTGTTAAATCTGTCTTGTCTGTCGGCTTACTCTTGTTATTAATCCCAATGTGTTTCCATTTGTTGATTTGACTGTTATTTTAGTAAAAGTATGTGTGTCTATTGTCCCCTAGTCCCTCAATCAATACTGTAACAGTGTCTTTTCTCCTGCAGTGTCTTGTCTTTTTTTTCTCTTTCTGACATCATTTTGGGGAAGTGATCTCAACCCAGTCACCGTGGACCCTGTAACATTTTTGTGAATGCTTGTCACTTTTCCGTCTTCACAAAGGGCACCTGTTCCTGAGAATGAGTCATTTGTTATATCTTCGGATCATTGACTCTATAACTGCTATTACTTCCACAGAGTGTGTTCAGGTTTATATTTTACAGACTTGGCAACAAGCCATTTTCATTGAATTTGTTCAGGTTACGAGGGCCGTGGGATCCATCATTGTAAGAGCAGAGCTTCAAGCAGTTCTGCGCTTTGGAAACGCATTATGAATCTGACTTTTTCAGGCTTTTTTCTTAAAAAATAATTCTATAAGATATCGATTAATGAATCCCATTTGTCCTGAAGCAGTCACACCAGTGAAGCTGCTCTGACGCCCTAACAGACTTACAACCTCACACTTCATTGCTTTTTCAGACACAAGGCCATCAGGCCATATCACTTCTGTTATTCACTGTCTGTTCTTGTTGTCATTGTGTGTCTGTGTGCGCTCACAGGTAAAGACGTGTCCGACCGCTGGTATAATGAGGTGAATCAGTACAACTTTAACCAGCCTGGCTTCTCCTCTGGCACTGGTAAGCATGTTCTGGCCCTCAACCACAAATCCAGAAGATGGAAATTTAAGGAACACTGTTGAATTTCTTAACCTAATCTCTATCTGGCTCATCTGTATCATACATGCTGGACAGTAACTCTAACAGATATGTTTCCCTGTACCTCGAAACCCAGAGGCATTGACTTAAAATATGTAGTATAATAAACATCATAATCGAAGCCATTGGGCAGCTGCTAGACACAAATGCTGGAGTGCTTCTTTAATGTATGAACCCTACTAGTGTAAAAAGCATGGATTTAGTCACAGGATGCTGTGTGAGAGAACTTGATGATTAATCACATCAGCATAAGATCAGAATTCCCTGAAGTTCAACCTCACCCTGGATGTTCCCTCAAAAGTTGAAGGATGAGCAATGAGCAAGCTCTCCCAGCATACCACACCCCCCCCCCCCCCCAACCCCAAAGTGGGGTAATATCCCCCTGACCATTTTCCTTTCGCTCATCCCTTGCTTACTTTGATGTCACAGGGTCAGAAAAATAGGACTGGAAGAAGACCATGTGAGGAATTTTGTCCATTCCTTTCCACCTCCTCTCTCCACACATAAATATTTAGCTTTGTAGTCACACAGCTATCATGAGGTTTATATTAGTGAGACACACACACACACACCACACACACACACACACACACACACACACACACACTCTTTGAGACGGTCAAGACATCCTAATGTTCTCTTAAGCACACACACGATAATCCCAAGGGACTCCTCAGTGGTGCAGCTGTCTAAGAGTTGGAGATTGGGAGTTTGGTGCCACCATAGCTGGAAATTAGCAGGGGTGTAGCAGGCGTTTTAAAAGTGTAGGAGATGCTGTTAGTACATAGCCCCCCCACAATGCCTTTGAAGGTCAGAGAGTGTGAAACTGGCCTTGTTGTGTTTGGGTGGGTAGGATTACTCTCCCTCCCGCCCATCCATCCTGCAGCACAATGCTAGCAAATTCTTGTGTCTGTTAGCCGAGATAACAGAAGTGTCGGTTAGCCTTCTCCTCCAATGATGCAGCATTTTCGACAGATGTGCATGCTTACCCTCAGCTTGTCTTCCGACTGGGACAGATCAGCTCAGAAAATGTGTGGTCATTTCCATAGCTAGAACAACATAGCCCAGGTCACTGTACCTATCTACACTATATATTCAAATGTTTGTGGACACCCCTTAAAATTAATGCACTCCGCTACTAAGTTGCACCCATTACTGACACAGATGTGCAAATGCGTGCACACGCACACAGCTTGTCTAGTCCTTGAAGCGAAGTACTACCAATAGAACAGGGCTCTCTGTAGCAGAGAAACATGAACCTATTGGCACCATGCCTAATGCCAGGTGTGGGCTAGAGGGGTATAAAGCCCCCCACAATTGAGCCGTGGAGCAGTGGAAGAACTGCGTTCTCTGGAATGATGGTGCTCCATCCAATTTTTTTGGGATGATTTGGGAATTTGGGGTGGGGTGGTGATCATCTGTCCTCATTAACACTGAATGCAATCAAATCCTCACAGCAATGCTCCAAAATCTAGTTGTAGAAAGCCTTCCCTGGATAGTAGAGACAGTTACTCCTTCACAAGATAAACCCTTTTCCCCTTGATTTTGGGAGAAACAATGTACAGGCAGTTGTCCCAATACTTTTGTCCATGTGATGTATCTATAAATAGCCTTAGCAAGGGTGGATGACTGTATGCGTTAGGAGTCTTGCCCCAGGACTGTTTCTAAGGCCTTCCAAAGTTGAATGTTACTTAGGGTCAGCACATGTCCATGTCCACATGTTCTCATTAAAAGGTTCCTTTGGGAACCCAAAGGGGTTCTTTGGCAACACTTTACCGAAGGGCAGCATTCATGAGGCTGTATGGCAACTTACAAAGTAACTTAGATTTTGGAGGTAAACCATTCCCTAACTCCTCCTCCTCAGCCCTATATATGCCCTTCATTCTCATTTCACCTTGGTGGGGAACAACATTGCACTCACATCCACCCCATCTCCTCCCTAATTTTACACAACTTACCTCAGGCACAGGGGGCTCGGCCTCATGCACCCGCCACCAACCCACAACTTCAGCCTAGAGTTCACCTCCCCATTCCAGCTCCACAGACATGGTCCATTTTGGCAAAACCTTTATTTGCAGAGTCTCACTTGTCATAAAGGCTGCTTTTATCAATTCTTATGTCATTTCATTGATGACCCTGAACTGACCCTTGTTGGAATAAGCCTTTATAAATGTAGGTTTACATCATTAATCGTGTAGTCGCCATGCTGCCCTATGAACCCTGCTCTTATTTATTTTGTGCGCACTAGTTGCTAGCTAACTAGCTTGCTAAATGTGTGCGGTTAAAAAAGACTAAGTAGGAGTCTTCTCTGATCCAGGTCACTTCACTGCGATGGTGTGGAAGAGCTCGAAGAAGCTGGGTGTCGGTAAAGCCGTGGCATCGGATGGTTCTACCTTTGTGGTGGCTCGCTACTTTCCTGCTGGAAACATCACCAATCAGGGCCACTTCCAAGCTAATGTCCTGCCCCCTAAAAGCTGACCCCAGAAGGCAACATGAACCAGAGGCTAGATGACATGGGGAGTTGGACACACGTCCGAGAACGGCTAATGGGAGCCCTAGAGGGCCAAACAATATCACACTGACCGTGCTATGCAGTATTTGAATGACCTTAACGTGTTAAACTTACTTGAATACTAAAAGCTTAGCTCATGTTCACAAAGATCGGCAGTATGCTGTCATGCAGATCTGCTGACCAGCATTTGATGTGACAAATTGGTCTGCAAGTGAAATATCTGTAGTACTTTAATCAACCGCTCAGTGTTCCTGATCTTTGTGAACATGGGCGTTATGTATGTTATTGGAACATTTTAAGAACTTGAACTTTGACTGATTGAGTTCATGATATTCCTAATGGAGATGTGCCTTTATATTTTTATATTCATATGGTAAGAAAACGCCCATCTAGAATCACCGCTAAGGTGTGATGCAAGCCAATAGGAAGCCCAGGAATCTTTATTTGGGTCATTAATTACAAAATACTAAACAAAATAAAGGTGCTTCATTAGAGTGGTCCTTTGAGCGGTGCCATAAAACAGGGCTGCTCAATCTTCTCCACAAAGGGCCAGAGTGGTGAAGGTTTCATTCCAGCCAAGCAGAAGCAAATGTGGCTGGCTAATTCATCAAACAAGTGGGACCTGGTGTGCTGCTGGAACTCGCAGCCACACCAACCATTTGCGTATACGATTGGACATCACTGCCTTAGAAGAACCACTTTATGTTCCATAAAGAACAATACTTGTAATAGAGAAAAACCTTGAAATTGGTACTTTTTAAAGAACCTTTATATCAAGTGTTTTTAGACCTTGGAACCAATAGTGGTTCTTCTATAGCAGAGTTCTTCAAATCTGGACCTTGAATCCAGTTTCCAGTCCTGGACTTTGTCATCCTCGGGAGGTGTGACATTACGTGGCCAATATTTTACATTTACCGTTCCCTTAACTTCCAGTATGCACAGAATCCAGGACTGGAAACTAAATTCTGGAAGATCCAGATTTGAAGACCTGAGACCTGAGTTCTGTGGCATCATTTAAAGAACCACTAGAAGCACCTTTTATTTTTGCGAGCAAACCTTATAGAATGGAATGTCAGCATATACAGTTTTCCACTTCCTCCAAATGTAGCCGAACAGCCAGGGCATGTTTGGTGTCTGAATGTTGCTGCTTTTATTTTACACTGAAGCTACAAGTCAGTAGTTAGCCAAATATTTCCTGTAAAAAAACTTATTTCTACCTGCTCAAACTACATCCAAGGTTTCTGTAAGGTTGCAGACTATCTGTAGCTCCTTTTTTCCTTTTTTTAAGCTTTTTTTTTGTTTGCTAGCAATGCTACATTTCAACCCAAAAAACATCTTGGCTGATTGACTAAATCTGGGTCAGGTGGAAAATGCTGAACTGTGCTTTACTGTGGATGTCTTTGGTTGGGGTGACTTTCAACACTAAAGGTTTGGAAGTTTCCATTAGCTTCCTTATTCATTAATAATCCATCATATGTTCTAAATGTTCAGTAAATGCTCTTCATAGGCTGACTGCAAGTCATATCTTGCACAGAAATATCATATTATTTCAACTTCTTGTGTATTATGTATTAAACTTGCAACTGTTTTGAAATCACTGTATATGGTAGATTTGTATTTACACACACACACACACACACACTATATGGACAAAAGTATCCTGCTCATTTGTTGTTTCTTCGGAAATCAGAAATAATGGAGTGTGTCCTGGTTCTTTTGGAGTAACTGTCACTACTGTCCAGGGAAGACCTTCTACTAGATTTTGAAGCATTGCTCACCACCCCACCAAATTCCCTAATTCATCCCAGAAATAATATATATAAAATAATGCTAGCATAAAAAATAAATAAATAAATAAATATATATATATATATATATATATATATATATATATATATATATATATATATATATATATAACTGTAAGAAACCGGCATATGGGTCTGCTTTAATTAGATATACAAACATACAGAATACAGACACACATTTTCCAGCCTTGTTGGATTTTCACTCTCCCCTGATGTTGTTAAAACAGAACAGATGTTTTTTTTTTTTATCGGTCTTCCATCAGTAAAGGTAAACCTGACTGTGTTTTTATAACCTTGGTTAAAGGTACTATGAAGCTGTGCCACTTTATGACAGTAGGTGGCACTAACTAAGACGCTTCAACTCATGAGGTTCTGAGGTGAGTTTTATCATGCTGGATGCAATATGCTCTAGCACAGTGGTCTCCACCCCTGCAGCACCTGCAGACTTTAGATCCATCCCTAATCCACCCCACCTGATCCAACGTCAGGGGGATTCTCAATACAAAGTAGGCCAAGTCCAGACTGGTGTACTTGGTAGAACTGACTTGCAAATACAATCTCCGGAGGATGGGAGAAGGCTGTACAGTGATTTTGCATTCGGAACAGGAGTGAGATGCATTCTGGGATATTTTGCTGTGCCAAGTCATGCCCTGATGCATCCTCAACATCACAGGCAGAACAAGAACACGTCCTGAATTTGGCAATGGAGCAGTACTTGGGCTGCAACTGACAACGTTTCAGAGTACAGAGAAGAACGCAGATTAAGAACTGACCCCTGATTGGCTGAATGTGGTGTGTTGGATTTGGGTTGGAGCTGAAATCTGTGATTGGCTCATTTCTGCTTTTGAAGCAGATTTGCTTCTGCAAAACATTTCACACTTGCCAATTCTCTGATGAAGGGCATACGGTCAGTGTGGATGTTAAACGGTGTGGGCAGTGTGAAAATATGCCCACTGCCAAGGTCATGACATTTGAACAGGCAAAATGGTATTTTCAGGGCAAGCCCCTGCGTAACAGCTCTAATTTGGGGAGGAGTTGCAGGTCATTTTAGTAGGAAGCTGACGCTGACCTGTCTCTCCAGATGTTTCCCATGGATTACTTGTTGCTTTTTGCAAGAAAAATGTGCTAAAAGATAATAAGAGGCAGTCCCTCCTGCTGCTTATCCAGTCTCATCCCCTAAAGTCCTCACAATACACAGATACAAGTTATTTTTATTGGCATCATAGAAAAAGCAAACCATCCTAATTCTCAATAAACACGTGCCAAAATGAGCCTTGTTAGCCTTACAAAACCTTGCATTATAGCTCTCTGCCTTAAACTGACTAAAGAAAATATACAGCATGACATTACATAAGAACCACAGCCAGGTAAAGTAAATAACATTGCTGATCTGGTTCTAATGGCACCCGTCAATTAGTGCACATACTAGGCAGCAAGTGAACAGTCAGTTCCTGAAGTTGATGTGTTGGAAGCAGGAAAAATGGGCAGGCCTAAGAATCTGAGACACTTTAACAAGGGCCTAATTGTGATGGGTAGACGACTGGCTCAGAGCATCTTCAGAACATCAGGCAGGTCTTGTGGAGTGTTCCCAGCATGCAGCAGTCAAGACCTATAAATATACAGATGGGCACCAAGTCTCAATAATGCTCATGGAGGTCCCCCCTCACAACTTACAGGAAGTAAAGGATCTGCTGCTATGAGGTAAAGGTGTCCAGGTCTTGTTGTATCCATGCTTTGATAGGTCAGATCTGTTTTGGTGGGATGGTGGACCTACATAGCATTATGTGTGTGTGTGTGTGTGTGTGTGTGTGTACATCTATCAGCCATAACATTAAAACCACCCTAATATGCCTAATGTTGCCTATATTAATCTTTATAGTATGTCTCAGGCAACTGGCAGAGTCTCCATTTACCACCAATTTCAGTGATAACTTTCTGTAATGTAGCTCTTAGAAACACTTTGGATGTCTGATTTCGTTCACCACTAGTGTTAATAAATCTGATTTGGAAGTTTCACATTATCCAATCTTAATGACTTTGCTCATGTAGTGATTTAATTATACAGAAAATGTGAAAACTCACTGCAAGTCCTCTTTAATAAAGCATTGACTAGATTAACCAGGTACTGGATGACAACTACAGTCATAATGAGCTTCCTTGAGGAACTTTAACTTTGGAACTTTAACAACTCATTGACATAAATACACTCATTACTTTTGGTATCAGTGAACTGTAGTTTACTTTGTTTATGTACATTTCATTCACAATGTAGAATTTTGAGGATAGGCTAAAAATACAGCATGATCATTTGCTATAGCAAAAAAGGGTGGGATGTGCCACCCTATGTCCCCATTAGAGCTGAGAGCAACTGTGTGTAGGCCTTTTATTCAATTTTATTTTATTATTTTATTTTCTTACAGTTTCATCTTGTGTGTAAAGCTGTAATGGCCGCCTTGGTCGGTGTTGTGTAATGTGTCTTAGATAGAAGCCGCATGGCTGACGCTACAAAGCAGCACATTTGCTTTGACTAAAGTGTGAAGAAATGTGGCTATACGCGCCAAATCCAGCATATTCATCAGATTGTGTGTGGGTGATCACAGATTTATTTGGTTTGCAGTTAGGGGTAACTGAAACAACAGCTAGCTCTGGTTGGAACAGAGTTTATTCAGCAGGTAAGGGGTATCGAAGGTACAGTGTAGCAGCATTACTGGAAAGGGTGATGGGTATGCCAGGGGGAGAAGCAGGGGGCAGGCAAGACCTCTTCTCTCACATGGTCAGCTCCTGTAGATAGAAATGAGAAAGATATTAGTTTATACATTACATTATTTAATAATTCATGCATTTCATGCTATGGGTAGTGCTATAGAGTCAGGTCACAGAACCTCCAATTTGAGACTGAAATGACTGCATGTGTCCGTAGGGAGTGTTGTCTCACCATAATAGCATTGACAATATCGTTCTTGTTATGGCGTAGTGCACGGACAGCTTTAGCGCGAGCCACGTTAGCCTGCGCCATCACCAGCTCTATATCCCTCTGTTCCAGCCCACTCTCGTCCACCTGATAGAGAGAATACAATGTATACTCCAATCTATAAAATACCCTGCTAAAAGGAATCCTGGCATTCACATTAACCTAAATGTCGTCAATATACTTCTTACAAGTCATTTAACACCGATCAGCCATAACATTAGTACCACTTACAGTTGAAAACACTGATTATTTTCATCTACAGTGGCATCTGTCAAGGGGTGGGTATATTAGGCAGCAAGTGAACAGTCAGTTCCTGAAGATGTTCAAATCTGAGCCACAGTGACAGGGGCCATACTGTCATGGCTAGATGACATCTGGGTCAGAGCATCTCCAAAAAATATCAGGCAGGTCTTGGTTATTTAATAATTATTTTTTGGTATGCAGTGGTCAGCACCTACCAAAAGTGCTTCAAAAAAGGACAACAAGTGACCCGGCCACAGAGTCACTGGCACATAAGACTCACTGAAGCGTTCCACATACTTAAAGGATCTGCTGCTAACGTCTTAGTGCCAGATACAACAGGATGCCTTTAGAATTCTTGTGAAGTTGAAATCTTGGGTCAAATTGACAACATAAATGTATTAATGTTGCTGTAATTTAATGGGGTGTCTAGATACTTTTGGACATACAGTGCATACAGGAGGTTTGTGGAAAGAGTACTCCCACAAGATGGCGCCCAAAACTTGTTTCCATGCCCTTCCCTGTCCTTCATCTCATTTCAGCAAACATGAAAAGCCTGAAACCTGAAAGTACTGTTTCTTAGCACAGAGATGATCATGAGATGGTCGAGTGAGCATCACACTGAACACTCTCTCTACCAGTGAACTTGATCTTAACGCAAAGATGCTTTTGGAAAACTAAGCCAAGAATGTTAAAGAAATAATAAGTAATATTGTTTTTACCTCCTCTTCTTCCTCACTTTCCTCTTTAATGGTGAGGCTGGGCATGATGTCAGGGGTCAAAGGCGAAGGGTCAAGGGGAACCTTAAATTTCTCTGCTGCAGCCTTGTGCACCTGCTGTGACAAGTCCTCAATCTGAAATAAAGACAAGGAGATCATGTGTTTAGGTTGTCTCTCAGCATTGAGCAACTTAAGAGCCAGGGTTAGGATGAGAATCTGGAAAATGGAGTGGATACAGGAATGACATGCTGAAAAGAAAGCTATTTAGAAGAGGCTGTATTTGGAATAGAGTTAATGCTTGCATTTTAGGAGAATGTGTTCAGAATATAATCCTAAAAAAATCAAATAAACATATAATAAATATATATTTACCGTTGCTGACATTTAAGTAAGGACACGTTTGACAAACATTGGGCAAATGTGAATTTTTGTGTGGACCACGCCTGCTTGGCTAAGGCAAGGAAGGAGAACTCCAGAAATTTTGGGATGGAGTTCTGGGGGGGCTTGATAAACTGATAAGCTGATAAGACCGAAGCCAGACCCACCCCCCTTTTGTCAGGCAGAGGTTGAGCATAATTGGACCATCAGGGGGAGCAAGGGTGGTGGTGAAGTGCGAATTTACGTCACGAGAAGGAGAGGGGATAGGAGCGGTTTAAAGTTTAAAGTGCGTAGTAATGGAGAGGAGGAGTTTGGACCTTGTACTTCTCCCAAACTTTTAGTTATTACATAACTCCAATGACTGAGCAAGTAAATTGACACAAAGCATGTTGTTTCCATGAACTGTGCCCACTTCTGACCCTACCATCGGTGTGCCTCAGCAGCATTCCAGTCTTTAACTGTCCAGTTTTGGTGAGCCTGTACCCACTGCAGCCTCAGCTTTCTGTTCCTCTGCTGTTGTAGCTCATCTAAGGTCATTCATTCTGAGATGCTTATCCGAGTTTCCTTAGTCTTTCTAGTCTTCCAGCTTGAACAAGTCTGCGTGTTGACCTCTCTCATCAACAAGGCGTATCAATTTTTTGACTTTATTGTACCATGCTGGGAGTGTCAGGAGTTCAGCATGTCAAGAAATACTGAAACCAGCCCCTCTGGCACTAACCATCATGCCACACTCAAAATCTAAGGTAAAATTTTCCTGCTTTTGTTGGAGTAACTGTCTCTACTGTCCAGGGAAGCCGTCTTCTACTAGCCTTTTTCTTTTCTGCTGTGAGAATTAGATTGCATTCAGCAACAAGAGCGTTAGGTCGTTGAGGTCAGGATGTTGGATGATCATCACCCAGCGCACCACCAACTCTCCAACTCATTCCAAAAGTACTGGAAGGAGCCCCGTCACATAGTCCCACTGCTTCACAGCTCAATGCTCAATGCCCCTCCTCCCCTCCATGGTGCGAATAGGTTCATGTTTATTTGCTCCAGAGTCTATTCTATTCTACTGCCAGCACTTACCTTCAGGGACTAGACAAGCTGTGTGTGTGTGCATTTGCACATCTGTGTCCTATGAAAACATCTGTGTACTATAAAAATACTAACCTTGGCTTCTCCAAAGACTATGTAGATATCTGATGCTGGGCTTTTGAAGACATCTGGACGAGTAATAACAAACAGGATATTCTTGGACTTCCGGATAGTAATGCGCGTAACTCCATGGATCTGTTTCAAACCAAGCTTCGACATAGCCTAGTGTTGATAAAACACACACACGCACACACACACACACACACACACACACACACACACACACACAAACACACACAAACAGCAATGCAGAAAATACATTAGTTAGGTGCTGAATGGCCAAGATGAGCATTCAGTGTGTCAGACATATCAGCAATATACTGACTGGGATCAATAAAGCCTCACCTTCCGTGCTTTCTTCTCACTTCGACTCTGCTTGGTTTTGCTCACTGACTCATCAGCTGCAGAATGTGATATCTGTAATGAGAGACATTATACAAAAAGAATGGATCAATACAAATGCTTTGTACTGAAGAGAATTTTGAGTAAAGTTTAAATGTGCAACATGCTGAAGCCCGGCACTGATCACATTTGTAGATGAAAAGAGCATAACCTGTACCGTATATTACACCTATACTTTTTCATTAAAGCAGCATTATGCGAGAATTGGTATTTCTTGCTCCTGGGCTCCTCCTACAGGCAGAAAGTGGGATTTGTGTTTTGAAACACCACTAAAGGACATGCTTTCCACTCTCATGAGTCATGAGTGTTGTCCTTCCTGATTCTCCAGAGTTACATAGTAGGGTTCGTAAAGTGAGGACCTGTCAGGCCTGCATTGTCTGGTTCTCCCCTGGGGCGATCCCTAGACCCCACCCTGATGCCCAAATAAGGAACCAGGGATTCCGGAGGTAGGCCACGCATGCGCTTGGCGGCTGGTTTCCCTCGTTAAGACGACAAGGAACACCTGGGACTGGGGCTTCATAAGTCAAGGTAATTCAGTCTCTCGTTGGCGTGAATTAGCTTTGTTGCATACCTCTCTACCACAGCGGTCTACAGTCTGCTCAAAGGGGAAGTACACTGATCTAGATATTTCATGTTTGGTCTGACTACTGTTGTTCATGTTTCCTTGTTTGCCCTGTGATTTAAGTCCTGTTTGTTTGCCACTAGTTCTGGCTGTCTTGTGTTGTTGTTTGATCCAAAGCTTTGCTTTGTAGTTCTTAGTTCATCGTTTGGTTTTGTTTAGGTCCGAAGCCCTGCTTTGCTGTTTAAGTTCATGTGTTTTGTCTTCTGCTGTGCCCCTGTCACTGCCCCTTAGTCGTGTCTGCTCAGTTAATGTATTCCCTGTTATACCGTTTAGAGTCCTCCCAGTCCCCAGTGTCTTATGTTGCCCAGTTGTCTAAGTTCTGTTTGTTGTTTTCATGTTATGACCCTTAGATTGCTGTATCACTGATAAGGCTTTTTCTTGTTACTTTGTCTTCATGTGTTCCATTGTTCCAGTGTCTCCATCGTATTGTGAGGACAGCTGAGAGGATCATCGGAGTCTCTCTCCCATCCGTCATGGACATTTACACTGCCTGCTGCATCCGCAAAGCAACCAGCATTGTGGATGACTCCACCCACCCTTCACACAGCCTGTTCTCCCTCCTGCCATCAGGAAGAAGGTACCGCAGCATCCGGTCCAGCACGACCAGACTATGCAATAGCTTCTTCCCACAAGCCATCAGACTCCTCAACTCCAGAGACTGAACTGATGTCTTTTTTCTGTTCCATGCACACACACTCCCCAAAGCCAGGGTTGTAATAAGGTGTGAATTTTCATTACAAGAAGGAGAGGAGAGAGAAGTGTTTTAATGTGTGCATAGTAATGGAGAGGAGGGGCTTGGGTGTGGTCCTTCTCCTAAACGTAGCAACGATAAAGATGCTATTCTCCCTACTACAGGTCAGTGAAGCATCACAATGATTTTGAAGCTGCACTGTTAAGGTAAAATGCTCCATAGTGTTGCTTTAAATTCTTACTGTGGCCCATTTAGAAGCTAACTTGGGCTGGATCTTCCTTTATTCCCTAGCTTACCTGTGGATTGGAGGGTCTCACAAGACTCCCATCTGGCTCCTCTAGCTCAGGAATTGAGCCATCACTGTCGGTGTCATTACAGGAAATCACTGCATATTTGAGAGAAAGAGACAGAGAAGGAATGAACGTCTTCATTCCCTTTTAGCTGGACATACATGTTGAAATGGGGTCAGCAGGCAAGCAAGCACAGACTTCATGCTGCAGACTGGCAGTGACATACTGTTGTTTTTTAGGGAGAGATCCATTTCATCTGGATCTTTCGATCTGCAGATGATTGAGCATCCATCCTGGTGATCAGTGAGCATTCCAGCTGCCTTTTGCCTTGTTTCAACAGGGGAGGTTAATGTGGGACTGATGCAAGGTAAGACCTCTTTTTCGTTGATCAGGTTTGATGTTCTGTGAGCAGGGCTAGCATCTCTGTGTCCCATGCATCCTGTGGGAAGGGCTTTGGGGCTTGTAGGAGAATCTGTCCGGTGTCTCCTGCATATTACTGAAACACAATACCAGATAGTCAAGGATTTCAGCAACGACCACACATTTGGTGAGCATATATACTATGTCAAAATGTTTGTGGACACCCCTTCTAATGAATGCATTTAGCTACTTTAAGTGGCATTCTTTGCTGACACAGATGTGCAAATACACACACAGCTTGAGTAGACCATGTAACGAAGCACTGACAATAGAATAGGACACTCTGGAGCAGATTAACATTAACCTATCGGCACTACACCTGATGCCAGGCATGGGCTAGAGGAGTATATAGCCTCCTATCATTGAGCTGGGTTCTCTGGAATGATGGTGCTCTATCTAATACTTAATGGGATGAGTTGGGGATTAGGTGGGGTGATGATCACATCCTGATGTCACTAACACTTTCGTTGATTGTTCGTTGATGAAATCAAATCCTCACAGCAATGATCCAAAATCTGGTAGAAAGCCTTCCCTGGACAGTAGAGACAGGTACTCCAACAGAAGCAGGATAAGCTCTTATTTAATATCAGAGGCATTTCTAGACTACTTGTTGTCTAGTGGCTCAGTGGTTAGCGCTCTGGGCTATTGATGACAAGGTTGTGGGTTCAATACCCAGACTTGGCAAGCCGCCACTGTTGGGCCCTTGAGCAAGGCCCTTTACCCTCACTGCTCCCTAGGTGGACAGGACAGGCTCACTGTCCACTGTGTGTGTTCACTGCACTGCATACAAGTGTCACAAATGGTGTATATGGTTATCTTGTCTCGTACTCAGACACACACAGAATTGCCATATAATATTACTAGTAAATAAAACTTAATTATTAAATAGTTCAGAATTTTACTTGTTTTTTTTCTTCTTCTTATATTAGTAATATAACTGTCACATACATGCATTAAATATTTCTTATAAGGCATAATACTACAGGTGAAACCGATTATGTCTTTGTATCATGTTAGCTATACAACACATGCATTTAAAATGAGAAGCTTACTGATGGCTATATTACAATGCTTATTTTGCAAGCTTGTCAATGCCTTTTTTTTTACCAGCTAGCATAAAGAAAGCCTATTCTAATGTAATGGGTGCCTTTGCTGATATAATGAATGCTTTAATGTATTTTTGGTAGGTTAAAATATTATAAGAGGCTATAACCAAAACATGTGACCATTAGCTACCACTGCGTTGTCTGTTGCTTGTCTGATTTTCTAGACGGTTGTTTGTTATCCCGTAAAATAAATAAATAAATAAATCAAGCTTTTTGTAAGACGTGGGGCATTATGGGAAATGTTGAGCCTGTAGTAAATCTTTGTGGCGTGTCTTGTAGTTCTGCTCAGCAATCCCGGATAAAATTGACTTTTTTACTGCTGTGATTTTTTTGTAAATTGGGTCTAATGAAGCCCCTGTTTAAAACCCATGGAACAATGAATGAGCAGGTGTCCCAATACTTTGTCCATACAGTGAAGCAGTCAACTGTTTTTTATCGTAGTTGTGTAGTTAGAGTTATATACTTTCTGTAACTGATGGTCAACAGCACAGAAACAGTACTTTCAGGTATATCTCGCAACTCACCTTCTGGGTTCCCTTGTTTGCATGCCTTTGATTGTAAGGTTAACCGCTCGTTCCCCTTTTGGTGTGTGTCCTGTATGGGGAATGAGGCAGGCAATTCTTCCTCCGACTTCATCACTGACAGTTCCATGCTGGTAACATGAGGGGGACTCTGTGACTTGTACTGACATGGCCCGTCATTTGTGGCTGATCCAGTAAAAGTAAGCAGACTGCGTAAGTGGGAACTGTCAAGTGAAGGCTGTGACTCCTGTATGGGGGTAGGAAGGTCCTCTTCCAGCGCACCTGTGGATGAGGCAGGAGGGGAATGCCTGCTCAGTTCTGAGTCCTCTGCTTCAAGTAATGCAGTGCTCCCTACATGATTATCATTAATGTCTCGTGTGCTTTCTCGAAGATCCGGCTCTTCTAAGGTGCTATGCTCAAGTGCTTTTTGTTGATCTGTACTGGCTGAACCCTCTGACTCCGTCAAGTTGTCTTGTCTCTCAAGGGAACTGGAGATGTGACTTGCAGGTGTTTGGGCATGTTCATTTTTCTCAGCTATAGCAGAGTTTGTGTCGGGTTGATGCTGAGCCTCTCCAGATGTTTCAATCTGAGAGACAGTATCAGTTTCTACAGTTTGACTCATCTGAGTCTCAGATGTACTTTGGATTTCTTCCTTTACTTCTTCCAGGGCAGGAGATGCTCTGGTGTCAAAGAGGACAGGTAGCTTTGGTTTCATGTCAAAATCTGTATCAACATCCCCTGTTTCTGTATCCTTCCATTCTGTTTTTTCTGTTTCAGAGATATTTGAGGGCTGCGCGACAACACCATCATTCTGGTTGGCCTCTAGAAGAGGTATAGCCTCTTTAGGATCTTCCTTTAATTCTTCTTGTGGAGGTTCTCTTTCTTCTGTCTCAGGGACACCTGACTTCAGTGACACAACTTCTTCTGTGTCCTGTTGGTTCTCTTCTAAAGGATAACTGTTTTCTCTATCAGCATCATTTGCCTCCTTCTTCAGACATGCTTTCGCAGCTTCCTCATCACCCTTTTCCTCCAGCGATACGCACACATCTCTTTCCTTGTCCTGATTCTCAAAGGCAGTTTCAGTCTTTGGTTCATTGGAATCACTGTCAGTAACTTGACTACAGCAGTTCTGCTGATTTTCCTCGTTTGTGATGCTGGACTGTAAATGTCTGCTCTCTAGTTTTGTTTCCTCTCTTGGGCCTTCAATATCAGAGCAAGTCTCCTTGTGGATCAGGGTGTTTTCAGACGATGTACCAAGCTTTGAATCTCTTGATTTCTTTCTGGGAGTGAAGGTGCCAAATGAGCCCCCTGCTAGTTTAAAAACAGACTTATTTTCAGAGACGATGGATTCAGTTTTTCCCAGGCAGATTTGTTTAGGGATTTCAGGGGTTTGAGATAGGAAAGGATCTGACACAGAAACAGAGTTGTCTGATTTGTCTGTTGTATCAGCTGCTGTAGCAGGCCTCCAGAGATCATTCCGTTCATAAGAACTGGTTGAAGATGAAGTCTGTGCTTCGTCCTGTTCTTCAGCTGATAGCAGGACTTGCAATGCCTGTTTAGGAGAAACATCAGGACTTTCATCTTTGCATATGTTTGATATGGTTTCTCCTGGAATATTAAACTCTGTGTTTGAGGTCTGATCCCTGTCATCGCTCCCATCATGTGAAAGGATATTTAGTGAAAGGCATGTTGATTGCTCAACTGAGGGACAGCTCTTTTCTGGGTCATTCCAGGTGGTCACCAGGATTTTTTCAGAATGGCATTGTATGAGTGGATTGCTGTCTGGATTTTGAAGGATGTTTGCATCGTCCTCGCCTCCTCCTGCCTCTGACAAATCTTCAATGGATCGCCAAGTGGACAGATTTGACTCCAACATACCAGCCTCAATGTCGGCCATCTTTTCTGGCATGTCACAGTAGCTGTTGTTGTCCTCAAGGTCACCCATGATGTCATCCCCGGCAGCAATGTTGGGAGTTACAGATAGCCCCTTGTTGTGCAGTGATCCAGCTATCTCACACATAAGCAAATTCTCTGCCTCAAAGTCACAGCATTCCCCTACTGACAAGGGCTCAGTCGGAGCCCAACCCTCTGATGAAGCACTCTTTTCTGCCACGCTGTTCTCAAAGTTTTCTTTCTTTGGTGAGATGGCGAGCATGCTGTAGGTAGTAGAGGACATATTTAGAGAGCCAAGACTTACATCTTCAGTGCCAGGTTGATTTTCAGTCAGGTTGTCCTGGTCGAGGGAGTGTTCGAATGGGGAGACATCAGAAGGAGTTAAGTTATCCGGGATTTCAGACAGCTCAGGGTAGGCACAAATGGGTATGTTTGTGGGGCTACAGTCATCTTTAGGGTAAGACAACAAAGGGACTCCTTTGTTAAGATCGTTGGTTGCTGTCGCATCAAGCCGCAGCGAAGTATCCAAGAACTCAGAGTTGTTCCCATTTTTCTGATCCAGTTCCTGGTCATCCTGAATGTTTAATTCATGGTTCATGCCTGCTGCCGTGGCCCCCAGCACACAAAGGGCTGGTTTACTACATGTTTCGGTTATTTGATCAAGTTCTACTGATCTAGTTTGATCTCTTGTGAGACCTGTTTGCTGAGACTCCACACAACATGCATTGTCTATTCCTTCAGTGTCTTTGAAATCTGGGCTCTGCCTATCATCTTCAGTTTGATCTGTAATCTCTGCTGTTGCAATTACTGCCTCTGCAAAGTCCCCTTCCACATGTTTTGGCATCATCACACTTTCGGCACTTGTAGTGAAGACTGGAATATGCTTCTGAGCTACTACATTTGGAAGCTCGGAGGATTCAGAGGAGATCTCCATTTCACTCTCACTTCCAGAAGACTCTGGTTGTGCAGGGGGCATGGACTGCACTTGGTCATCTTGGCCAGGAAATTGCTGAGCAAGTTCAGCATGTCTCTCTGTGCCGTAGAGATGGTCGTCTTCATCCCCATTACAAGAGGTGGAGTCAATGGACTCCTCTGTGTCATCCTGATAAGCAAAAGACTCATCTACCCCTTCGTTGATTGAGTTCTCTGAAAGCGAATTTAGGAACGAGGCAGAGGTGTCCTCCTCGTTTGGGTCTTCCACATCCCTTGCGGCAGACTTTATGGCTTCAGCTTGCTCTTCCAAATAATTATCATCATTTACGTCATTGTCCTCATCCTCATCTTCATCGTCATACTCATCTACATCACCTTCCTCCTCTCCCGCAGCATATGCATCCACATCATTTTCAGGTTCCTCATCTGTAGGAAATAAAGTTATTTCCATGGAATCTGCCTGGAATATCAAGCTGGCATGGATAGGCAGCATGGAGGCAGGAATCATGCCATCCTCCGAAGGTCCATCATCCCTAGAGCAGCCATGGAAGAAGACTGCAGAAGATCCCATCTCACTGTACAAGCTGTTATTGTCAGTGTCCGAAATCTCTGAGGAGCAAGTTGCAGGGGTCAGGCTGCCTGTCTCCAGGGTAGTGGCAGCTGTCGCCAGTCGGTGAGTGAAGGAAAAAGAGGATGCCAAATCTGGGGGGAAATCCTCTTCTGGGCTTAGAGGGGCACTGAGTCTGGCAAACTGGTCTGAGATGCATGCATCAAGGTCCAGTTCTAGATCCTGATCTGGGTCATCAAAAGGTTGGGTTATGTCAGTGGCTCGCTGAATTTCTGCCTGCACCAAAGAGGCCTCAGACCCCCCTAAGCCATCTTGAGAGTCTGTGCTTCTGCCACTGCTGCTCCTGTGAGGAGAAACATTCTCTGTCACCCAGTCAGGCCTGCAGGTCTCTCGCTTTACCCTCTCCTCCTCATATTCCACATCCTCGACCAGCCCTGGCATGACAGGCTTACACAAGCAATGCTCCCTTTCAGTACCAAGTCCATCCCCCAGCTCATCCCCAATCTCAGACAGAGATCCCACATAGCAAGCAGGGGCCTCTTGTAATTCAGCTTCTGCGATGAGATTTGGGGAACAGGAATGAGAGGTGCTGGAGGTGTAGGACGAGGTCCAACTGCCGCCCTCTGCAGTAATGTAAGATCCTGATGGAGAAGTGGGAGGGGAGCACAGGTCAGACTCATCAGTTGGGGAACCAGGTCCTGTGCTTGGGCTGCTTGGGTGCCACGGTTGCTTGAGATGTGAGCAATAGGCCATCTTAATGGGGGTGGAGGGAGCTGTATAATAACGATCTGGGTCCAGTCCAGGAAGGACACCGATTCGCTGGGGGTCAACTGGGAATGTGGGCTCGGAAAAAGACAAGGAAGGCACTTCACCCTGAGATAGAGACGGTGGGTCTCCCTCATCATCAGGAAAAAAGGTGCTGCTCTCGGTTAGTCCAGTGTCTGCAGCTTCAGGCTCTGGAACTGGGCATTCAAGTATCTGATTTAAGCTTTTCTCCTCAGGGGTTGGGGTCAAAGACATATCCTGGTCAGGTTTGGGGCTCTCCTGCCCAGTATCGAGTTTGAGTTTTCCCTCTACCCAAGTTTGTTCCTCCACAGAGGGTGAAGAAGGTTGGGAGGCATGGGACTCTGAACTTGAAATCTCCTCACCGGTCTTTTTGCCTAGAAGCACACCAATCTGCGTCTCCATGTTCTTCAGCAGAGCTTCTTGGCCCATAACTACCCTTGCATCCATGGACTCTGGTTCTTGGTAGTCACTCTCCACCTCAGCCCCAGTTAAGACTTTGATCCTCTCCATTTTCACCGGTCCCCTTCTGCATGATGCTTTGCCGAACCGCCCTGTTAGCCGGCCTACTGACCGTCCTTCGGATTCGAAGCTTGCACCCTCTGGTTGAGGTCGCGTGGAAGTGTTAGGCTTGGCCATAACCAAGCGAGGGCCAAATGGGGATGTGCACTGTGGGGAGAGTTTGGGTGGGCTGCTAGGAGAAGGACTGGAAGCACTGTCACTTGGTGTAGAGGCTGTAGAGCTGGAGGTCTGTCTGGACAAATCTGAAAAAGAGGGCAATAAAAATATTTTTAGACATTATGTATCAGTTTGGCTTTTGGTATTTTTAAGTTAGGATGAATGGAAAAAATGTAAAATATAAAATTTGAATACACCTTTATTTGCAAATAATATCCAACAACTAAACTAAAATATCTACAAGTCGTTAACAGCCTTTTACTACTTTTGCTGTCTACATTGCTGTATTACACTTATTATTACACTTATTTATACTCCCTTTAGGTATGAAAATGAATACGTCTGTTTCAGATGCTTAAAGCATCACTGCCCACATACTACTATGCGTCCTTTACACTGGCATGGATGTTAAGCAATGCATCCCTAAAGGGCAGATCAGAGGGAAGTGATGTAAACGTCCGTAAAAAAGGGGTGATAAAGTTCTGCGGTATGTTTCCTTTTTGCCAGAGAGTCCATATGGCAGTGGCCGTGATTCGCTTAAACTGTTGGACACAATGGAATTTGGCTTTCACCTTTAACCCATACATACACACCAGTGAAACACACACAGTGACAGTGAGCACACATGCGGTGGTGAAGGGTGTTCCTCAGGGGCCCAACAGTAGCAGCTTGCCGATCCTGGGTATCAAACCCACAACTGTGTCATGATGATGAAGGTACTGCTGTATTCCGTCTATATCCATAAGCTTTCAGAGAATGTGCAACAATACGTGCAAAATGAACGCAGAGTACAGGCTCTGTCCATATCCATGTCTGTATTGTGCACCGTATTGAACACTTGAGTATAAATGAGCCCTGAAGCGAGCAACTTTAAACCGAACATGTCTTGTCGAACGTTTCTGACCACTACATGTAGCTGGTGGATGTGAATGCTCGGTGTATAGTGCCAGTAAAAATGTCACATGAAATATTCAGTACAATCCTTGAAAAGGTCAGCTAAATGGAAGTGGTTTGGCTAGAGAGGTTTACGTGTGGATTTCATACACTGAAAAATCAATGGCAATTCAGTGGAAGTTTCCAGATCAGTATTAATGTAGAATTCCCAGAGGCAGTTGATGGGTAGTAAAATTACGAAAACTTCAGTTAGAGATACTTCAGGTGGTAATTATCCAAGGCTGAACTACCAACATTGACGAAATTGCTTTAGCCTTCTTATTTATGGAAGAATCAAAGCATTTTGAGAATCACTGTGTCCAAATGTTTGTGGACACCCCTTCTAACTAATGCATTCAGCTACTTTAAGGTGCACCCACTGCTGACACAGATTTCCAAATGCACACACAAACAGCTTATCGCCTATGAAATATGACTCTCCGGAGCAGATAAACATGAACACCACTATTTGCACCATGCCTAATGCCAGGTATGGGCTAGAGGGGTATGAAGCTCCCAGTATTGATCTGTGGAGCAGTGCAACTATGTACTCTAGAATAATAGTGCTTTATTATTAGTGCTGAATGCAACCAAATCCTCACTGCAGTGCTCCAAAACGTAGTAGAAAGCCTTTCCTGGACAGCTGCTCCAACAAAAGCAGCAGAACCTCTTTTTTTTAATACCCTTGCTTTCGGAGGAAACCCTGACTGTCCCAATACTTTTGTCCAAATAGTGTTGAATAAAATGGAAAGAATTAGTTATTCATCCCAACCAAACAGAGAAGGCTTTTTCTAAAGCATGGCTATAGAAAGCAAGGCAGTAAAGTGAACATCATGTACAACATTAAACAATACTTGATCTTAACCTTAATTAGCTTTTCAGAGAAGCTAATTAAGATTAGCCTAGAAAGTAAAGACCACAGGCAGATAAATAGTGGAGTATCCCTTTAAGTGCTATACGCTGCGGTCAAGCAGCTTTAGACAGTAATTTCCCAGGAAGGTTATTTCACCTCTCACATCTCTCCAGAGAGCATGAGAGGTGATGGTGAGGGGGTTTGGTAGGTCAGCTAAGCTGGCTAGCGGGAAGCAATCTGAGCAATCTGAATGTGTTGAGTAATTGTATCAGGGAAGCAAGGCCCGTTTCTGCCTGCATGGCATCTCCGACTGACAGTAATGACTTGACATGGAAGGAAGCACGCAACCCTGTCAGCAGAAAAGTCACTAACACACACACATACACACACATCTGTACCCCTATCTTTGTAGGCTATTTTCACAGTTTTAAATAATACTGAATCAATCTAATTGTAACCAAAAGGGAACCTCTGGGCTCTTTTCTTTTCCTGGAAATAAAATAATCTGAAATGAGTGTATTAGTGTAGTAAGGACCGAAGAAATGTCCCCATGATGTCCAAATGTTCACATTTTCATCTTTCAGGGGACATTTGGTACATTTGCATGGGTGTTGTATGAACTGTTGACATGATTAGAGCAGTGGAGCGCCCGTCAGCTCCTCTCTTACTGTACACCATATAATCAGACAGACAGGTAAGCCCAAGGCCAAACAGAGCTGTTATGGGATTAGCTCTGGCTCTGTCTCTCTCTCTCTCCTTCTCCCTCTCCTCCATCTCCTCCAAGCAGCTCTTTCTCCATCCTTCATCTCAATAACCTTCACTGTGAGTGTGCAGCAAGGACAATGAACTTATTATGAAGTAACCAGATATAATATAAGATATCAGATGGCCCATATTTATTTTATGGCTTTTTAGGCCTTATCTTGTATTGCTTATATTATTTTTTAATCAAATGTGTCTTATGTTATGATGCAGCTATAAAGAAACCGAAAGAACATTTCCAGAAATGGACATTAATTATTTATCTGTACTCTGTCCTTTCAGTCAATAGCCACACCCATGCATCTGCGAGCAAACTGTAAAATAACACTTTTTCGGTGCCTCATAAATACATAACAGTTCATGATCATATCACATAATCCATTAAAATTGACATGCTTTAGATTTTCCACAGCTGATAAAACTGTAAGTGCTCTGTTAGGATGTAATGGTAGGCCACGCCAGACAGACAGACGTCCTTCCGGGAAGAATGAAACATGATCCTAATGAGAGAGCTTTAGAGGCTAGCAAAGGCTCTTTGGTCTTGCTTGCATACAAACCACTGAGCCTTGGTGTCCTAGATCAACAAGCTCCAAGTCACATCCATTGGCTCATTTATTCAAATCCAGTATCCAAAGGTGATGGTCACATAGCTCATTGGAAAGGCTAAATCCTAGTAGCAAGGCCGTATTAAAGAATTCAGAGGCGCTCCACACCCCTATCAAGTTACCAACACATTCATCACGAAAGAGAAACTACAGGACATACTCCAATAGCCCCTATCATGGAAGAGTGAACTTTCCTTGCTTTTCTTGATATAAAAGACTCTTTCATAGTATAGACACATCGCAAAGGTCTATTATATCACTCTCCAGTTCATATTTGGAAATTGTGCAGCAAAAACATCCTGTTTTCAGTTCATTGTTTTATTTACTGATGTTATAAAAACCAATGAATTAACCATTGATTTTACAGTTTAGCCAACAGCAGTTTAGCCCCACTCAATTATGCTACAGTTATAATTATAAAAAAAAACAGTTATAATATAAAATAAAATAATAATATAATATAAAAGCTTTTCAGGCCAGACTGCTTTTAAATGAGGTACAATACAATAATGCAGGGCAGCCAATCAGAACAGAGTTTATTAACATAAAGCTTAAGGTCTAACAAAAACAGACTGTTTTGTTGTAAGGCATAAAAAATAGGTTAGAAAATGGTGTCATAAAAATCAATTGCACCTTTACTGATACTTAAATCCACACAAATAACATAAGCAAAAAAAGAGACGGTTTTCAATTCTTTCATTTTGTGATGTCACTAAAACCGGCGCATATATATATCCTATATCCCATTTACGTTCATGTTAATAAAGAGCGTTTCAGCACAATCTTAAAGGCACAGTACTAAAAACTGTCTGTTACATTCTAAAGGATAGAAATGTGTGAGGAGAGTTAAAGAAGGAAAGTGTGAAAAGAGAGAGAGAAAAAAAAGAGATAATAAAAAAGGTAGCGAGAAGGAAAGACAGACAGAAAGAGATAATGAGACAGGAAAGAGAAACAAAAAGAAAGAAAAGGAAAGAAGAGAGAACAGAGAAGGAGAAAAGGTCTGCCCTGCTAGAGCTGCCCTAGTCAGCTGTAAGTGCTGTTGCAATGTAAGGCACATAAACTCACAAAGCAAGACTGACAAAAACGAAAGTGTATAGCACATAAAAAACATGAGAGAGGGAAAGAGACAAAAGTAGAGAAAAAGAAAAGAGAGAAGACAGATGAAGAGAGGGGAAGTGAAAGAGGACAGAATAGAGAAGCAGCAAATTTCTGCCCTGCTAGAGCTGCCCTATTCAGCTGTATGTGCGATCTAGGGTACATGTGCTCAAAAAACAAGATTGCCAATAACTGTGTATAGCACATGAAACTTAAGAAAGGTAGAGATACAAAAGGAAAGACAAGGAAAGAGAGAGGATAGAAACAGATGATTTTTTTTATCTTTATGTGCTATGCAGTTTTTGGCAATCTTGTTTTGTGAGCTTATGCGCCCTACATCGCTACAGCACTTACAGCTAACTTACAGCTAGGGCAGCTCTAGCAGGGCCAAAATGTCTCCTTCTCTTTGAGCTCTCTGTCTCGTTCCTTTTCTTTCTTTTCCTCTCTCTTTCCTCTCATTATCTCTTTATCTCTTATTTCTCTTTATTTTTATCAGGCTGTTTTTGCATAATGAGAATGAAATGTGACAGGGAGAGAGAGAAGAAAAGGGCAGTAGAAAGAACAAAGAAGGAACAAATTCTGCCCTGCTAAAGCTGCCCCAGACAATCGTAAGTGCTATTGTGTGGTAGGCCACACAAGCTCACAAAATGCTGAGCTGCATGCTGAGCATCGGCTGGAGCGTTGTGAAGCATGGCACCTCTGGACTCTAAAGCAGTGGACACATGTTCTCTGGAGTGATGAATTACGCATGACTATCTGGCAGTCAGTGGACGAATCTGGTTTTGGCAGATGCCAAATGATTCATACTTTTAATGTTATGATCTTTTGTGCATTACTGAATATTGTTATGTTCATTTTAATAGAGTCTAATGTAAACAGATGCACACACACCTATTCACATTATCAGCATCCTGCACTCTCTTTCTGCTCTCTTTCTAATTGTTCTTCAAATGTCCTTCCTCTCTCTCTCTAATACTGTTTGCCTCTCTCTCTCCCACACAAACACTCCACGGGTCTCTCACCCTGAGTATCTCTGTGCGTAAGTTTGCATGCATGTTATTTCTTAGGCTATGTTGTATGTATATGTGAGTGTGTGTGTGTGTGTGTGTGTGTGTGTGTGTGTGTGTGCATTCTGCTGTGGGTGGGTTGTTGTGCTTAGTCATGTTTCAAAATGATGATCTCACCCTGTCACACCCTGCACAGGGAACAACTGTTATGGAGCCAAATGTGAAACACAATGGCAGTGTTTTTTGCCCAATTGTGTGTGTGTGTGTGTGAGTGTGTGTGTGTGTGTGCTGGGCAGAGAGAGATGGAGAAAGAAAGGGCCTTGTTTGTTTGCTACTGCAGTCAGTGCTTCTACAAAACCATAGAACTGTCTCTGAAGTTAATGCAGAAAAGAGAGAGAAAGAGAGAGAGAGAGAAAGAGAGAGAGAGAGAGAGAGAGAGAGAGAAAGAGAGAGAGAGAGAGAGAGAGAGAGAGAGAGAGAGAGAGAGAGAGAGACAGAGAGAGAGAGAGAGAGAGAGAGAGAGACAGAGAGAGGTGGGAAAGGGTTAGAGATGGAGAGAGGCAGACAAGGAGCATGAACAGAGAGAGAGAGAGAGAGAGAGAGAGAGAGCTAGTGAAAGTAAGAGAAAAAGAAGAAGAGAGAGAAATAGCTGAAGAGAAGGGGCATGCGAAAGAGAGAGAGGGGTGGGAAAGGGTTAGAGATGGAGAGAGGCAGACAAGGAGCATGAACAGAGAGAGAGAGAGAGAGAGAGAGAGAGAGAGAGAGAGAGAGCTAGTGAAAGTAATGCGAAAGAGAGTGAGGGAGAATAGTGAGAGAGAGAGAGAGAGAAAGAGTGAGAGAGAGACATCTGTCCCTGGGCAGTTTGTGTAAAGTTTGACTCACTCTAGGTTATACCTGCTCAAGGCATGCACTTAAATAAACCAACAGATGAAGCAGTGTTTGTGCGTGTGACCTCTTTCTTCAATGTCCTTCCCTACTGAACCCCTGCAGTTCGCTGAACAGAACGAGCAGATGGTGCTAAGTCCTAAATAAAATACTGTTCCTGTCTCTGACCACAGGCATAAACATAAATATCAGAACCAGAGTCAGCGTATGAGGACAGTCGTCTTCAGCTCTTTCTCCAGAACCCAGCTTCACTGTAGGCCTTACCCCAGCAGATCTGAGTGCTGCAGTGGGCCACCTGAGGAATTTGTGTTTTTCCAGGTTCAGTCAAATTTCTTCTGTCAATATTGAAACTGTGCTGGCGGGGCGATAAGGAGGGCTAATCCATTTATGGTTGCACTAATGTGTGAGTTTCATGAACAATAAATCAAACGTACATATATTTCCCATCATAAATGTTGTCAAACAGCCAGAATGTGTTTGCTGTGCAAAGTTAGCTTCTTTGATTTGGCACTTGTGGTACAAGGCTAATGTAGCCAACGAGCAACTTATGCTAATAATAAGCTAATAATAAGCTAATAATAAGCTGCAGGCTTAAAGACAAGTTTTTACTCAATGATAGTGGGCAGTGGTGGCTCAGCGGTTAGAGCTCCGGGATATCGATAACAGGGTTGTGGGTTTGATTCCCGGGCTCGGCAAGCTGCCACTGTTGGGCCCTTGAGCAAGGCCCTTTACCCTCTCTGCTCCCCGGGCGCTGGAGTTGGCTGCCCACCGCTCTGGGTGTGTGTGTGTACTCACTGCCCCTAACACATGTGTGTGTGTGAGTGTGTGTTCACTACCAGATGGGTTAAATGCGGAGGACACATTTCGCTGTACAGTCCACACTGTACAGTGACAAATACGTGCACCTTTACCCTTTACCTTTCAGCAAAATAACATTTCCACGTCTGATAATTGCTAATGCAAACACATTTATTGGTTTGCCAGTGAAAATTAGAGTTATTTAAAGTCAAAGAGCCTACATTAGCTTACGTTTGTACGTTTGTTAGCCTGGCTTAGCTTCAGTTCATTTATAGAGTCCTATAGAGGAAATATTAGCTGACTGACCTCAAACTCAATTTGAATAATGTCAGACAGACCTAATGATTTCTAATAACTAAAAAAGTACAGTGTCTTTATTTAATACTATATACAACTGCTTGTTGTATTTGAACTCTATTTGCACTATGGAAAACTGTCCAATCAAGGTTTTATTTCTAGGTCGATACAGTCAAAGCAGATTTCCCATGGGCTAGGCCTTCAGAAGCTAAAGTGAGGCATAATCGGTCAGAGTCACCGCCTGCCAATATTTGGAAGAGGCAGTTGATTTTAACCAATTACGGCTTGATTTACAGTGAGTAGGACTGAATTGGTAAGAAACAAGATCACTCTAGGTCTTCTGGAAGTCTTAGGTACTTCACTGACTATGACTAGAGGTGGTAGCCTACCCGGGTTTCAGACAGCTGTAAGAAATAGAAAACAGTGGTGGCAAACATTGTAAAAGTGGTTCATACAAGGTAAATATTGATTGTAGAGATTTTTAAGTTTTATTCAAGTGCACTTGTGTTACCTTACTAAAATCACACAGGGAAGATGTGTCTTTTCCTTGAGTTTTGACATTCATGGCCTGAACTGAAGGCCCATTTTTAATAGTCACTGTGCAACACTGGAGCAATGAATATTCTTATAATCTGAAATTACATATCATTATTTTATAAGTTGCAGTATATGGTGCACATAAGCAAGTCTCTTTGACACCTCAACATATGTGTGATAAGCTTGTGTAGCGCATGGCAGACTAGGGTACGATTCCCAGGCAAACACACCATGCTTTACCAATATGTGCTTGGTCAGGAATAGGTCAGGATTGTACAAGTCTTCTAAATTGCTCAAGCCATGGCCTCTTAACTTCCTGTCAGTGATCATGATTGACTACAGCTGGTAAAACGTCACTCATTGCCTTGACTAACACACTGTACAATGGGAAAGTCCAAGAAGCTCAGTGTAGATCCTAAAAAGGATGGCTGTAGATTTACATGAGTCAGGAAGGTCCATTGGAGTCATTTCTAACCAACTGCAGATTCCAAGATCATCAGGTTAAACATAAGCGGTTTAACAGTGAGGTTTAACGGTTTAAGCGGTAAGTACAAGTTATTGGGAGGTCTTGTCACTTTGCCAAGGTCTGGCTGAAGAACCAAACGGTCACCTTCAGCTGAAAGGAAATTGGTTTGGATGGAACAACCATAGAATGAACACTGGATCACCAATGTCCATGTCTGCTGGGACATCACCATGGACTGAGAGGCTGCTATCCAAGAAAGAAGCTCCTGCTCAAAAGCAACACCACCAAGCTCAAATAAACTATGCATTGGACATGGACAAAGAAAAAGCCTTCGGGGGAAAAGTTCTATGTTCAGATGAGACAAAGATGGAGGTGTTTGGCCACAATGATCAGAGGTATGTTTGGAGGAGTAAAGTTGACACATTCAATCCCAAGATCATCTGTCAAGCATGGTGTTGGTGGCATCATCTGTGGCTCTGGGGCTGTTTTTCTGCCCACCTTCATGTGAATCTGACAGTATATTGTTTCAGTTGTTGTGCTTTGTTTCTATCAGCCATAACATTAAAACCACCTGCCTAATATTAAGGTGCTCCGCCTTTTGCCACAACAACAGATCTGACCATTTATGGCATGGACTACAGAAGACCTCGGAAGGCATCCAATGGTATCTGGCACCAAGACATTAAGAGCAGATTTTTAGAGAGCAGATTTTAATCCTATAAGTTGTGAAGTGGGGCCTCCATAGATCGTCCACCAATGAGCCTTCCCATGACCCGGTTGCTGGTTCATTCAAATTCACGCATACTCTCACACACAATCAATGCCACCGGCACTTTTACCAGACAAATTAACCCCTGGTCGTCTGCCTGTCAAATGCTTCTCCCTCAGTTGCTAAACTCCATGTCAGTGATGTAATGGGACTGGACAGAATAGGAGTAGGCCAAACAAAGCCGGTCAAGACCCCTTCAAATTGGTGGCTGTTCATTTAAACTCAGTCAAGATGAATGTTAACGAGTTAGGGGTCCTTCAGAAGACCCGTCTTTACCCCAAATGCTTCGATCAGCCATGTCATGTTTGGTGGCTGAATACTCTGTCCTTTTTATTCTGGGTCTACAAGCTAATGTAGCTAACAATTATTAAAAGATACACTATATGTCCAAATGTTTGTGGACACCTCTTCCAATGAATCTCTGGAGCATATAAACATGAACCTGTTGGCACCATGCCTAATGCCATGCATGGCATGGTATAAAGCCCCCCAGTATTGAGCTGTGGAGCAGTGGAACTGTGGAATGATGGATGGCGCTCCAGCCAATATTTTTGGATTGAGTTGGGAAGTTGGGGATGAGGTGGGGTGGTGACTATCCAACATCCTGACCTCCTAAGTTGATTTAGGAGTTTAGGAAGGCCTTCACCTATGTCATAGAAAGAGTCTTAACCTGCAGATGGCAATACAAAAACTGGAAAGAGGGCACACAGAAAAAAGCTTAGTTAACTCAAAAACATTCTGGTTTGAGCTACTTCATCAATTTACATCAACCTGCCTTCGTTAAATAGTTAAAGTACACTTTAAAGATGAACATCTGACACTGAACTCATCTAGCCTTATTAATTACATTTAGGGTATGGAGACAAGTTATTTTTCCATTAATTAGACAGATACCACCAAATTAGGACTGTTCATTTGACTCTTTACTGACCTTGATGCATATCATCTTCCACAGCCAAACAAACAAACATTTTTCACACTTGAGTATTAATATGCATTAACAGGCTATGCATAATGCATACTTCCCATATTAGTAATACCCATTGCTCTCTAGCTGGCCTGTGTGATCCCACTGAGGCCTAGCTGCTCTCATCTGATTAGTTCAGTAAGCTAAAGATAGTGCCGACACACTGGCACACTTGAGAGGTCTTATTTTTTTAGGCCAATCTTTCCACCTCTCTCTCTCTCTCTCTCTCTCACGTTCTTCTCTCTTACGCACGCACAGCTTGAGTCTTGCCTATGGATAACACATTTTGTACAGAACATTGTTGCAGCACTGTACAAAAGCAGTGTAATATCTGTGTAAAAAGGCTCGAACTGACATGGTGTTCGAGGTTATTTTGTGCAGGAAGTGTTATCAACTTCAAAAAAGATTCTTCATACAGCAACCCTCTCCTTTCAAACGCCACAGCCCTTTTGATCATGTTTAAAGTACAGAAACATCAAATACTGTTTGATCTTCAGGCTATAGGCCTATAGGCCTACTCTAACATCTATCTCACTTTTTTTTTTTTATTATTTATATAATGGCAGGGTAAAGGTAATTATATCAATGGCCTATTTTTTTTATGAAATATGTCCATTAAAACAAAGACATTATTTTCTTATAGGTTACTCACAACGAAAGGAGGAGGCCATACGTCCGTCTGTCATTTCACACTTAAGGATTGGATCTAACAGTGAATTCATACATTGTATCTCCAACATGAAACCTTAACTGCAGAAGGAAAAAAAAACGTAACTTTCAATGGAAGTCAATGTAAAAAGACATTATTCCAAATTATTCATTTGAAGCATTTCCATTGGTCCATTCAAAATGTAAAGAAAATCTGATTCACATTATTACACAAAAGTGAAAGGCTCCTGAGTGGCGCCGTCTAAGTGTTACCCCAATCATTGGCAGGTTGCTGGTTTGATACCTGATGATGCCACTGCTATCAGTTGCTAAGAGTTCCAGAAGGTGGGAAGGGTGCTGGGGTACTGGGGTGGCCCTCCCCACCTCCTTCCCCATCACCCATCACATGATACAAGTTTCTCTTAGCTGACATAACAGTACTGGTAGTTGGGGCTCAGTTCCCAGTGTGTTACGCTATCCAATGGTGTTGCATAAGCGGTGGTCTGAAAAAAAAGCGGTTGGCTTCTACCAACTTTATGTGATTGGTTGAACTACATGCTAGCCAATTCCCGTCCAACTCAGGTGGCATAGTGAAGTGAAAAACGAATAAATATTTGTTTAATGTTAAGGGTAAAATGAATGTTTTATTTCTGATTTTCTCAGAACATTGTTCATTGTTCTGAACATCACATATTACCCAACTCATACATATTCTCCCATTACATGCGAGGCTCCTGACACTGGGAGGGTGAAGACCTCCCATGCACGTACACCACACGCCACCACCTCTTTTTCTGAAATGCTATTGATGCAACATTATTGGTCAAGCAATGCACCTGGATGCGCCATCTACCCACCTAGGAGAGGGCAAGGCCAATTGTGCTCTGTGCTCTGTCAAGCAGCATGACCAGGATTCGAACTAGTGATACTTTGGTCATACTGTCAGCGTCTTATTCCGCGGGACCACTCACAGCCCCTGTGTATTCACATAAGTACACAGGTAAAGATTAAGGTAACATGCACCGTAAACACAGGTAATACACTGTTTCACCTGTTCTGTTTCAGATACAAAACTCCAGACATTAATCAAGGAGATCTACAGCACTTAAAAACAGCATGTTCCTGCTCCAGCCCTTTAGAACTACACTTTACATATAATGATTAATTTTAAAATCTTTTGTTTTTCCCTAATATATGAATCCATGCAACATCCTGTGCTTGAAATATGCTTTTCATGAGTCCCTCTTTATAGATTGCGGTCAATTATGCAACCTTATCTGACCTTACATTTAATGCAAGACTATCCACATCCCTGAGCTGGACTTATTCCAGATCATAACTCAGCATAATTTCTTAGTACTGTGGCCAAATATGAGGAGATCATTTCTAGTCAAGTCTACCTGGCCTTAAACTATCTATAACAAACTGGTCTGGTCTGGTTTTCTAATAACAACAGCTGTTTCCACCCACACACTAAAGCCTGAAGCAAATAAATAATAAATAAAGACTATGTGTGTGTATTTACAGAGAGAGGATTGGTGACAGTCCAAGTCCAGTGTTTGTTAGCAACATTAGCCTAGCATCTCCTGTTGTAAAAAAAAAAAAGGAACACATCAGAAACCACACGTGTTTTTGCTGCATCTGCCTCTGGGGTCAGTGATCAATCAAGTTGATTAGGGTTTTTGCAGAACTACTCCTTTAAACCTTATTGCTCTATTCTCCATTCTATCAGGAGGCCATTTCCTCAGGATTTGGCCATAAATCTATAAACTACTGTCTGCTTTTCTAATCACATATCAGCTGTTTACACCCATATACTTATACTAAATCCTGAAGCTAATTAATGAAGACTTTGGGTACGTATTTACAGAGAGAAGATTGGTGACAGTCCAAGTGCAGTGTTTGTTAGCAACATTAGCCTAGCATCTCCTGTTGTAAACTAAAGAAGCACATTTTAGATATCAAACATGTTTTGGCTGTGGACTACATCTGAGGTCAGTGGTCATTTATGTAGATTAGATTTGTTTGCAGTAGTACTCCTTTAAACCTTTACTGCTCATTCAGAATGGGTTGGTTCGAAAAGCCCCATTGCCTGTTCTATCAGGAGATCGTTTCTACTGTACCTGGTCATAAAACTATCTACAAAATACTGCCTGGTTCTCTAATTTTAACACCTATACACTCATACTAAAGCTGGAAGCTAATGAATTAATGCTGAATGAATTGACTTTAAGCGTGCATTTACTCAGATGAAATTGGTGACAGTCCAAGTCCAGTGTTTGTTAGCAACAGTAGCCTAGCATCTCCCACTGTTAACTAAAGAAACACACATCAGATACCAGACAAGTTTTGGCTGTTGACCACATCTGGGGTCAGTGATCAATCATGTTGGTTAGAGTGTTTTGCAGAACCACTCCTTTAAACCTCACTGATCTTTCACTGCTCAACCCTGATGAAGGATTTCACTGATCTTTCATAACTGCTGCATGTCTAAATGGGTAAGATGTGAACAAAGTCATTCAGATTCCGCTCCCTGTTCTATCAGGAAATCATTTCCACCATACCTGTCCATAAAACCATCTAAAAAACAGTGTCTGGCCTATTATTACATAACAGCTGTTTACCCATATGCCCATATACCCAGGCTAATGCTGCCTCTATCCACAACACAGAGCACTCCGCATGCCAAGCTGTATACCAGGCCATTACTTATAATGCTTCTTCCAGCTTATCTGAATATTATAGTCACCCTACCCTAAACATGAAGATGCTAATTCCCGGCCTAATTCTGAATCTCCATTATCTCTGTACGCCCCAAACCCCTCTGATCTGAAGGCAGAGCTCGAATCTTTTTCCATCAGATCAGTGTTATTTTTTTGAGCAGGCACTGGAGTGGGTAAGCTGATGGGGAAGAACAGTGGTGGTGGGGGAAGGGGGTGATGCTGGGTCCTGCCACGGATGCTGTGTCATGCTCCTGCGCTTGTGGAGAGGAGGAGAGGAGGGTGTGGGTGTGCTACCGCTGCTGTTTTGGGACGCTGCTGATGCTGGTGATGTTGCAGGGTGCGGCCAAACCTCTCTCTCTCTCTCTCTCTCTCTCTTTCTGTTTCTCGCTCACTATGCTGTGGTAGCCTGTATCATCCACCACATGCTTACAGCTGCACCATCCTTCATGCAGAAATGATGAAACACCTCTCATACTTTTCTGATCTCTCTCTCTCTCTCTCTCTCTCTCACACACACACACACACACACACACTCTTTATATAAGGCAACAGTTGCAGCACAACATTCTGTATAGTGGTGCTTACATCAGTGTTAGCTGACAGTACACACACACACACACACACACACACACACACATTTCTGACACTTATCACACCATGCCTCCACATCCCCCCATAATCCATCCACACATCCTTCATTCAAATGCTCTCTCTCTCTCTCTCTCTCTCTCTCTCTCCCCGCATCATCTCTCGCCTCTCACCTGGTCCAGGCAGCTGTGCCTCCGTCTCTCTGTCCAGCAGACTGTCCGTCGTTTCCCCTGGCATGGTTCTGCCTCAGCCTCTGACGCACTTGCTAAAACAGGGGCCTGCCGAAGGAGGGGAGCCAGGAAAGAGAGCAGAGGATGAGTGTGGTCTGTTCTCCTACTGAGCGTGAGCAAGAGTGTGTGTGTGTGTGTGAGAGAGAGAGACAGAGAGAGAGAGAGGGAGCTGCAGAGGCTGTGTGGAATCTGAGAGAGAGAGAGCTGCAGTATTCTCTCTCTGATTGCAGGAGCTCTCTCTCGCTCTCTTCCCTCCTGCGGTCTCATAAGCTCTCCCTCCCTCCCTCCCTCACTCTCTTTTCTCTTGCTCTCTCTCTCGCCCTCCCTCCATCTCTCTAACTCTCTCTCTCTCTCTCTTTGTACCTCCCTCGCTCTTCCATTCCACCCCCACCACCTCCTCCTCCTCCTTCTTTTCTCTCCATCTCTCCATACCCCCCCCCCTTTCCTTTCACCCTTAGGCAAGTGGATCTTGGACAATGATGTCAGCAGATTTCAGCTTTTGTTACTGCACTGAGAGAAGAAGGAGGGGGGGGGTGTAGAGAGAGAGAGAGAGAGAGAGAGAGAGAGAGAGAGGGAGAGAGAGAGAGGGAGAGAGAGAGAGCAGTACTCAACATATCTAAGCTACTAACTTTTTCTTAACCTAAACCTACCCCCACCTCTCTCTCTCTCTGCCTCTCTCTCTCTCCCTCTCTCTCTCTCTCTCTCTCTCCCTCCCCTCCCTCCCTGGGGAGTACATGTAGGTTGTTCCCTGGCTTCCCTGGAGGCATGGCATCTGCTGCAGCCGTCTGTCTACTGTCAACAAACTGAACCTCTAAAATTCGCACAACAACCAGCACAAGTTAAGAGTTAAAGGAATAGTTTAGTGAAAAGTCTGATGAACATCACTGATCCCTGACCCCAGAGGCAGTCGATCACGCAAGACATGTTCGGTGTCCGACATGTGATTCTTTAGTTCAGAGCAGAAGATGCTAGGCTAATGTTGCTAACAAACACTGGGCTTAGACTGTCACCAATTTCATATATATATGAAAACATCTCTCAACCTGCTCAAAACATGAACAGATCTGTATGATTAGATCAGTGTGGTTTAGAACATGGAATGACTTCGATCAGTCGATGAAAACACACATTTCTATGTATAGCTGGATGTTTTGGGTTTTTGGGGGGTTTTAGGGTATCTGTGTAATTTTGCTAAATTGTTTGTTTTACTTGTTTATTTGGCTTTTGGATCCATTTTTGAAGCATTAAGTTAAGACTTTGAGTGTGTAATTATCAAGATGAGATTGGTGACAGTCCAAGTCCAGTGTTTGTTAGCAGTATTAGCCTAGCATCACTCCCTGTAACTATTCCTTTAAACCTCATTGCTCTTTTACTGCTGAAATTTCACAGATTTTTTTTGTAATTGCTGCATATTTAATTAGATCACATTTGAAAAAAGTTATTCAGAGTGGTTTGGTATGTAATAATAATCCTTTATTGTACAGGGTGGGCCATTTATATGGATACACCTAAATAAAATGGGAATGGTTGGTGATATTAACATCCTGTTTGTGGCACATTAGAAGCTTGTAAATAACTCATGAAAGAATAAAGTTATGTTAAAAACAAGCACACCATTGTTTTTCTTGTGAAATTCTCAATAAGAGTGATGTGTCACATGACCCTCTTCCCATTGAAAAAACTAAAGATGGATCCAAAATGGCCGACTTCAAAATGGCCACCATGGTCACCACCCATCTTGAAAAGTTTTCCCCCTCACATATACTACTGTGCCACAAACAGGAAGTTAATATCACCAACCATTCCCATTTTATTTAGATGTATCCATATAAATGGCCCACCCTGTAGAGACATTTTCGACATCAGAATTGCGCCTGTAAACATTTAAAGCTACATCATAGAAGGTTATTACAGGAAATGGTAAGAAAAACATATGTTGAGAAGGTTTTGGTCTACCCATGGTAAAGAGGTACATGCAGGATGCTTTTAAAAGTTTAGTTGTAGACAGTGTTGTTATGTATATGACCTTTTTAGCCTTCACGACATGCCTAGCAAAGCGGTGGATGGGGGCTTAGAAAGAGGAGGCAGAATCACAGGCCCCTTTCTCAGTTCTTACTGCAGAGATCTGTCTGTGTTTCCGTCTGTGTGGAATGAGACTAGCTGAATAGCAGGGTCAATGCTAGGCTAAAAGCTATTCCAATTTCCCAGCAGGTTGTCCCATCCATCCTGCTGTCCAATGTCTGTTCCTCAGACAATAAACTGAACTATCTCCGACACGTAGAGAGAGTGGCTGCGTTTTTATCAAATACCATTCGGGACATTTGTTAACCCTGCTGTGCCTAAACCCTCCCTCTGTAACTGGACCCTGGATTTCCTGACCTCAGACCTCAGTCAGTCAGGATCCAAAAGCACCAGCAGACTGAGCTCTGGTGTCCCCCAGGGCTGTATGCTCAGTCCACTGCTGTTCACTCTGCTGACTCACAACTGTGCAGCAAAGTACAGTTCGAATCGCATCATCCAGCTCGCTGATGACATGACTGTGGTGGGTCTCATCAGCAGGAATGACTAGTCAGCATATGGAGAGGAGCTGCAGCGGCTAACAGACTGGTGAAGGACCAACCACCTGTCTCCTAACGTGAACCAAACTAAAGAGATGATTGCTGATTCGGGGAAAATACTTTCCTTCCCTGCTTAGTTAAGGCCCGAATGTTATAGTTCATATCTCATAAGTTGACAGCTGGTGGCTTTGGGTTAAACAGAGTGGCACTGCAGTGAAGTTCACCACTGAAGCATGCTCCAGGTTTCCACGGCAACCGGGCCCTCACTGCACTCACTGATGCTTCAGTAAAGAAGCTGGATACACGGACGGTTCCGGTGCTGGCAAGATTTTGGGGCTTTCCTGCCTTCATCCTTTTCTCCTCAGCTCTTTCGCTTTCCTTTCCTTACGCTCCAGCCTTTCAGCAGACATTTAGGGAGGGAGCCAGCTTTCTGTTGTGTTGCACCGTTTCGGTTCTACTGAAAAGTCCCTTAATCTCTCTCTCTCTCCCCCCCACCTCACACACACACACACACACACACACACACACACACACACACTGTCTGTGTATTTATTTTCTTTTCGTATTTGTTCAATTCAACACAATGGAGTTTTAAGTCAAATTCAGTTCAATTCAGTTGAGTTAAATATTATCAATTGAATTAAATTCAGTACAGTTCAAATCAGCTCAGTTCAGTTCGAGCCAAATTTAGTTTCATTCAGTGCAACACTATGCCAGTTCAGTTCAATTCAGCTCAGTTCAGCTCAGGTTAACTCAAATTCAATTCCGTTTAATTCAGTTAAATTTAATACAGTTCAAATCAGCTCAGTTCAGTTTGAGACAAAATTCAGTTTCATATAATGCAACACATTTCAAGTTCAGTTCAACTCAATTTCAGTTTGGCTCAGTGCGATACTTATTTTAAGTTCAGTTCAGTTTAGTTCAGTTCAGCTTAAATTCTATTTACTTCATTGCAACTCAACTTCAGTTAAATTCAGTTTAGTTCAGTTCAGTTCAACTCAAATTCAATTTAGTTCATTGCAACTCAACTTCAGTTAAATTCAGTTTAGTTCAGTTCAGTTCAACTCAAATTCAATTTAGTTCATTGCAACCCAGCTTCAGTTAAATTTAGTTTAGTTCAGTTCAGTTCAACTCAAATTCAATTTAGTTCATTGCAACCCAGCTTCAGTTAAATTTAGTTTAGTTCAGTTCAGTTCAACTCAAATTCTATATAGTTCACTGCAACTCAACTTTGGTTTAATTATCCTGTGGATCAGGCTTTAAAGTGCTAACAACGACTGTGAATATAACTGATCTTTGGTCTGACTGAATGTCCTGTCATTTAAAAAGGAGCCCAGGTTTGAGGCCCCGTCACAGCATCTCTATTGGACTCAAATTGACAAATTGAGACTTTGACTAGGCCACTCTGAAACAGATGAACAGACAGTTTACGTAGGTGCTGTCACAGGACTGTCACCACCATGTTTGATAGTTGGTATGGTGCTGCATGTTTAGCTTTAAGCCAGATATAAACACACATTTGCCTCTTGTGTACATGTTAGGTCATTGACCAGCATTTGAGCTTTGCTTTGTGCCTCCCCTTCTCTGCTTGTGGTAGCAGTGGAGGTCATGGTGAAATGGTTTGGCTCACCCGCTCTCTCTGACGATAGCAGAAACACTGCGATAGAAACTAATGAAGGTCGTCTCTTTGTTTGGGTTGCCATAGGATACAACACTTCTTAATGCTTTTAATCATCTGCCCTTTCATCTCTAGCTAAGTGAGTGAGCAAAGCAGATTTCAGATGAATCCTGGAGAGAAGTGTTGAAGGGGAGAGGAATAGAAAAAAGAGAACACTTAGACACTATGTTCAGGTGTGTGGATCCATTTGTGGATCAGAACTACATTCAGCCAGCTACCGTACAGACTTTGATCATCTTCCAAACATCTTCCATTGGACCTGCTAGAAAGGGTGAGGTCACTGGATATTGATGGATATGTAACACAATGATGATATGCTGGTCAATAAATAGACGAGGGCAGTCTGTCATTGATCTGTAAGCAGAAGTGAAAATCCTCACAACCTGAGAGTAGGGTCGATGTGTTTAGGCTAATAAGGCACAATAATAAGGTTTTAATGTTATGATGATCAGTGTAACATATGTGTGGAGCTGTTTTTACTGTTGTGGAGCTGATGTGACAGTTTTGTGCTAAATATATAATGGTAAGAGTATAATGGTAATAGTAAGAAAGTTATATCAATCATACCCAAAACACCAGCTACTTCTCACGAGTCTCTAGTGTAAGTCTCGGTGGTGGCTCTTACTACGTGGCTGGCATAGCTAGCATCCTCTCTTGTGGCTTTCACTGCTCTCTACGGCTCACGTGCCTCTCTACGGCTTTCACTGCTTAGCCAGGAGGCTAGCGTCCTCTTAAACAGCACCCAATGCTAGCCTCCCGGCTAACGTGCCTCTCTACGGCTTTCACTCCTTAGCCAGAAGGCTAACGTCCTCTCTAACAGCTTTTGATGCTATACTCCCGGCTAACGTGCCTCTCTACAGCCTTCACTGCTTAGCCGGGAGGCTAGTGTCCTCTCTAACAGCTCTCGATGCTAGCCTCCCGGCTAACGTGCCTCTTTACGGCTTTCACTGCTTAGCCGGGAGGCTAGTGTCCTCTCTAACAGCTCTCAGTGCTAGCCTCCCGGCTAACGTGCCTCTTTACGGCTTTCACTGCTTAACCGGGAGGCTAACGTCCTCTCTAACAGCTCTCAGTGCTAGCCTCTCGGCTAACGTGCCTCTTTACGGCTTTCACTGCTTAGCTGGGAGGCTAACGTCCTCTCTAACAGCTCTCAGTGCTAGCCTCCCGGCTAAGTAGCCTCTTTACGGCTTTCACTGCTTAGCCAGGAGCCCTCTAACAGGAGTCAGGATAGCAGCATTATCAAGAACAGTGTTCCTGTTACAATGCCAAAACCAATGATGTGATAAATAGCTCATGTGTGAGCTGTTGCGATGTCTTGTTGTAAACGAGCCAGAACAGAGAAAATGTCTTTTTGGCAGGACTCAGGTCCTCTAAGAACTCAGATGTCTAGCGATGTGTTTTAGATGAACGCTGTCACCTCCCCTGTGGCCTCGCTCTCACCCCCTCACCCCCTCTCCTCCTCACTGCTTCCTCCACTTTCTTTTACAGCTAATCTCTTTATCATTCTTCCAGGCACTTTGAGGGGTCCTTGCATAACATGGTCTGACCGAGCCGGTCCAAACACAGGTCAGTGCCATCCTGAAGGCTGAAGATGCCAGGGGGGCCCAAACACTCCAGCCAGACTGAGTGTTGTTCTGCACTCAATCAGAGACGTTATAAATGAGGAGATCGGCTACTGGTTGAAATATGAATGAGAGTTCTCATGACGCTCAACATGCCGTATGTTTACAGATAAAGCCCCGGCCTTCAACAGAAAGGCCAATCAGCTTGCTGGTTGGTGAGGAAAGCCCCCTGGATGTGGAGCATTAGGCAGAATGAGCTGAAAAATCAGGATTTTTGTGCAGTACTGAGCCGAATGCCCCAAATTAATCAGATTTTATCAGTGATTTTAAATATGGTTTCGGAAAAGGTCATTTGACCTTCGGGTTCTAACATTTTGGTCTCTCCCCATTCATGGAGATAGTAGACTGGTCTTGTGTATCTGTAAATAACTGCCCGGTGGCATTGCAAAGATGGCTGCTGAGTGACTAGACTTGCCTAGATGGGCTCAGTCCTGCATCTTAATAGCTGATTCTCAGTCTCAGTCTGCGGTTTTGTCTGTTTTTGCGTTCTTGTGGGAAAGACCATCAGTCGAAGCAGGTGACTTGTGTGGACTTGGGACAGTCAAGTAGTTAAGTCAAGTCAGATTTATTTGTATAGCTCTTTTTACTGTTGTCGTCACAAAGCAGATTTACATCATTAGTAAAAGACAGAGACAAAAAAGAAATAACATAAGAAGACATGAAGGATCAAAGACCCCCAGTGAGCCCCAACAGCGACAGTGGCAAGGAAAAACTCCCTCAGAGCTGGAGGAAGAAACCTTGGGAGGAACCAGGACTTACAAGGGGGACCCGACCCGTCCTCCTCTGATCAGAACTATTAATAAATTATTGATAAAACTTACCAAACCATCTATACTGTTGAACTGCTCTGATCATAATCATAACATAATAATCATGGTATAGATAGTTATTAGTGGTAATAATATTAACAGTGGCAGATAGTTAAGAGTCCATTTAGGTTTTAACATGGTCATTAGACAGGTAGCAGTGGTAGGAGGGTGTACCGCTGGTCTGGTATGGGTGGGGGTGGGTGGGGGGCCTGATGGTCGGACTGGTAGGTGGCAGCTGGTCTGACGCAGGTAGAGGGGACCTCAGCGGGCAATCTTCCAGCAGGTTAGGCTGGGTGGCCATTTACTCGGAGATGGTAAAAAAGAGAGAAAGCTATGTAGTATGCCATCTCGCATCAATCTCAGCGTGGAGGAAAAAGCTCACAGCAGTAGGTTTTAGTAGAATTTCGTTGTTTGAAATTATGTGGTTGATTTATTAAGATACTTTGATTAAAAAATTTGCTCTAACATTTTTGGAGATGTGCCTCCCCGCTAGCAGGACAGTACACCGTATGCTGCTATTCCAACTGTAGAACGACAACCAAGTACTATCAGGTAGGCCAGGCCAAACTCTGCTGACTTTGTACTTAGAATCCCTCCATGGCTCTCCTTAGAAAAGGGGCTCACATAGCAACTCGTCCCCATAACTAACGGAGTCTGCTGGCGGTGTGTGTGTGAATCTCAGAAAACTGACTAGAAATACAAAATAGTATAAATAAAATGAGTGGAGACTGCAATGTCTAGGGGCCCTTTAAGATGAACTAAGACAAAGTGTAAAACTGTCCAGTGGCTTGTGCTTCTTTTTGGAGTTCATGGACGCCACGTCCTCCAGGGTTAAGAGGAGAGGGACCTTCCGGCTTGTTTTCAGCACACAGTTAGAAAGCTACAATCTGTGATGGTATGGGGGTGCGTTAGAGCACATGGCCTGAGTGACTGGCACATCTATGACGTATCTATTAATGCTGAATGATACTGCTCATCTTTTTGCGTGTAGTCTGTACGTATTGGAACAGCATGGCTTTAAAGTAAAAGAGTTGGGGTGCTAAACTTGCCTGCCTGTAGTCTAGACTCATTAAAACGCTTTAAAAGCCTTTGGTGCATTATGAAATGAAAACTATGACCTGAAATCTTATAACAAGCAAGAATGGGAAGAGATTTCTCTTTCAGAACTGCAGCCAATGGCCTGAGGGCTGTTAAAAGAAGATGTGATGCAACATAGTGGTAAACATGCCCTCATACATTTTTTTGAAACGCGTAGCTGGCACCAAATTCAAAATGCCCATTTATTTTCCAGTAAACAGTAATCTTCCTCAGTTTCAACATCTGCCATGTTAGCTTTGTATGTCCCATTAATGTAGTGTTTACAGTGTTTGCATTGTTTACTTTGCTCTAATCCAGCAGTGCTTTCTGACAGATCCTAGCACATGGACATTGTCTCTTTATCTTCAGATGTACAGTCTGTCCAATGGTACTTGAATGAATGGGGTCTTTTTTCCAATCAAATTGGAAGTTTTTAATGATGCACAGATTGTGTCCTCATTCTGCACATACTTATGCAAACAGTTTTTCACTTGAGAACAAATTGCTTTGATGCCAAAAAACGCCAGAGTGCCGTTTGTAACTATTACCCCTTATTTATTACATTTCCCATCAAAGCCAAGCCATAGGCATTAAATACAACCTCTTTATTTTTCAGGATACACTACATGCCCAAATGTTTGTGGACACCCTTTCTACTAAAGGCATTCAACTACTTCAAGTTGCACCCATCGTGGACACGGATGTGCAAATGCACAAACACCACTGTCTAGTCTCTGTAGAAAAGCTGTGCCAATACAATAGGTTTCTCTGGAGCAGATAAACACGAACCTATTATTGGGATGGTTGGAGCCCCAGAGTTGGGGGATGAGGTGGGGTAGCATTCATCCAACATCCTGACATCACAACAAAATCCTCATATAAATGCTCTAGAACAGGGCTGCTCACTCCTGGTTCTGGAGATCTACCACCCAGCAGAGTTTAGCTTCACCCAGAATCTAACACACCTGATCCAGGTAATGAAGGCCTTCAGGAACAACTGAACATTAGAGTCAGCTGTGTTGGATCAGAACTCTTCAGCGTGGTAAAGCTCCAGGACCAGGATTGGGAAGCCCTGCTTTAAAATCTAGTAGAAAGCCATTCGAGGACAGTAGAGACTATGAATGAGGTGTCTCAATACTTTTGTCCATATAAAGTATGTGTTCGCAAATTCATAAACAGCAGTAAGTAACTTAAACACCAACACTTTATTTCATAGATCTGTAGAACTTCACATACAACTAGATCACACACACCGCCTCTCCAAAAGTGTTTTTAATGTTCCAAACTCTTCACATTTGAGCAACCACCCTCCAATATTTAAGCATCACTTCAGCCTCGACAACTGTCTCCTTGGCAACAAGGAAAGCCCCATAGCGTTGTCTAGGCAACAGCATTCAGACTGGAAACTGTATGTTTATTATTAGTGGCAGGCGAGTTTTCCGAGGAGGCATCTTGCTTTTTTAGAAGACTTGAAGAACTGAGCACAAACCTGTCGGGTCTGGACGAGTCTATGGTGAACGTGAACAAGATCAAGTCGAGTTCAGGTGTGGGTGGTCGACAAAATGCCTTATGATTGGATATGCAACACTATTAGGGATGATGTTCTGAGCCGAATATGGTCCACAGTAGAAGCACTGATGTCCATAACTGTCAAGATGGTGCTCAGAAGCAACAAGAAACAATTCCTAAGTAAGAGCAAATATTAAAAGCAAATATTCATGTTTATAGTATTCTTACAGCATGTACAAAAGCCAACAAATGGTTTTTATGGTTTCATGAAGTATAGCACAGTAATATGACAGAAATACTGGTGTGTATTTCTGACATACCACCAAGGCAAGTTGTCAATTCGCCTCCAAACGCACAAATTTACATCAGGTGACTTCATATTTAGACTTCTCAATTTACTGTTGGTCAAGAAGAGTATCCAGTGCTGTCTTTTTTCCCCCTTTTCTATGCATGCATATGAAGATGCAGATGGACTGCCACATTATTCTTGGAGATGCTTGGATGTGATTTACGTTCTGTAGATATTCTGTATCTTCTACCAGGGTGACGACATATTGCTAGTCACTGGTTGGGTTTATTTAAACGATGCATTGGCCAGAGAATATGTTGCAGTCCATTGACTCATCTGGCCATGTCCTCAGCTACTGCCTTCCCAATCTTATCCTTCAGGTAGGCCGTTTTCTGCCTATCAGACTTCAACGCCAGCCACTCAAAGTAAGGCACCTGTAGACAGACAACACTGGCAGGTCAATAAGGGGAGAAAACTACCAGGGATTGAAAAAACTGATGGAAAAAGATACAGATCATTTTGTATGGTAGACCCATTAACCACACAGTCAGATTTCCAAATCCTGACTGCAGTCCATCTGTTGCTGCATTTATTAGCCCCATTCGGTAGTGACAAACACACAGGTTCTGGTGATTAACTTGGTCTTACCAGTTTTTACTGATGATATACACTATGCGTCCAAATGTTTTTCCATATTCCTTCTAATGAATGCATTCAGCTATTTTACACACCCACACACACCCACACACACCCACCCCTTGTCTAGTCCCTGTAGAGACATGAAGGAGCAGTGAAACTATTTTGGGATGAGGTTGGAGTGGTGGTAATCCAACATCCTGACCTCACCAACGTTCCTCTTGCTGAATGCAATGAAATTCTCATAGCAAGCTCCAAAATCTAATTGAAAACCTTGGATAGTAGAGACAGTTATTCAATAAACAATGAATGAGCAGGTGTCCAAATACTTTTGTCCATATAACTAATGGGTAGACAGCTTAATTAGGGTTTTTTTTTAAAGAATATGCTTTAATAACATTTCTTTAAGAACACCTGTTCCAATACTTTTGCTCACCAAATGTTGGGTGGTCCACCACAGAAGATTCCACACTGACCACAAATTGTGCCTCAACATATGAACTATACTGCATCTGTACACCAACAAAAGTATGCAGCCAGTAAAATGGGCAGTGCGTGTACATACACTGGACAAAAATATTGGGACAACTGCTCATGCACGGTTTCTTCTAAAAGTACTACTATTATGGAGCACTGCTGTAAGGATTTGATTAAATTCTGCAACAAGAGCGACTCTGCTCAACTCATCCCAAAAGTATAGTAGTAGATGGAGCACCATCATTTCAGAGAAAACAGTTCCACTGCTCCATAGCTCAATGCTGGGGGGCTTTATATTCCTATAAGCCCATGCCAGGCATCTGGTATACTGGCAATATGTTCATCTGTCCAATTCTATTGGCAATACTTTTCCACAGGGACTAGACAAGCTGTGTGCACATCTCTGTCAGCAATGGGTACAACTTAAAGTAGCTGAATACATTCATCAAAGGGGGGGGGGGTTCCACAAACACTGCTTTACATGATACACCAGACAACACAAATGACCACCATATGATCAATCACCCAAATATGATCGGGACAGCTGTGATCCTATGGTGGTCCCTGTCCATTGATGGGTTGTGTAAAAGGGTCTGGCAGACTGTGCTGCAACGGTCATTAACTTAAGCAAATATTAGATATGTATAACTGATAAATTAGCCAATGAGTAATGTGGCATTTAGGTTATTTTGTACATCTGTATAACAAAAATCATAAGTTCCAAATGAAAGCTTCAAGACGAAAAACAAACAAACAAACAAAAAAAAGTAAGACTGTGGTCAAGCAGTTTGTCCGCTCAATCCGAGGAGCACTGTGGTCACTTTAAGAAGAAAAAAACCCCCTGATAAAATGATATATCATGCTGTCCATCTCAGTTTGAAGTCGTGAAGAATCCAGCCAATTCAATCTAGCTCAACCCTGGAGGCTGCAGGCTAACAGGATTGGCCTATATGCAGCAGACAGAGAGCCTCTATCCTGTTCTGCAGCCCTGTGCCTCTGCTGCTATTTTTATCATCTCGAAGCCAGCGTGGGACAACCTGCCATGCCAGCCACTGCAACAGGAACAGGGCTAATTTGAGTTAGCCATGCTAGCTAGCAACATGGGGTTTACAGGAATGCTTTAAAAATCACATTAGCTGCCTGACATAGATACTGCTGGCATACTGTATCCATACATCTACTTGTCTAATAGAGACAGGTCTCCAGATATGTGCTCGAAGCTAAATTATATCTGGAGAATGGTTTGGGCTAATCAGCATATTACAATTTGACCATTTCTTATGTACTCTCCCACTATAGAACTTTAACACATTTGAAGCCAGAGGTTGTCTGTGTTTGTACACAGGGGGTAAATGCAGCTTAACGCTTCTCAAACTATGCAGCTACAGCAGGATGATGTACATTAATACATAAACACTTCCTTATTTAGCAAGAGCAACAAACAGTGCTAATAGCCTTATACGACCAAACCATCTCCTTTCAACTCAGACATACTTGAACCACCCCCTACCCCTGCCACCACGTCCTAACTACGGTGGATACCCATGTGTCCTCAGTGTCCTCTTTTTTAAAAACAAAAATATGGTTACCCCAAGCATTTGGACCAAATGTTTTTAGAAAAAAACACATATTCAAGCAGGTGTGTCCAAACTTTTGACTGCTACTTTATCTCTCACACCATACCTCCACTACCAGAAACCCAGCCAGTTGCATGTGGCGTTTCTTCATGATGAAGCGTCCCAGGAGATCTTCGGTTTTGAAGAGAAATTGAGGGAACTCCCAAACCAGGAATGCCAGCCTACACACAAAAAAAGACAGAAAAAAATGATGTGTGATTGATCACCTCATTAAACCATTGACAAACTCTGACCATTGTAAAAAGTGGTCAAAACATTTGTCTAAAACCAGCCTTTTCAGTTTTGTACAGTTACAGTTACTACAATGCTAAAGTAATGAACACAAACTATAGGCTCAACCACTTGCCTCAAGCCAAGTATCTTCAATAGAACTGCTCATGTGTTGCCTGACACTGTACAGTAAAGCTATAAGGTATAGGCATAGGGTTACATTCAGTGTGGGCAATTTGTCTGGACCTACCTGTGTGCTCCTTGCGGCAACTGCTTTGAACCACCACCTCCAGGTAAGTGTGGAGCTACAAGATTATTCAAGTCAATAGGCTTGTTCTCAGAGTCCACCACCAACTCTGCGTCTGATGGGTCAAAGGACAAATTAGCCATTGTAAAACAACAACAACAACAACAACAACAACGATTTTGATGAATCGAAACTGGCACCAAGATAGCAAGGTTGTCACTGTAAAGTTCCTACCTACAGTCCAGCCGTACACAGTGTCTACGTTAGTGCGGAGGGCAGACGGACACTTGTCGGTCAGGCTCTGGAGGGCCACCTGCACATCTTTTTGCAGGGACATTGGACTGAGTGGTTTGGGCTGGGCAGCTGGTAGGTTGATAGTTGGATCCACATCAGTCTGGCCAAGATCCAGATGAGCAGAAGCAGCAATCTGAAGCAGCTTTAGCCTGTAGTTCTCTGTGCGAACAGAACTGACACCTAGAAGGTCAATATACAGAGGGTGAACAAACAAGTGAAACCTTAAAGGAAAAAAACAAAATTACACAAAAGAAAAAACAAAACCAAAGATGGCAAATATTAAAAGGTCCATTTTATTTCAACAGATAAATACCATGTCCTGCACAAGTCACAGGATCATCTAATTATCTTTTCAGTGGGATATCATGGGGCACAATTTGTAAGCCTTTAAATTTCGACCACACAGGTCTAGGTTGTGCTATTCTGAATTAGCTGAATAAACACAATGGCTCTTTTCAACAACGACCTTAACTTTTTAAAGCATTATAAAAGCTTATTTATATAAAATTTTTCTTCTTTTTCTATTCTGCTTAGCCCTTAGGGGTCACAGACTGGGACCGGATCTGGACCCAGTACAGTAAAATAATCCAACTTAAGGCTCAGTACAAACATACATATATTTATAAATATAAATAAAATTCTGTGACTTTGGTTTACTAAACATGAAGCAGCAAGGCATCTGCGGCCATGCCCTGTTGCTTTAATATACAATTTTATTTGAATCCAATCTTATTTAATTTCAATATTTTTTTTAAACATTATTTTGAAATGTTTTCTTCTCTGTGGTTTTATTTTGACAAACAATAAAATTCATTAGATTATCTTTATTAGAGTAACTTCACATTTATTAGTTATCCATTAAAAGGCAACTGCTGACACCATTTTTTGTAATCTCAATATTTGTAAGCATTAAAGTTTATATAACTTTGCATTTTAATGTATTCATTTATTTTTATTATTATGAATTATAAGCAAAGACATTTTAAGCTGTTCCCACGTTGGCGGTAATGTTTATCAATTAATCAAACATTTCAGCTGATGGTTTTAGCCCCAGTGTCAACATTTCAGCCTTATACTGTCTAATTAAAAAAAGAATCCATAACTAGAAAAGGTAATGGTGGGACTTTCCTCCGCCAGTACTGTGAAACACAACACCAAGTTATGGGAAAACTATCAAACTGTGTTGACCTTGGGCACTTCAAAGCTAAACTCAGGACACTGTCCTATGGTGTAAAAGTAATCTTAAACAGGTATTTACTGACACCATGTGGACAAGTACAAAACAACAAGCAAAACCGCCAACTGACGTTTATTCACCTGCAAGTTCGGTCTGAAAGGCAGGGTCTGTAACAGCAGTGATAAATTCGGGTTTGGCCTGCTGTAGCACACAGAGAGACCACACCACGTCCGTCTGCAGAGGTGGCTCGAACCCTTCCCAGGAGCCTTCCAAAACTTCATGAACCTACACATGCACACACAAACAGAAGCCATGTTAATCAGGCTAGTGGGTCAGCAATGCACGTTCAGCTGAATATTTGCTCATTTTTTTTTTTAATTTATTACCTTTTTGTAGAACTCCTCATTACTGCTGGGCTGGAAGTTTAGGTTGGAGAAGGACATGAGAAGGTTACACAGCTGCAGCGTGCTGTACTGGACATGGTTTTTCAGGAAGTGCTGAAAGAGAGAGGGGGAGAACGATATAAAAAATAAATAAATAAATAAATAAAATAAATAAAAATATCCCAAAACCAAGTAACTGAAGCTTCATTTTCAGAATAAAACATTGTATGACAAGGCTGTGCATAAAAAATTTGAACAATCTTCTCCTGAAAGGCACATTAAAAGCATGTCCTATTGGAGAGGCTCAGATGACCCTTCCTGACTGCAGGCAGAGCGTAGGAGCAAGAAGCGTGATGCCGCTTTAAGAGGCTTTCCAGGCTGACAGAGCAACTTTACATCGCAGCCCAGAGCACTCCCAGGCCCACTGTCAGAATTACAGCTATGAGGCTTGCTGAGAGGCTCAGACATTTTTCCTAAACTTTACATTGTGGATTAGGTGTTACTTGAACTGGCAACGTCATCTTTTCAATGCTCCTCGAAGCCCTTCCACGCTGGTTGTCAAATTGACTTCATGGCTCTGAGGTATGTCAGACTGAGCAAGATTTCCCTCTTTCTGCCTAAGGATTTCTTTAGAGCCAGCTTCATAACTTTATCTACACCTCTGAGGAGCGTTCCCCTCGCCAGGTGAGGAACTATGTGTTTGGTTTTGGCTTTTGCTGATTCTTTTATTTTGTTGTAAATGTAAGGCATCCTTAAACTTAAGGAAGACTCTAGAGAAATTACACTGATCAACATCATCATCATCATTATTATTATTATTATTATTATTGCTGTAGCGTATTCAGTGCCTAGGTTTTATGTCTGCAGTGCACAGTAGAGTGTATCAGGCTGAGAGTAGAAGGTTTGTACCTCTGCAAAACCATCAAAGAGAGGCTGGTGAAGCCACTTCAGAAAAGACAGGGACTTTGAACATTTAACGACATCAGTTGAGCTCAACTGCTCCATCCTATGCAACAGCTCTCCGGCCACCCTTTTAAACATCTGGGCATTGTAGAAATTCAGCCTACCTGTGGAAAGAAAGTGAAGAAAAACAGCTTTCAGCCATACTGAATCACTAAAAATGATAAAGTAGGTTTACTAAACAAACATTCCTCACATTTATGTGAGGAAAAATAAATAAATAAATAAATAAATAAATAAATAAATAAATATTAGATAACAATATATAAAAACACCCTGATTTAATTATGCACCCTAGCAACATCAGATTTAGGGCTGCATCGAATAGTTATTCCAATAATTGGTTAATCTATTAAGTTATACTTTATACATCAATTTACAAATGAAATATATAATCAATCCCCTGCCTGACACCCAGTCTGACAGCAATGCTGAGTTGCTTACTGGGTAACGCCCTGGGATTTGAACCCACAACCCTCTGGTTTCATCACGATCAAACTGTGATCTCATTACACTACTAAGGAGAACCCCACAACAACACATTTAATGAACTTACCAAAAGAGTAAATAACGTCCAACAGCAGAGGTGTTTTGAGTTCGCGGGAGGGTTTCTGTTGCAGGTAGTATGACAAAGCCCGCAAGAGAGGCACTGCTCGTCGCTCCAGCAATGCCAAAGATAACGCCACTTTGCAGAGATCTTCGGCACTTAACTTCTCAGCCAGTTCCAGGGCCTGGGATAGGTCAACATCAGACATGGAAAACCCAGCAATTTACAACATGTGATGGTGGAACTGGATTTGGTGTTAATGGTGACTACCTCCTTTCTAACATAGATGACACATAATGTGTTAATTGTACAGATCAGTGCGTAGTGCACAGGTCCGTGTATGCATGTGTTTACCTTTTCTTCCAGTCTTTCCATTAGGGATGGCGGGAGAATTGTGGCACAGCCCATGATGATGTTGAGTGATCGTGGGTCATTTAGCTCTGTCCAGCGTAGCTCCAGCTGCTTCAGTATGGCTGTGGTCAGATACTTGCTGCTTGGGTCACTAAACAAAGACTGAACTTAGCATAACAATGCCTGTACAGCCACCACACAATTCTGTAAAACCAAGCTGTTCAGCTCCACAGTAGCCTTTAGGGCAAATCTATAGAAGGGTTGAGGGTTTATATATTGGGTTAAGGCCCAATGACGCTGAATGGTAACGATTTTTAGGGAAATATTCTGAAACTGAAACTCTCAGCTTGTCAACAAATGCATGTGTACAGCTGTCCATGAAGGGGGATCTCCTAGTGCAATTTATATTTTATGACAGTGGTTCAAAAGTGACTTACACTCCCTAACTGTAGGGGGAGAAAAGGAGCAAAAACACCAATTCTCATATAATACTGCTTTAAATTTGAAGGTCAGTTGTGAAGTCTGAGATACTTGTTAACTGGTCAACTTGAACTTGTTCCAAAAGTTCCAAGATATTCCAATAGTTTTCAGTAGTTTAATACTCAGGCCCTTCATCCTCTCTGCTCCCCAGGCGCCGCAGAAATGGCTGCCCACAGCTCCGGGCAAGTGTGCTCACAGTCACGGTGCGTTTCCTCACTAGTGTATATGTGTGTGTTCACAGTATGGATGGGAGGCCAAATTCCATCTGTTTCCGATGCAAATGGTGAATATGGTTGTCTTGACTTTGTGTAATGGGGAACTGCAGAACTGCAGACCGGGGCTTCATTCCTTGGTCAGAGACCCAGTGACTTCTATTGTAGTTCTTTCTATCGGCCTATTAATTATGAATTTTTGACAATGTGGAGAACTACTGCCAGATTTATGTGAAAGTAAAAAATTAAACAAATAGAGGTACAATGTCTTGCATGATAGGGACAACATTTCTACAAATTTCCAGACCAAATCTTTTAGAAGGACAACTGAAACTCACAGTCCCACACTCTTATCCATAAAAAACAAACAAACAAACAAACAAACAAACAAAAAACACATGCTACTTATACATACTTCTGATTCCTTAAAGAACCACTTATGGTTCCCTTAGTTTCTTTTAAGAGCCTCAAATTGGTCAAGACTTTATGTAAAGTTGTTTATGTATGTTTAAGGTTCTTTATGTTCTTTACGGCATTTAGCTGACGGCATTTACGGCATTTAGCTGACGCTCTTATCCAGAGCGACTTACAAGGTTACTGGTATTACAGAGGCAGGCCAATGTGTCGTTAGGAATCTGGCCCAAGGACTCTTATTGGTGTAGCGCAGCACAGTCACCCAGACCGGGAATCGAACCCCAGTCTCCCACATGGTGTGGTAGTTCACTGGCAGGTAGTGGTGTTATCTGTTGCACCACACCAACCATCAAAGAACCATCTGAAGCACCTTTCTTCATACATACAAATCATACAATACTGTAGCACCGGAGGCAGGCTTAACTGGGATTTCTCTGCAGTTCTTCAGTTCATACGAAGGTTTTTAAGAGTAATAACATGCTATTCTTAGGCCAAAGGTTAGCCCTAGATTTTACATGCTTCTATTGTTTTACTATGACTGGGTTTTGTGTTAAGTTTACCAGTTTAGACCGTCTGGCTCCTTAATGGGACAACCAATGGTATATCCTGTTAGGAGATCATGTGTCTGAATCACCGCAATGCATAAAAACAAAAAAACAAATGTGCTGTTTCTAATAAAACTGTGGATCATTGATATCTCCCTATATTAACTGTTTGAGCTCTACTTTGAATAACAAACATGTCTTGGCTGTTCAGATACACACAGACACACACAAAAAAGGTGGCTCTAAAGCAAGCCCATAAGCCCGTCATGCTTACTCTTTATTGTGACCTTTGGAGGACCAGTTCAACAGGTAGGCCAAGTGGTGGTAGTTGAAACGCCGAAGTCTCTTTAGTACCTCGGACTGGAGAGTGCACAGCACAGCAGCATTGGGGGCCACACCCAGGTTAGAGAGAGCGGGCAGAAGAAAGACCAGTGTACTATTCCAGATGAAGGGAATCTAGTACAGGAAAGGAAAAGAGCAAGATGATCAGCAGCAGTAGCTTTGTGCACTTCACTAGTGTACAGCAGAATGATGGCACGTCCATGGTATAGGCTGGTGGACAACGTTTGGAATCCTGAAGACAATGTGAGAAATGATGCACTGAGATTACAGTTAGGGCGTCTCTGACTGGGTTCAATAGTTACAAAAGGGCAAATACTGATAAAAAATATATATAATAACAGCTACTTTTCTGGTGCAATTTAGGGCTGAACAATAGCAGACAGTATTTCCTGAACAGTCGTTTTTAAGTATTATCAAACCTATTAAGTAAGCATGTTTTCTAATGGGCCTATATTTAAAGAGGAATTGCCATACTTTGCATAATTTAATATACACCTAAAAAACGCAGACATGCTAAAATGTTCCATTCTAGATCAACTTACCGAGTCAGAATTGTTCACAGCGGTGGTGATGGGATCTGATCAATGTCACAAAAAAGCCATATGCTGCCTAACGGCTGAGGCACTGGTTTACATATGACTGGAGGGAAGGTTTTGGCCCAAGACTTATTTTAAGTAAATTCATGGAAGACAGCTGCACACTGCAGTCCAAAAAAACAAAAACTTGTCCGTTTTTATTTTTCTCCATTCTCCAACCCTGTAGCTGCTTCGGTACATTGTGCAGATCACGCTGGATGAACAGACCAATAACAAAAAGCTCTAAATTACTTGGAATTACCTTTTATTTTACGCTGACTTCTATTCAAAGATTTAACAGTTTTGCTATCTCCTGTAAAGTCACCATTTTGGAGATACAGGTTTTTGCAATAATATTAAGGTTCACTGGTGGTTTTAGGTAGTAGAGAAATTTGCCATATTTGCCATGCAAACATTATGACCCCAAGTATTCCAGATCCCCACTACTGAGAGTCCAAAAGTTTCTCTGCAACGAACCGCTTCACCTCAAACCACTCTGAGCGACTTTCCATCTCAACCACTGAATTACACATTTGTCCTGATTGGCCTCTTAGACATAAGCTTTAGTTACTGGTTCTCTGTGCAGGAGAGCAGGATGTGACCTAGCAGTGGACAGCAACTGTTTGGTTATTAGTCTAATAAGTGATTCTAGTGTTTTATTAGAAGCAATTTGATCCGTCTGGTCCAGGTGTTTCATTCAGTCCCATTATCACAGGAGTATAAAATCCAGCATCTAGCCATGCAGTCGGTCTTAACACACTTTAGTGAAAGAATGAGTGGTGCTACAGAGCTCACTAACTCCAGGAGCCACCATTGCAACAACAAGAAGTCAACTGGTGAAATGCCTTCTCTCCTAGACACTCTACCATCAATTGCGAGGGGTATTATTGAAAAGTGGAAGCCACCAAGTGGAAGCCACCAAGTGGAAGCCACCAAGTGGAAGCCACCAAGTGTCAGACCACGTAAAGTTACAGAGCGGGGTCAGGGCTGAGTGCTGAAAAGTCTTTAACGCCCTGCTGACTCAATAACTGCAGAGCTTCTGTTAGAGCTGCAAAGGAGGACCAGCTCCATATTAATACCTATGGATTTAGAATGGAAGATTATTAAAGCTCCTGTATGTGTAAATGTCCCAATCATTCTGGCCGAACAGACCTCCCTGCTCTCTTATGGCAACTAAACTTGGTAATTAACAGGGATTTTCAATGATTTTCCAAACTTTTTGGATAAATAAATGATTGAGGGGAAAGAATTGAGCGTGGTTTGTAAGGAAAGGGTTCAGTATCTTCATTTCTTTCCAGTGGTGGTGATGGGAACCAAAATGATAGCAATTTGACAGACTATCTGAAAATAACAGTGAGCCTACACAAATCATCTGCGTTGCTGAGGAGGGTAAAAATAGTGATACATCTCAAATCTCAGAGGACTTTTTGCCCTCATGAGACATTAAACTCTTCAGATGTTTGGGTTACATCACCATCACATGCTGAACAATTCAGACCAGGCATGCTCTCTCAGGAAAGGAGTATTGCACACTCATCACCCCTCAGAATAATTTTTGGGAACATCTTAACCATACCTAAGTCAAGTCAGGTGTGTGTGTGTGTGTGTGTGTGTGCTGGCAGGCGACCAATCAGGTCCCACAGAACTGTTGATCATACAACGCACCAATGCTCATACAAAATGTAGCTCTACCACACATCTCCTACCAGCAGGCCAACATTACCTTAGAATTCACCGTCTCCATCAGGCGCACACACAGAGGGTGCTGCAGAATATCCTCAGTGTTTTCCCCCCTCTTCTCCCCTCTCAGTTTGCTGATCTGGATCAGACACCTGGCTGCCTGATTGCCGTCGCCACCCTGACTATCCCATGCCTGCAGCACCTCTTCTGGAGTGGTAGCCTTGCCTATAACCTCTTCCAGTTCTGAGCGTTTTAACGTTGGCGAGTCTTCTTCCTTGACTATTTTCCAGCGCGTGCACAGGGGTCTGACAGCGGGCTGGATCTGCGTATGGGGCCACAGCAGCTCCGCCGAATAAGCGGTGGGTGCCTGCAGGCGGGCGGGAGCGGCAGAAGCCTGAGGACAGCGGGACAACAGGCGAGCCCATCGACCCAGAAGCTTGGTGGTCATTTGGGAAGCTTTTGGACCTGGCAGCCGAATGAAAACACGTGTTAATCCAACAACTGGGATTAGGAGGAAGAGGGGGTGGTGGAGAGAGAGAAAGAGAGAGAGAGAGAGAGAGAGAGAGAGAGAGAGAGAGAGAGAGAGAGAGAGAGAGACACAGACACACACTGCTGTCGAGGCTGTTAGCTAGCTAGCTACGTTATTAAACCCCGTAAAAACAAAAGCACACACTTTAACACGATGCAGTGCGCCTTCACAGTGACATTGATCACATTACACGAAGTACTAGCATCATTCAGATCAGGCCAGGACATGTTTTCGATTATAATACCTAAAGTAATCGATCGGACTGTCTTCCTGCCATTAGGCTTCTTGACCTTGTCAGCTGTGGAGGCACCACGCGAACCTCACTGCCAACCAAAGCCCCTCAAACCTGCACTGCAGATCAGCACGCTTTCATAACTAACCACCATTTAAATGACAACTAACGCGATTTCCAGGCTTACCTCTGCGTTTCGATTTCACATGCACGACATTCACATGGAAGCGCCAGGAAGGGTCGCCAAATAATGTCGTCAGAAGTCACACAAGGTTAGGAATGCATCATTGGTGCGACTCGGCTACTGCGGAGTTTTAGCACTTTTTTGCTTTTAACGTGTATGTATATCTAAGCTTTTAATATTAAAAAATGTTATAATTCTAGATGAAAGAGAATTCAGACTAACAGGATAAAATGATCCATTACAAAACGCAAAAAAGAAATTAAAACACTATATTAATGTTACGAAATGAGTGGGGACTTTTATTTTGACATCAAGTGAAGCGCTTGCTAGCCGCGTCCACTCGCTGATGATGTAGCGAGCTAGATATATTGCTAATAATGTGGAAGTTATTTATTTAAAGTAATGTAATTAAAGACTGTTATTATAATAAGTTAGACTTAATATAATAAATATTAAAAATATGTAGCTAATATAATTGAATGCAGCAAAATATTAAATGTTACATGTAAATCCAGTATACTTTTTAAAATAATTATATTTACATAAATATAAGCAATATGTTAGCAATATATAGTTACATAAAAAATCAAATACGACAATAAAACGAATACAACATTTAACATTGCATTTAAAAGGCCCATCATGCCCTGTAACGTTTTTAAAGGGGCATCAGCACCAGCACTAGCACCGCTGTAAGGCAGATGCTATAAAGCCTATGCATCTGGTTTCTACTCTTTCTTGTAGTTTAGCTTGTTCTGTGTGCCTGTAGATTTCTCCTCTAACGTTAGTAAACCGTTTAGCCTTTCTCTCGTGGTCTTGTTTTCCCCACAGTGGGACTCCACACTGTAGGTGGCAGCAGCGCACCAGCCAGCGAGGGAAGAGGAGGCAGAAGAAGCAGCAGCAGCAGAGGCAGAGGCTGTTGCCCATGCTTGCTTTCCTCCTCACAGGCTTCAGTCACAGGAGCTCTTACAAGTGGGGATTAACAGAGCTATCTGCTCGTGTTTGTGTACAACCGTTCGCTTGGTTGCTCTCATCTAGTGGACTTCTGATACGAGAATGGGAGGGCAAGCCAAAAAGAAAAGCAAGTCTAAGAGGAGAGACAGTCGTGGAGGTATCAGGCTGTGTGACTGACAACACAGCTGAGCTACTCAGATCACTCACATTTCTTTACAAATATTATAGTGTGTAAAAACAAAAAACACACGACTTCTAACTGACCAGCCTTCTGTTTTAAAACTTCTTGCCATGTGGTCGTGTTGTTTTGGGCAAGGCTGGGGTCACTTTGATTACTTTGGTCAGTTTAGTGATGGTCTTTGATTATGATGATCAGTTACAAAAGTCTTACTCTTTGGTTTCAGCTTCAGGGCACGCGCTCATGTCACCACAGGAGAGAGTGAAGGCCAAGATGCAGGACAAAGCCAAGAAGAAAACCGCTGAGAAGTACACTGTCGGCCAGTTACTGGAGAAGGTATGCCTCTTCATGTCCGCTCTGTCTGATTTCTGCAGTACCTTGTGCAGGTGGTGTATCCAGCCTCCCAGATGTGGGGTCTAGCACCCTTTTGAGTGCTGACAAGGGGTGATCGTAGGCTGAAAAGCTCCATAATAGTAGCAATACATTCAGCCCATGGTTCGGTTGGATTCACAGTACTGGGCTCGCAATTAATTAATTTTCTGATACCATAGCATGGTAAACTAGTGAAATTTGGAAATGAATTCACTTAAAAACACCCATATAAAACATGGGACTATGCTGCAAAAAACAACAACAATCTCAGTTAATTGTTATTAAATCATGTCATTAAAATCAACGCCTGTACGAAGAGTCAAGCTCCAATCATTCATGCTCAGGCCATGTAACACATCATGCAATCAAAACCGAGGTCGTTTGCATATATCCGTATTAGTAATGAAGGCATAAACATAAACAATCCGAGCCTGTGCATTCCATACACCCCATTAGTCCCTTGTGTAGCCCCATGTTCTCATCATCTGATTCTAATTGTAGACACTTTAATTAATAATAAATGGGGAGGTGTGTCCTCAAAACAGAGCTACATTTCTGTTTCTTACATTTTACAAATCATTTTTTAAAAAGAAATGACTTCAGTTGTTTGTGTTTTGTTACATTACCTCCATCTCTTAATAGTGTTCATGTGATAATCAGAGGTCTATATATTTCAGTATGATAAACAAGAGAGAGGTTTTCATGGGGTGCCCCCACATGGCTGTGTATGTACCAAAAATCATAATAATTCATTTTTACATGCCCATCATTTTTTTTTGGTGTGATATTTATCGCATTATTTTGTAATGTAGACAAAATGCAACAGAGTAAAAAATGTAAAAACTGCTGTTTAAATGAGTACCGTGACTTATTTATTTATCTCCCCCCCCCCCAAATGTTCTGCACTTCATTCAAGTAAATAGGACTGATTACACTCTTCGTAATGAACTGTGTTACAGTTAATCAGTGTTCTTTAAGCACTGATGATTTCCACAATTTGATCCTGCTTGTTTGGTGGTGCTGGTTGCTTGCAGATTTGGTACTGAAACAGTGCAACTGCTTTTAACATTATTATGGCTCAAATACCTATGTTGCATCTTCTAAAGGCACACTGACCTGTTACTGTATTGAGATATCACAGTGTTTTGCTGCACACCTCTACTCCCTTTAAAACACTGAAAGTTTCCCCTAGGATTTTTGTTGTCGGCCACAGGATGTGGGAATAACTTATTGTTCGACATGTCTTATTGTTAGATTATGTTGTGGAAATTGTAGCATTGGCTGTGAAAAACGAGCAAACAGGGGCACCTTACTGTGTCAGAATTACTAGAGTTGTGAGGCCCAGTGGAATGTCTTTTGTTGTAGTATGTGACATAAATGGTAGTGTACAGTGTCCAAAATCCCTGTTTTATTAATCCAGGTAGACCCCTTTTTCACTCTGATGTAGACATAAGCCCAGGGGGAAATCCATCCTCCTCTGGGCCACACCAGGTGTGGAATGTGGAGGTGATGGTAGTGAAAAGCCTCATGAAGCTTTTTAGGCTTCTTGCAAATTATGGTGGGAAAACGGTTCAGCTTTGAGAGCTTTGAGAACACAGTGACATCTGGTGGTTTGGGTAAATTATAGCAGTCATAATGGCGGTAGATGAAGTACATGCACTGTCTTGTCTAGTCTTGTTTTCAGTGGTTCAGTCAATAATGCTAATGTTGCTAAAAGCAAATAAAAGTGAATAGACACAGAACTGCATATAAAATAAAAAGGTGTCTACTGGCTTTCATACGTTCTGCAGCAGAGAGTTCTAATTAAATTTTCAATAGCTTGCTAAATAATCTTAAGAACATGTACATGTGATATTTTGCTGCCGTTTACTACAACCCCCTTTTGATTTTCTGACACCCTAAGGATTACTAACCTGTAACTGCTTGTTACAAAGCAATTATTAAGGTATAACAGTGGAAGGGGAGGGGGACCAAGACTCAAAGGGGTACCCACCAATCTCTGGTTGACACCAGATAGCACAACAAAGGACTGAGAAAATGAAAAGCTATGGCTAATGTGAGAGCAGGGTTTGAGTTATTAGAATGTGAATGAGTGTCCGTGATAATGTGAAAGGCCATGCTGGTGAAAGTATCTAGAGCTTTGTGAATACATCAATGTAAGGATCCGAAGCAGGACCGTATCACAGTGTGCAGCAGGCAGTACTGGGACAGAACAGTTGGGACAGGTCTTCTGAAAACATGGGGGGAAATGAATAGAAAAGAAAATACAAGAAAATTGTGACAAATATTGTGAGTTAACACAGCAGGAGAGTCTGGACCAGGGGGTAGGCAGGCAACAGCAGCACCCAACCACAAAGGCCCCAGCGTTAGAGAGAGTGAGATAAAGATAAAGATAGATAGATTAAGGAATACAAATAAGCCAAGGTTCAGCAGGTCTTTGGTAGATTATCCTATGGAAACTGCTTCTTAGTAGCCTGTTAATCACATAAATGGAAAGTCTCACTAAGTCTCACTAATGTTGGTGACATCACTGGTAGGTTTGGCCTTTTGCGTTGAATTATAATAATTATAAACATAAAATTTTTAGACAAACTCTGCTGTAAAAGCTTCGGCCGTTTTTCCGATATGCGGTATGTGTGAACGTCGTCTCCGAATATAGGCTACATTTCTCGGCTGTATACGAAGCATCCTTCACTTTAAACAGTCTTCTGTGACGTAGTGGCCAAGAAAAGATGCCAAGCTGGGCTGCAGCCTAGGCTTTGCAATGGAGCTATAGTCTAGTGTTGGGCCTGTAAGGAAATTAATTTAGAAAGACGACAGCAATAATGCTCAAGAAAAGTAAGATGGACCATTTAAGGAAAATTCAGTTTTCTGTACTTTTAATATATCGATGCTACAGATGAGTTCTGATAATTCTGAAAATGCAATACCTCATGGTTTCCAAAAGGCATCTATAGCCATATATGAATTCCAGAGGTTGCAGCTTAGTGTGCTTTCTGAATGGCTGTCTTGTTTTGTGATTCATTCAGAGCTTATGTATATTTGTCTTAAAGGCACAGTAACAAAAATAGATTGAGGGATAAAGAAAGGTTGGAAAATGGTGTTGTAAAAATAGAGTTTTACTATTTTTGTAAGACAAACCCACACAAACAATGAAAAATGTGGAAATGGACTCTTATTACACTTAATATGTTAAACTCCAATTATTTTTATGGAAAAACAGTGTTGCATTTACTAAGCGTACAATTAATTATGCTAGGTATTCAGTCGGGCCATGAAGTTTGTGTATCTCTACAAGCCTAATTGTCTGCCTCTATTTTTCTCTCTCTCCCCCTCAGACTGAAGAGTGTATGGACAACTTTGACTTTCCCATGGCAAAGATGTTCTGTCAGCGTGCCCTAGACATTGAGCCCACCAACCTCAGCGTTCTGGACATGCTAGGAAACATCTGTGCTGAGCTGGGGGACGTGGACAAAGCCAAACAAATATCCTTTCCAACTGGCTTTGAGGCCGACACACTGAAACCCCTTCTGTCCAGGTGTACATAAAAGTCATGTCTGGCTCCAGTTCAGCAGGCTGGTTGTGAAGCCTATTGTTGGGCAATTGTTCGAGTGTTTTGTAGTAGATTGTGAGTGATGAATGAAACAGCTTTGCTCCTTGACAGCAGTCTACGTCTTTCTGAAGGCAGTGGAGCTGAGTCCAGACGAAGGCCACAGCAAGTACATGTACCTGGGTCAGATTCACACAGGCATGGAGGCCGTGCAGTATTTCAGCAAAGGCATCGAGGTCATGCTCAATGGCATCGACAAGCAGGCCCAGGAGGTACGTTTCAAAATGTTTGTTAGCTTTTATGCTAGATTTATGCACAGATTTAAGGTGTTTGGTCAGGTAGCTAAGCCATAACACTTGTTGTTGTTTGTCAGCAGCCAGTGTTTGCAGTAGAGTACAGTGGAGTACAGTACCTTAAACAGCAGATCTTTTAAAGCAGCATTATGTAGTATTTTTACTTTAAAATAACAGCTTCAAAAGCCTTGTGATGCTCTACAGACCTGTAATAGAGAGAATAGCATCTCTATCGTTGCTGTTCTGGTCTCAGCATGCGGCTAACCGCACTATGTAACTCAGGAGCAAGAAATACCAATTCTCACATAATGCTGCTTTAAAAAAATTCTATTTCTGAATACTTTATAAATTTAACAAATAATGATATAAATTCTTAATATTAACAATATTAATAATAACTTTTTTTTGTTTGTTTTTTTACTTCATCCATCATGTCTCCCACATGTACACCCAATGAACAATGCATGGCCAGTTGTGTGTTACATAGAGTCACTGCTAATTTGGTCTTGCACTCAAATTTCGTTCTCTATGGAACCAGAAGTGGTTCCTTTGTGGCATCGCTCAAAGAACTTTTTGACAAAATCTAAACATAAAAATAATAAATTCAAATTTTATTACATTGCAGCAGTGTAGTATTTTAGAAGTGTGTTTTTGCCAGTTATGATTGTGCGTTTCATAGGGGTGTAAGGAAATATCGATACATCAAAGTCTCACCTTATGTTTTGCAATATTGTATTGATTCTCATAAACACAGTATTGATTTTAATAAATAGTTTACATGTAAAGATTGATGGCAGACCAGATTGTGTTTAACCCCGGCAGCTGGATAGCAGCATTATACTCTGATTCCAGAACCCACTGTTCTGATATTTGGAATCATATCCCCTGTGTCATGACGTGTTCTGTATCACCCGGTTCTTGTCAATACACAGTCCTGTTGTTTCATATCTCAAAAATGACACCCTTGCTTTGTATATGTCAGACTATGTAGTCCACTTGTATATCATTTTGGTCTTGTGTAGCCATCTGAGGGTCGTGACACAGTGGCTTAAGCTCTGTAGTTTGATTTTTATTGATTTTATGGCCGTGTGAATTGCAGTTCTAGGCTGATCCAGCTCGCCATTGCCTTCATAAATTCTTGATTAGCTGTATTTGGGTATGAGGTTGAACTGACCTCCACAGATTTATACAAGCTGGTAAGAAAGAAATTGAAATTAATGGTGTGTGTGTGTGTGTGTGTGTGTGTGTGTGTGTGTGTGTGTGTGTGTGTGTGTGTGTGTGTGTGTGTGTGTGTGTGTGTGCTTAAGCCTTTATTACTTTATTCATTATCAAATTGTAACATATAATTAAGCTAATTCAATACTATTAATAAATCCCCCATGTTATCTTAAGCTATTGTGGAATTGAACCCGCTGAACCGCACTGCTTACTGTTGTAAATGGTGAATTAAAGCATAACGCCATGCAGCCTTCATTCACAGTTTCATCGAATATAATTCAAGACAAGGCTAGTTTATTTCTATAGCACCTTTTAAACACGCTGGCAATGCAGGGTTTATGTTAAGCATGCGTTACATAAATACAATATTAATAATAATAGTTGCCGCTTTCTCACTGGATAGCAGATATAACTAAACAACCTTGTGAGTTGTTGTCATACCCATGCAAGCATAATTCCTTATAGGTTTTGAAAACATCCAGGAGTTGGTGAGCTTAGGATGACGTGCTGCAGACATTTCTGTGTGAGGAAGCCGTAACTTCACTTTTTCTAATACTGTACTTTAAGGCAAGCAACCTCTCAGCTGTTAATTAGTCCATGGGATTTTCATTCTAGAGAATGAAACCACCCCCCACCCCCCAAGGAGTTGATAAGGCATACGATAACATTGAGATGTCATAATCTAAAGTTATTCCATATGAAGCCTTTAGTTAAAAGGGTAAAGAATGAACAGTGAAAAATGTTTTTTTTTACAGTCTGTGGACCTATGGTGATGTAATCCTTCATGTTTTGTGTCACTAGGGTAGTGATATGGGAGCAGCTGCCATGCCCTTGGAGCCTTCTGTAACTGCAAAAGACGTGTCTGTAGCCTTCTGTTCTATTGCTGAGATCTTCTTCACTGACCTTTGGTAAGTTTTTTTTTTTTTTTTTTTTTTTTTTTTTTTTTTTTTTTTCTTTCGACTTTCTCCCTCATAGTCCTGTCATAAAAGTATTTATTTATTGATTGATTTGTTTTTGAAAATATTGTCCCAGAAATTCTTGTGATAAACTGTAATTGTCATTTTATGCTTCTGATATAATGCAAGTAAAGGCATGTATACCCTTTTGAAGAGCAAATAATTTATTAATAATAATAATTAATAATATTGGTCTGGGTTATGTATGTATGTATTTATTTATTTTTGGGAAGTCCTGCTGCCTATCAAAGTTTGCTGCATATTTGTAAATGCTATTCGTGCTGCGTGTACGGAGGTGCTGTTACTGCATGGTAGATGGCGCTGTCCGAGAGCAGAGTAGAGAATAGTGTGATTGATAAAAAATTGCTGGTGTTTATTATCATATAAAGAAATATCCAGGTCATGTCAATATGTTGTACGATAAGTCAATAAGTTTATTGTAGCACTTCCATCACAAGATATCAGAGGTGGATAAAGAATGGATCTGATCCTATCCAGTAACAAAGCCAGGGTATATTAGCCCAATCTCACGGTGTCATGCGTGTAGCTGTGTATTTCATTAGTATGTTAAAGTTTAGTAGAGTTCAAAGAAAAAGATCAGATCTGATGGCTCTGTAGGTGTCTGCGTCATCTTTGGTTCCTGACTTTTGCAATATTTCCATCTGCCTATTCCGTTCTCTCGCTAACTATAGTTCTCTCTCCTCTGCACTTTAGCCGTTCTTTTTGCCTCCCCCTTCTACTATTCCTTTGCAGACATGCTTGTATTTTATCTTCTCGCACATCATGTGCTGATGTAAAGGTTATTTTGTGCAGTCAGGAGGACACCTGCTTTGAGAAGCAAGATCTAATTAAATCAAGAAGAAGATGCAATTTTTGTGATATGCTATTGATCTAATCTAGGACAAGCGGTAGTACCATTGATGTTTGAAGTTGTCCAATTAAATCAGATTTTTGCCTAATTGCAGAAAATCTCAAAAGAATCTAGTAAATTGCAAAGTACAGGGATAAGTAGTGAAAGAGAACGTGGAGGAGAAATGGGAGAGCGTTGGCTTGATTGGAAGGGATAATGGCATACAGATGCTCATGGCACTGGGTTTTATACACTGAGCACTTAGCGAATAGGGATGTGCTTTCCGACTTTTCATGCCGCTGGTCTGGCAGGTCTCTACTGTCTCAGTCCATTATTCTTTCACTTCAGATACCAGTTCTGTATCAGTCAGCTTGTCCAGAAATGTGTGTCATTTAATAGTGGCTCAAAGTGCGAATGACACTTCCAGACTGAAGGGAGCCAGGAGCAAGGCCTACCAATTCTCCACAAGGTATTTCTCCTCAGTGGGTGATGTACTAGCGTATTAGTTTGGCAGAAAAAATATATGTTAGTTTTCGCCACTAGTTGGCAGCACGGTTATTCAGACCTATGGGTAGTGGCTAACAGGGACTTCTGCATCTGTACCTGTATTTATACTTGCACTTTTGCTCTGTACATGTGCACTGCTTGTTTATTTGTAGCTTTAGCATGTTTATCACATGTTTTTAAAGTTACATTCACATGGAAGCCTTATTTTCCCAATACCCACATTATTGCTTCCTTGAGCTAGGGTTAGCTTTTAGCCTAGCACCTGTTCATTTTCCAGGCTTTAGAATCCTGATATTCTGAGGTTCTGAGCTCCTCTTCTGTGGAACCTGGCATAGACCCTGGCACAGGCATCAACCTGTAGTCCTTTAACTAGTGGGGTCTGGTGGTGACGTGCTGCTCTCCAGCGTTCCTGAAGCACAATCTTAGCAAAGACAGTCTCCAAAAACTAAGCAGCAACAAGTATAAGCAACATCTTATTCTTCTAAATTGGCTTTTGCGATGCTTCGGCTTTGACTAGGGGTATTGGGGCTTTCACTGGCTGGGAAGAGACAGCAGTGTTTGAGGGTCACAGTTTCTCACTTACCTGCACCCTATTCTCTTTTTCTTCCAACTATGCCTAGTTAAATAGTTTTCCATTCTAGGGCACCTTTAAGAAATCTGATCAAACTGAAGGTGCTACACCGCCCTCTGGTGGAAGTCTAGACATGTACAGACATATGTTCAGTGATGATTCTTATAAAAAAAGTATAAAAAAAACCCCCTCACAGACCAACCTTTCATATTATAACATGAATGTGCTCTAAAAATACCCCCAAACACCTCAGAAAAAACGTTGCAGAAATAGTTGCGAGTGATATAGAAATGGCAACTGTTGACCCTGCAGCTTATTCTCCTTCAGTAGCTCTTAAAGCAGTCTGAAAATGACTGCAAGGGCCTGTTCTCACAGAAAAGTCTCCATAGTTTCCACTGCCGAAAGCTCAGGGTAGCAGCAGTGTCTATATCTGAATCTGCTTGCAACACCACGCATAGCCTGTGGTAACCCAGAAAGGCTACTAATCATGG